>NC_044304.2:60424468-60741104 GCF_007474595.2 Lynx canadensis
CAACACATAGTATGGATTAGGAGCAAAAAGTAAATCTGATTTAGTGTCAAGGTCAAGATCAAAGTAAAATTCAAGCTCAGATTCAAAGTCTGGGCCAAGTTCAAGACTAAGATCAGTTAAAAAGACAAATCAAACTAAACTTCACATCAAGGTCAACATTACAATAAGGTCAAAGTCCAAGTCCAGTTCAAGTTGTAGTTCACAGCCTGGGCTACGCATGATAAAGTGGCTCTAAATCAGGGTTTACATGAAAGTCAAGGAGAAATTTAAAGTACAGGTCATCCTTGAGGCACCTGGGTGGCTAAGTTGATTAAGCTTCTGACTCTTGGTTTTGGCTCAGGTCATAATCTCACTGTTTGTGAGATTGAGACTGCTTCTGGCTCTGTGCTCACAGCATGGAGTCTGTTGAGATTCTCTCTCTCCCTCTCTTCCACTCTCCTGCGCTCACTCTCTCAATCTCTCTCTCTCAATCTCTATCTCTCTCTCTCTCAAAACAAATAAGTAAACTTAAAAAAAACACATTTTCCTGCCTTGTCAAAAATTAGTTGGCCATATATTTGTGGGTCCATTGCTGGGTTCTCTATTATATTCCATTGATCTATGTGTCTTGTTTTTGTGCCAATACCTTACTTGCTTGATGATTACACTTTATAATACAGCTTAAAGTCCGGAATTGTGATGCCTCCAGCTTTGGTTTTCTTTTTCAAGATTACTTTTCTTTTCAGGGTCTTTTGTGATTTTATACAAATTTTAGGATTTTTTTTCTAGCTCTGTGAAGAATTTTGATAGGAATTCCATTGAATGTGTCAATTGCTTTGCATAGTATTGACATTTTAACAATATTTGTTTCTCCAATCCACGAGCATAAAATGTTTTGCCATTTCTTTGTGTCTTCTTCAATTTCTTTCATAAGCTTTCTATAGTTTTCATCAGACAGATCTTTACCTCTTTGGTTAGGTTTATTCCTAAGTATTTTATGGTTTAGGTGCAATTGTAAATGGGATAGATTCCTTGGTTTCTCTTTCTGCTACTTCATTATTGGTGTATAAACTTCTAAATATTGATTTTATATCCTGTGCCTTTGCTGAATTCATGGATCAGCTCTAACAGTTTTTTGGCGGAGTCTTTCAGGTTTTCCATGTAGAGTATCATGTCATCTGTGAAGAGTGATAGTTTGACTTCTTCCTTGCCAATTTGGATGCCTTTTATTTCTTTTTTGTTGTCTGATTGCTCCAGCTAGGACTTCCAGCAGTATGTTGAAGAGCAGTGGTGAGAGTGGACATCCCTGTCGTGTTCCTGATCTTAGGGGAAATCTCTCAGTTTTTCCCCATTGAGCATGATATTAGCTGTGGGCCTTTCATATATGGCTTTTATGATATTGAAGTATGTTCCTTCTACCCCTACTTCCTTGAGGGTTTTTATCAAGAAATGATGTGGGGCGCCTGGGTGGCGCAGTCGGTTAAGCGTCCGACTTCAGCCAGGTCACGATCTCGCGGTCCGTGAGTTCGAGCCCCGCGTCGGGCTCTGGGCTGATGGCTCGGAGCCTGGAGCCTGTTTCCGATTCTGTGTCTCCCTCTCTCTCTGCCCCTCCCCGTTCATGCTCTGTCTCTCTCTGTCCCAAAAATAAATAAAACGTTAAAAAAAAAAATTAAAAAAAAAGAAATGATGCTGTATTTTGTCAAATGCTTTTTCTGCATCTATTTTAAGGATCATATGGTTCTTATCCTATCTACTCATATGGTGTATCACATTGATTGACTTGCAAATATTGAACCAGCCCTGCAACCCAGAAATGAACCTCACTCAATCATGGTGAACAATTCTGTTAATGTACTGTTGAATTCAATTTGCTAGCATCTTGTTGAGAATTTCTGCATCCAAGTTCATCAGGGATATTGGCCTGTAATTCTCGTGTTTAGTGGGGTCATTGTCTGGTTCTGGAATCAAGGTAATGCTCCCTTCATAGAATGAGTTTAGAAGCTTTCCTTCAATTTCTATTGTTTGGAACAGTTTGAGAATAGGTATTAACTCTTTTTTTTTTGTAATTGTTATTAACATTTATTTATTGTTGACAGACAGAGTATGAACAGGGGAGGGGCAGAGAGAGACACACACACAGAATCTGAAGCAGGCTTCAGGCTTGAGCTGTCAGCACAAAGCCTGACACGCGGCTCTAACCCACAAACTGTGAGATCATGACCTAAGCCACAGTTGGACACTCAACCGACCAAGCCACCCAGGCGCCCCAGTATTAACCGTTTTTTAAATGTCTGGCAGAGTTTCCCTGGGAAGCCATCTAGCCCAAGACTCTTAATTGTTGAGAGATTTTTGATAACTGGCTTCATTTCTTTCCTTGTTATGGGCCTATTCAAATTTTCTGTTTCTTCCCTGTTTGAGTTTTGGTAGTGTGTGAATGTCTAGGAATTTGTCCATTTCTTCCAGATTGTCCAGCTTGTCAGTACATAATTTTCATAGTATTCTCTTATAATTATTTATTTTTCTATAGTATTGGTTGTGGTCTTCCCTTTTTCATTTGTGATTTTATCTATTTGGCCCTCTTTTCAAGTATCTTTCTAGTGGTTTATCAATTTTGTTTAGTCTTTCAAAAAATCAACTCTTAGTTTCATTGATCTGTTTTTTTAATGTGTGTTTTTTTATTCCATATTGTTTATTTCTGCTCTATTTATTATTTCCCTTTTTCTACTGGCTTTGAGCTTTATTTGCTGCTCCTTTTCTAGCTTCTTAAGTGTAAGGTTAGGTTGTGTATTGAGGACCTTTCTTGCTTCTTGAGATAGGCCTGAATTGCAATTTATTTTCCTGTAAGGACTGCCTTTGCTGCAACTGAAAGGGTTTGGACTCTTGTGTTTTTATTTTCATTTGCTTCCATGTATTTTTTAATTAACTCCTCTTTGACAAAGCAGGAAAGAGCATCCAATGGAAAATAGAGAGCATCTTTAGCAAATGGTGCTGGGAGAACTGGACAGGGACATGCAGAAGAATGAAACTACCACTTTCTTACACCATACACAAAAATAAATTCAAAATGGATGAAAGATGTAAATGTGAAATGAGAAACCATCAAAATCCTACAGGAGAAAACAGGCAGCAACTTCTTACTTGACATGCCTCTGGAGGCAAAGGAAATAAAAGCAAAAAATGAACTATGGAGACCTCATCAAGACAAAAACTTCTGCACAGCAAAGGAAACAAAAAAAAAGGCAACTTATGGAATGGGAGAAGATGTTTGCAAATAACATATCAGATAAAGGGTTAGTATCCAAAATCTACAAAGAACACCCAAAAACAATCCAGTGAAGAAATGTGCAAAAGACATGAACAGACACTTTTCCAAAGAAGACATCCAGATGGGTAACAAACACATGAAAAGATGCTCAACATCACCCATCATCAGAGAAATACAAATCAAAACAGCAATGGGATACCACCTAACACCTCTCAGAATGGGAAAAAATGAACAACTCAGGCAACAACAGATGTTGGTGAGGATGTGAAGAAAGAGGAACCCTTTTGAACACTTGGTGGGAATGCAAACTGGCTCAGTCACTCTGGAGAATAGTATGGATGTTCCTCAAAAAAATAAAAATAGAAATACCCTACTACCCAGCAGTTGCACTACTAGGAATTTATCCAAAGGATACAAAAACGCTGATTTGAAACACATTCATCCCAGTGTTTATAGGAATGTTATCAAAAATATCCAAATTGTAGAAAAAGCCCAAATATGCATTGGCTGATGAATTGATAAAGATGTGGTACACACACACACACATACACACACACACACAATGGAATAGCATTTGGTGATAAGAAAGAATAACTTGTCATTTGCAACAATGTGGACGGACTGGAGGGCAGTATGCTAAGTGAAGTCAGTCAGAGAAAGATACATGATTTCACGCATATGTGCAATTTGAGAAACTCAACAGATGAACCTAAAGCGATGGAAGGAAAAATAAAATAAAAACAGAGAGGGAGGCAAATCATAAGAGACTCTTAAATACAGAGAACAAACTGAAGGTTACTGCAGGGGTGTTGGTTGGATGCATGGGCTAAATTGGTGATAGGCATTGAGGAGGGCACTTGTTGGGATGAGCAATGGGTGTCATATGTATGAGATGAATCACTGGGTTCTACTCCTGAAGCCAAGACTACACTGTATGTTAACTAACTTTAATTTAAAAAAAAAAGTACAGGTCATCTTTAAGCTTGTACTTACTTTAAGTTGTACTTATTTTTAACAGATCAAAAATAAAAACGAACATTGATGCCAAAATCAAGTTTTAGGTGAAGTTCAAGGTTAAATGCAACTTCACATTCAGGGCTATACATTGTCTAGACATTTTATAGGAAAGGATGAGTGAGTCACAAGAAAGCTCAAGGTCAAGATCATAATCAAAGCTAAAATCAAGGCTAAAAGTAAAGAAATGTTAAGTTTGTCTGAGTTGGAATCAAAACAAGGCCAAGGAACATTCAAAGTTAGCATTAAAGAGAAGATCAAGACCAATGTCAAGAAAGAAAAATCTAAAGAAAAATAAAAATCAAGGTTAAGCTCAAGAATAGCACATAGTATTCAAGGAGCAGTTGTAGACTGGCCAAGACGGAGTGTGAAAGAAATGGCATTTAGATGGTGGGGAATGGGTGTGAAAAGAATGGTGGTTGTATCATACAGTGAGTGAGCATAGAGTGGTTGTTGAATGCACAAAGTTTAGTGTGCAAGGAGTGGAAGTTGGGTGATAGGGAATACTTGTAGAGTGATTGCTAGATTACACATGAGCGCACAATGAGTGGAAGTAGAATAGCGCAGTGAGTTTGCAAGGATTTATTGTTGAATGGCACAGTGTGCAAAGAATGGAAACTGCAAAGTGCAGAATGAGTTAAAAAAGAGTGCCTATTGATTCGCAAGGAGCAAGTGTGCAGGAAGTGATTGTTGAATGGCAGAGGAGTGGTACTGGATGGAGAAGATGGAGTGCATTAAGAGAGATTGTTGAATAGCAAACAGTGAGTGTTCTAGGAAAGGGATTGGGCTGTACATAATGCATGTGCAAAGAATAGTTGTTGAATTGCACACTGTGATTATCCAAAGAGTGGTTTGCAAATCACAGTGAGTGTGGAAAGAGTGGTTATTGAAACACTAAATGTGCACAGAGAGGATGTTGAATGGTATACAGTGTGAATAGCAATTATTAATTGGAAAATAATGGGTTTTCAAGGAATGGAGGTTGGTAGGACCTGCCAAGAATACATATACTTTTGGAATTTCACACGGAGTATGTAAGGGATGATTGTCCAATGGCATGCAATGGGTGTAGTGAATGGAATTTGGATGGTGCAGAATGAGTATAATGTGTATGAGGTTGTTCTTGAAAAGCATACAATGTGAGTGCAAGGAGTGGCATTGGAATAGCAATAATGAGTGTGGGAGGAGTGGATGTTAAATCACAAGTGGTGGTGAGTAATCCAGTGTAATTGTTAAATAAAGTACAGTCAGTGTGAGGTGTTTGAATAGCTCAGAATGAGTGGGCAGGTATTGTAAGTTGGATGGAACAGAACGAACATACATAGAGTATTTATTGCAGATAGTGAGTGTGCCAAGAGTGAGTATTGGATACCATGATGTTGGTTTTAATGAGTGGAAGTTGGATTGTGCAAAAGGATTATATATGAAAGGTTGGTCATTTGCACACATAATTTTGTGAGTCACAGACACTGAATGTGCAGGCAGGTAGAGCTAAATGGCACTGAATGAGTAGCCTGGAGTGAAGGTTGGATTGGAGGTGGAAATACTGTCTGTTGGAAAACCCACAGTGAGTGTGTGAAGAGCGACTCTTGAACTGCAGGCAATTGTGCACAAAGAAGGTATTAAATAGCACACAGTGTGCAAGCGATGATTGTCAAATGAAAAACAGGAGGTTAAAGAGTGACATTTGAATAGAGCAAAAGAAATGTGCAGAGAGATTGAATTATACACAATTTGCTATGAATTGGGGAGTCAGTGTGTGTATGAGTATGCAAAGACAGTAAACAGAATGTGTTTAGAATGAGTAGAATATGGATGGTGCAAAACTAGTATTCAAAGATTAGTTTTTTAATACTTATTTTTTTAAGTTTTTATTTAAATTCCAGTTAGTTTAACATGCTATTTCAAAGGGACACATACACCGTGATGTTTATAGGAACGTTATCTACAATAGTCAAATTATGGCCACACCCCAAGTATCCATTGACTGATGATATATATATATCATCCATTGACCCATCCTTCCCACTTTACTCTCAAATCCTCACTCTGGAGGTGGATTCCCTCCCTGGTCCCAGCCTATTCCCTCATGGCTCTGGAGGGCAACAGGAGGCTGCTGAGCCCTCTCCCTTGCTGGGATTCTGCTGACCCCAGTTCTCTCCTAAGATTGCACCACACCTCCTTCCTCAGCCAGGTGCTGCTGATACCTGGTGTACCCCTTCACTGCCATCCCACAGAGAGGGCCCTTAACCCTGGACAGGGGAAGATGAGTGGTTTCTGTCCCATGACAGTGTGTGTTCTGTCCCCAATCCCATTCAACTGGCTGTACCTACCAGGGTGTGTTTATATTCCCATTGGCCTTCCTGGGTAAGGACCATCTTTCTTCCATCTCTGCTAAGGCCCAGAAAGGGTGGGAGATGAAAAAGAGACAAAGAAGAACAAGGGAAATGGAGTTGAGTAAGGGAGAGCTGGGTTCCAAACAGATGGTAAAATAGAGGATGGGGGATGGGTTGGGTGCAGGTGACTTGGAAACGCCCAGTAAGCATGACAGAGAATGACCTGGGAAAGAAGCAGAGGGAGAAATGAAAATAGACAAATCAGCAGAGAGAGGGAGGGAGGCAGAATAGAGAAGGGGGCCCTGACCATCAGTAACAATGTGGGCAATAGAAGCGTAGATCCAATCATACCTCGAGATCATAAAAGCCATATATGAATGACCCAATGCTAATATCATCCTCAATGGAGAAAAACTGAGAGCTTTCCCTCTAAGGTCAGGAACAAGACAGGGATGTCCACTCTCGCCACTGTTATTCAACATAGTATTGGAAGTCTTTGACTCTGCAATCAGACAACACAAAGAAATAAAAGGCATCCAAATTGGCCAGGAGGAGGTCAAACTTTCACTCTTTGCAGGCGACATGATACTCTATATGGAAAGCCCATAAGATTCCACCAAAAAACTGCTAGAACTGATCCATGAATTCAGCAAAGTTGCAGGATATAAAATCAACGCACAGAAATCAGTTGCATTCCTATACACCAACAATGAAGCGACAGAAAGAGAAATCAAGGAATCGATCCCATTTACAGTTGGACCAAAAACCATAAAATACCTAGGAATAAATCTAACCAAAGAGGTGAAAAATCTATACACTGAAAACTATAGAAAGCTTATGAAAGAAATTGAAGAAGACACCAAAAAATGGAAAAAGATTCCATGCTCCTGGATAGAAAGAACAAATATTGTTAAAATGTTGATATCTACCAAAGCAATCTACATATTCAATGCAATCCTGATCAAAGTAACACCAGCATTCTTAACAGAGCTAGAACAAATAATCCTAAAATTTGTATGGAACCAGAAAAGACCGTGAATAGTCAAAGCAATTTTGAAAACAAAAACCAAAGCAGGAGGCATCACAATCCCAGACTTCAAGCTATACTACAAAGCTGTAATCACCAAGACAGTATGGTACTGGCACAGGAACAGACACTCAGATCAATGGAACAGAATAGAGAACCCAAAAATGGACCCACAAACGTATGGCCAACTAATCTTTGACAAAGCAGGAAAGAATAGCCAATGGAATAAAGATAGTCTTTTCAGCAAGTGGTGCTGGGAAAACTGGACAGCGACATGCAGAAGAATGAACCTGGACCACTTTCTTACACCATACACAAAAGTAAACTCAAAATGGATGAAAGACCTCAATGTAAGACAGGAAGCCATCAAAATCCTCGAGGAGAAAGCAGGCAAAAACCTCTTTGATCTTACCCACAGCAACTTCTTTTTCAACGTTTATTTATTTTTGGGACAGAGAGAGACAGAGCACAAGTGTGGGAGGGGCAGAGAGAGAGGGAGACACAGAATCGGAAACAGGCTCCAGGCTCTGAGCCATCAGCCCAGAGCCCGACGCGGGGCTCGAACTCACGGACCGCGAGATCATGACCTGGCTGAAGTCGGACGCTTAACCGACTGCGCCACCCAGGCGCCCACCCACAGCAACTTCTTACTCAACACGTCTCCAGAGGCAAGGGAAACAAAAGCAAAAATGAACTACTGGGACCTCATCAAAATAAAAAGCTTGTGCACAGCGAAGGAAACAATCAGCAAAACTAAAAGGCAACTGACAGAATGGGAGAAGATATTTGCAAATGACATATCAGATAAAGGGTTAGTATCCAAAATCTACAAAGAATTTATCAAACTCAACACCCAAAAAACAATCCAATGAAGAAATGGGCAAAAGACATGAATAGACACTTCTCCAAGGAAGACATCCAGATGGCCAACCAACACATGAAAAAAGGCTCAACACCACTCATCATCAGGGAAATCCAAATCAAAACCACAATGAGATACCACCTGACACCTGTCAGAATGGCTAACATTAACAATTCAGGCCACAACAGATGCTGGCGAGGATGCGGAGAAAGAGGATCTCTTTTGCATTGCTGGTGGCAATGCAAGCTGGTGCAGCCACTCTGGAAAACAGTATGGAGGTTCCTCAAAAAAACAAAAATAGAACTACCCTACAACCCAGCAATTGCACTACTAGGCATTTATCCATGGGATACAGGTGTGCTGTTTCGAAGGGACACATGCACCCCATGTTTATAGCAGCACTATGAACAATAGCCAAATTATGGAAAGAGCCCAAATGTCCATCGATGGATGAATGGATAAAGAAAATGTGGCATATATATACATTGGACTATTACTTCAATCCAAAAGAATGAAATCTTGCCATTTGCAACTACGTGGATGGAACTGGAGGGTATTATTCTAAGTGAAATTAGAGAAAGACAAAAATCATATGACTTCACTCATATGAAGTTTTAAGAGTCAAAACAGATGGACATAAGGGAAGGGAAACAAAAATAATATAAAAACAGAGAGGGGGACAAAACAGAAGACACTCATAAATATGGAGAACAAACTGAGAGTTCCTGGAGGGGTTGTGGGAGTGGGGATGGGCTAAATGGGTAAGGGGCATTAAGGAATCTACTCCTGAAATCATTGTTTCACTATATGCTAACTAATTTGGATGTAAATTTTAAAAAATAAAAAATAATTTAAAAAAATAAAACAAAACAAAAAGAAGTGTCTCCATTCCTCTTTTCCTGGTGATAATAATGACCTGGCATGGACAAGGTAACCAGGAGTTTGGACCATATAGCTTAGTCTAGCTGAAGTACTAGAACAATTAAATTCCAAGAAAGAGATGATGAGTACTTAATAGGGCTTTAAGATTAGTTGCAATAACAACTATTATAGTTTGTTCCAATAAACCTGGTAATTAAATTTGCCTCTTAGAGATTCCAGCATCTTGAAGGCCTAATGAGAGATTTGTTCATGGAAGCACGGACTATGGCAGGTGTGCCTATAACATCAGCTTACCAGTGAGTTCAGCTGCAGTTGCAGCTGATCCTGTAATCCTGGGTTCTTCCAAACTAAAATGAGCACCATGGAGTTTTCCAATTTTTTCCTCAGGGCCTTCTCCAAAACCACAGGATACCATTCATCCATTACCCAAGAGAAGCCCAGAATTGATGGGGAAAGATAACAGTGCTGGGGGTAACCCTCAATCAATGAGCAAAAGTGCCTGGTGGATGAATGCCCCAGCCTCTTGTGTTTGGGAAAGACAATATTGGAGATGATTTTATGCACATCTTTATGATCCTAGAAAAATTTAACCCTAACTATTCAAAGCAAATATTTCAATAGTGCACCATTAGTTTTGCTTTTCTCTGTATCACTCTGCCAACTTCCTACTCTATCTCTGTAATTATCTTGCAAATAAACCACCTGCAACTCAAAAAAATAAATCAATAAAAATAAATAAATTTTTAAAAAGGGTAGATCCAAATTCATTATATGCTGTGATGGTTAATTTTATATGTCAGCTTACTTGGGTTAAGGGGTACCCAGATAGCTGATAACACTTTAATTCTGAGTGTATCTGTGAGAATGTTTCCAGAAGAGATTAGCAGTTGGAGCAGTAGATTGAGAAAGAAGATCACCATTCCTCATGAGACTGGGCATGATCCAATCCATTGAGGACCTTAATAGAACAAAACAGCAGAGGAAGGGCAAATTTGTCCTGTGCTTGAGCTGGGGTATCCATCTACTCCTACTCTTGGACATTTATGCTGCTGTTTTTCAGGCCTTTGTACTCAGACTGGGACTTAACACCAGAACAATTAAATGGAAAAATGACTTAAGGGAATTATCACGAGAGGATTGCAGGGCAGAAGTGCAGAGATTGTGTATTACCTTCCTACACTAACATTGTCCAACATTTTCAGAAGGACCAAGGGGAGCATTTGGGTCCTGTGCCTGTGGTAATTGTGACCAAGAGTTCACAACAGGGTAACAAAGTCCCATGAACCAGCCTGTGTGGGAGTCAGAAGTGGTGTGGGGGTGGGCCCCAAAGTGGCTTAGGGGTCACTGAAGCTTGCAACTGAGTTTCCTGACTGTAATGCAGTAGTTGGATCTCTCCACTGTGATGGTTTTTCCTTTTTATAACAGTAGCATGGAGCAGTCCTTCTAAGAGGCCTGAGGTATTGGCTGTTTATCCAATTCAAAGTTCAAAGGGGCACTCCATGGGGATCCAGACATTCTGGGGGATTTATGGTAAGAGACAGCAACTTGGAGGGATGTAGGGGATGCCAGAAAGGTGGCTGTAAAAGCCTGGTTTCCAGAAAACAGGTATTTCCATTTTTTTGGCAGTGAATTTGTGGTTTCAGATAGCTATCAGGGAGCTACCCTGTGGGCTTCTAAGAAACACGAGGAATCTCCAAGAGGTCCCCTGACTGCTTTGGTGATGCCCAGCTGCACTGTGTGCACAGTCTTTCAACATGCTGTGACCCTGCCCAGGGATGGTCCTTGCATCTGACCAGAGAAGATGCTCCATCCCCCCTTACAGCAGGGCCAGGGGAAGCAAGAAAAAGTACTAGGGACAGGGTGGGGGTCTTGTGGCTCCCCCCACCGAGTTTGGGTTTTCTTTATGATGGACAATTCAATGTGTGGTCAACCAGTTTTGCTCTCCTTAGAATCCGTCCATGGCTCTTCTCCCCTTCAGGGCAAGTCCCAGTCATTTAGTGGGCTTTTAGGACTCTCCTACCTGTCCCCATGAAGACCTTTTCACCATCACCCTGCACTTGCACACACCGAATCATTCACTTTCCCACAGATACTTTTCCTATGAGCCTTCCTCTCTGAGAAGCCCATATGCTGGACATTCAGCCAAATGACATTGGGCTCCCCCCCAAGATGAACCACACATAGATCCCACCTGAAGAATTCATGGGCCAGTTGGGAAGACAAGGCAGGGACATAACTACAGTACAGTCACCTGTTCATAGGTGCAATGGGAAGGATATTCAAAGCACAGCATATGTTCATCTACTGCTTGAGGTATCAGGGTGGCTTCCTGAAGGAGGTGGTGTCTAGTAGGCCCCAGGTGTATGGGTTTGACACAAGAAATGGAGAAGGGGCATTCTAGACAGAAGGAAGCTGGAGTGTTAGGTTAATCGGATCAGAGATTGAGAGTAGGGAGGGAGGGATTGGACTAGCACCCTTTGTGTACAGGACCACCCCACTGGTGCATTTTGCTATGTGTCTCTAAAAATGAACATCCCACAGCTCAGGGCCTGGAAAGCAATCGGCTCTGATGGTGAAGTGCTCTGCTAATAAAACTTTCTCCTTCTGTGAGCTGTGGGCCTGGCTGCTGAGCCAGTGGTTTCCACTGATCTCCATCATTAGTCAAAGCTTAGTTTCACAGGAAAGGGTTTGGGTTTTGTTCTGAAGAGCAGGGGATCCACTCCTGCCGGGGGTCCGGCAGGGATTGGTATAGTCGACTTCCATTGGGCAAGACACATCTGGCTGCTGTGGGCTCTGGGTGGGAGAGTGGGAGCCAGGGCCCCTCCCTAGGAGAAGTAGGTCACTGTGGTCATCTGAAAAAGGAGACCTGGGGCGCCTGGGTGGCGCAGTCGGTTAAGCGTCCGACTTCAGCCAGGTCACGATCTCGCGGTCCGTGAGTTCGAGCCCCGCGTCAGGCTCTGGGCTGATGGCTCGGAGTCTGGAGCCTGTTTCCAATTCTGTGTCTCCCTCTCTCTCTGCCCCTCCCCCGTTCATGCTCTGTCTCTCTCTGTCCCAAAAATAAATAAACGTTGAAAAAAAAAAAAAATTTTAAAAAAAAAATGAAAAAGGAGACCTAGTGTACTGGGAATTTGGGGGTTAGGGAGAGCAAGGCACAGAGGAATGGAGAAGTGGAGGGGATGGGAGAGAAGGGGACTAGAGGAGGAGAGGGTGGCCTGGAGGTCTTAAAAGGTAGTTTCTGCAAAACTGGCCTAGGAAATGACTATCCAGTGACAGAGGAAGAAAACAATCAAGAACAATTTTTAGATTATTGACTCAAACTGTGAAGACAGTGGTAGTTTTTACTTAGAGTGAAGATGGGGGCAGAAATAAGATTTGTTGAACAAACTGAGAGTCCCCTTTGGGACCTAGGAAGTTTAGCAGACCTCATTAGAAAGCTCATTTCTAAGCTCATTGTATCTCCCCACAGTGCCAAAGCTTCTTCAGAAACATGATTTTTAAGCAGTATGATAATTATTATATAGTACAATACATACCTGATTATCTTATTGATAAGGCATTTAAATTGCTTCTAATTTTTGGCCATTATACACACCACAGTGAACATTTTGTACATTAATCTTTGTCAGCATCTTTGATTATTTTATAATTGTGTATTTTATTCTTTTATTGAAGTATAGTTAACATACAATATTATATGAGTTTCAAATGTACAAAATGTAGTTTAACATTTATATACATGCAAAATTAACACCATGGTAACACTACCTATCCTCTGTCACCATACAGAGTTGTTATGCATTATTAACTATATTCCTCATTATGTATGTTGCATCCCCACGTCTTATTTATGTTATAACTGCGAGTTTGTACCTTTGTAACTGGAAGATCACCCTTTCCCCATTTTGTCTACGATCATCCTCTCCCCTCTGTCAACCACCAGATTATTCTCTGTGTCTATGAATCAGATTCTGTTTTATTTGTTTCATTTTTTAGAAATTCCACATATAAGTGAAATCATATGGTATGTCTTTCACTGATTTATTCCGCTTGGCATAATGTCCTCCAGGTCCACCCATTTGTCACAAATGGGAAGATTTCATTCTTTTTTAAAGTAATACTTCATTGTGTATATGTATATTACATTCTTCTTTATCCATTCATCTATTGATAGACAGTTGGGTTGCTTTCATATCTTGGCTGTTGTCAATAATGCTGAAATAAACATTGGGAGACATAGATCTCTTGGAAGTAGTATTTTTGTTTTCTTAGAATAAATACCCAAGAGTGTAATTGATGGACTGTATGGTAGTTCTATTTTTAATTTTTTTGAGGAACCATCACACTGTTTTCCACAGTGGCTGCACCAATTTACATTCCCACCAACAGCGCATGAGCATTCCCTTTTCTCCATATCTTCGCCAATACTTGCTATTTCTTATCTTTTTTGATAATAGCCATTCTAACAGGTATGAGGTGATATTTCATTGTGCTTTTGATTTGCATTTCTCTGATGATATTGACCATCTTTTCATCTTTTCATGTTGATCATGAGTATGTCTTCTTTGGAAAAATATTCAGATGCTGTGCTCATTTTTAAATTGGATTGTTTACTTAATGTTTATGTTTGACACAGAGAGAGAGAAATAGAGCATGAGTGGGGAGGGGCAGAGAAAAAGGGAGACACAGAATCTGAAACAGACTCCAGGCTCTGAGCTGTCAGCACAGAGCCCAACATGGGGCTCAAACTCACAGACCCCGAGATCATGACCTGATCAAAGTCTGATGCTCAACCGAATGAGCCACTCAGGCGCCCCTGGATTGTTTACTTTTTATTGAGTTGTGTGAGTGAGTTCTTTATCTATTTTGGATGTTAACTCCTGTATTTGCAACATTTGCAAATATCTTCTTCCATTCAGTGTGTTGCCTTTTCATTTCATTATTGGTTTCCTTTGCTGTGCAAAACTTTTTAGTTTGATGTCATCAAGGTTGTTCATTTTTTGCTTCTGTTTCCCTTGTGTGAGGAAGCAGATCCAAAATACATACATACATACATACATACATACATACTGTTCAGATTGATGTTCAAGAGCTTACTGCTTGTTTTCTTCTAGGAGATTTGTGGTTTCTTGACTTACATGTAAGTCTTTTTTTTTTTTTAATTTTTTTTTTCAACGTTTATTTATTTTTGGGACAGAGAGAGACAGAGCATGAACGGGGGAGGGACAGAGAGAGAGGGAGACACAGAATCGGAAACAGGCTCCAGGCTCTGAGCCATCAGCCCAGAGCCTGACGCAGGGCTCGAACTCCCGGACCGCGAGATCGTGACCTGGCTGAAGTCGGACGCTTAACTGACTGCGCCACCCAGGCGCCCCAGGTAAGTCTTTTTTTAATGGAGAAATTTTTATTTATTTATTTTTATTTTTAAGTATAATTTGTTGTCAAATTGGTTTCTATACAATACCCACTGCTCATCCCAACAAGTGACCTCCTCCCTGCCCATCACCAACTTTCCCCTCTCCCACATCCCCCATCTACTCTAAGCTTGTTCTCAGTCCTTAAGAGTCTATTATGGTTTGCCTCCCTCCCAATCTGTAACTTTTTTTCCCTCTTCCCCTCCCCCATGGTCTTCTGTTAAGTTTCTCAAGATCCACATATAAGTGAAAACATATAGTATCTGTCTTTCTCTGCCTGGCTTATTTCACCCTGGAGGGCATAATACCCTCCAGTTCCATCCACATTGCTTCAAATGGCCAGATTTCATTCTTTCTCATTGCCAAGTAGTATTCCATCTTATATATAAACCACATCTTCTTTATCCATTCATCCATTGATGGACATTTGGGCTCTTTCCATACTTTGGCTATTGTTGATACTGCTGATGTAAACATTGGGGTACATGTGCCCCTATGCATCAGCATCCCTGTATCCTTTGAGTAGATTCCTAGCTGTGCTATTTCTGGGTCATATGGTAGTTCTATTTTTAATTTTTTAAGAGACCTCCACACTGTTTTCCAGAGTGGCTGCACCAGTTTGCAGTCCCACCAGCAATGCAAGAGGGTTCCTGTTTCTCCACATCCTCTCCAGCATCTATAGTCTCCTGATTTGTTCATTTTAGCTACTCTGACTGGTGTCGGGTGATATCTCACTGTAGTTTTGATTTGTATTTCCCTGATGATGAGTGACTTTGAGCATCTTTTCATGTGTCTGTTGGCCATCTGGATATCTTCTTTGGAAAAGTGTCTATTCATGTATTCTGCCCATTTTTTCACTAGATTATTTGTTTTTTGGGTGTGGAATTTGGTGAGTTTTTTATAGATGTTAGATACTAGCCCTTTATTCGATGTGTCATTTGCAAATATCTTTTCCCATTCTGTCAGTTGTCTTTTAGTTGTATTGATTCCTTTGCAGTGAAGAAGTTTGTGTCTTGATGAGGTCCCAATAGTTCGTTTTTGTTTTTAATTCCCTTGCCTTTGGAGATGTGTCAAGTAAGAAATTGCTGCAGCTGAGGTAAAGGAGGTTTTTCCCTGCTTTCTCCTCTAGGGTTTTGATGGTTTCCTGTCTCACATTCATATCCTTCATCCATTTTGAGTTTATTTGTATGTATGATGTAAGAAAGTGGTCTAGTTTCATTCTTCTGCATGTTGCTGTCCAGTTCTTCCAGCACAATTTGTTAAAGAGACTGTGTTTTTTTCCATTGGGTACTCTTTCCTGCTTTGTCAAAGATTAGTTAGCCATACATTTGTGGGTCCAATTCTAGGGTCTCTATTCTATTCCATTAGTCTGTGTGTTTGTTTTTGTGCCAATACCATACTGTCTTGATGATTACAGCTTTGTAGTAGAGACCAAAGTCTGGGATTGTGATGCCTGCCATTTTGGTTTTCTTCTTCAATATTACTTTGGCTATTCAGGGTCTTTTGTGGTTCCATTCAAATTTTAGGAATGTTTGTTCTAGCTTTGAGAAGAATGCTGGTGCAATTTTGATTGGTATTGCATTGAATGTGTAGTTGCTTTGGGTATTATTGACATTTTAACAATATTTATTCTTCCAATCCATGAGCACGGAATGTTTTTCCATTTCATTTTATCATCTTCAATTTCCTTCATAAGCTTTCTATAGTTTTCAGCATACAGAACTTTTACATCTTTGGTTAGGTTTATTCCTAGGTATTTTATGGTTCTTGGTGCAATTGTGAATGGGATGTTTCTTTATTTCTCTTTCTGTTGCTTCATTATTGGTGTATAAAAATTCAACCAATTTCTGTACATTAATTTTGTACCCTGCGACCTTGCTGAACTCATGTATCAGTTCTAGCAGACTTTTGGTAGAGTCTGTCAGGTTTTCCATGTAGAGTATCATTTCATCTGCGAAAAGTGAAAGTTTGACTTCATCTTTGCCAATTTTGATGTCTCTTATTTCATTTTGTTGTCTGGATTGCTGATGCTAGGACTTCCAATACTATGTTAAACAATAGAGGTGAGAGTGGACATCCCAGTCGTGTTCCTGATCTAAGGGGAAAGCTCTCAGTTTTTCCCCATTGAGGATGATATTAACTGTGGGCTTTTCAGAAATGGCTTCTGTGATGTTTAAGTATGTTCCTTCTATCCCGACTTTCTTGAGGGTTTTCATCAAGAAAGGATGCTGTATTTTGTCAAATGTTTTTTCTGCATCTATTGACAGGACCATATGGTTCTTATCTTATCATTTGGTACTTTGCTATTATCCTCCCACTCTCTGGCCCTGTCACCTTTGCCAGCCAAAAACTTCAGAGTTCGTAATGGGGTTACACTAGCAATTTGCTAGCAAATCTAATGAAAAGTATCCACTGGCCTATGATTTTCAGCTGGTTCTTGAATTATGAATTAATCCAATTTATCTCATGGACAATCTGTTATAAAACATGAACTTGGGATATGGAGTCGTTGGGTGGTGGGAGGGAACGTTTTTTAAAGGGATGTGGCAGACATGTCCATCTGGCTCCCGGTGGCATTATCCACTACTGCAAGTAACCAGACA
Organism: Lynx canadensis; assembly: GCF_007474595.2. NCBI lineage: Eukaryota > Metazoa > Chordata > Mammalia > Carnivora > Felidae > Lynx > Lynx canadensis. Next base: position 60,441,848 of record NC_044304.2, read on the forward strand.
CCTGACTTTGAACTGTGCATATGGCTGCCCAGGCTATAAATTTCCCAGCATCCTCTGTGGCAGGGCTGGTTGTGTGACCAGGATTTCCCCCCTGGATGGGAAGCAAAGTGATTTGTACTTCTGGGATGTCTCCTAGCAGAGAGAATCAGGCACTTTCTGCTTCTCTCCCTGTCCTGCTGCTGGGATGTGAGCTCCATCCTGGCCTGTGTGGACAAAGGCAACTCCTCTGGGATGACAGGGCTTCAGGGAGAGGGGCTTCCTGGGGCAGCCCTACCAGGCCAGCCCTGAACTGTCTGCCTCTAGACCAAGCAGGAGAGAGATGCAAACTCATGCGAGGGACCTCTTTGACAGCAGCTGAACCTTATCCTAACCAGGACAGCAGTCTTGGGGAAGAGTTTTCTGTGTGGTTCCTTTGGGCCAGGCTGCTCCTAGAACCACAGCCCTCTGATATTTCAGCCCTTCCTTCCATAGGGTGAACAGCCAAGTTCGGCTCCAGCCATCCCCTCTCCAGGCACTTCTCTGGAAATTCTCTGGAAGGTTGATGTTCCCAAATAAACAAGTCTGGAGCTATTATCTTCCAGGGGGATTCATCTTGTTCTTTCTTCTATCACTTGTGCATTCCCAGTCTCTTATCCAGATGCCTGGTCTGATCCATATAATTTCCTATATGCCCTCCACTCTTATGAAGTCTGAAATTTTATGGGGGAAAGGAACTCTAGTATATTTTAAGGTATTAAACTTGAGAATATTATGAAAAGATGTATAGTTTACTCATTTGCCCACTCTTCAAAGTGCCTTGGAGGTCTCTTGTCATTCACTATTTTAAAATATAGTGTATTCATAAATGTGTTATAGTAAGGTAAACATATCAGGATGTGGTCTTTTATTGAGAAGACAGTTTTTACTCAGAGCTCCCAGAGGAGGGGGCAAATCACACCGCACAGGGCCACATGTGCCATGATGGTCAGGAGGCAGAGGGAGTGGGTGGGAAAACGTGAGAAAGTTCCTTATTGTAGTTTCCTTAGACAGGAACAGGTAGAAAAGGTAAGCAGGCTTAGGACTGGCTGGCTTGAATACTTTCAGGACTCTGGAACATAGAGGTCGTCCCTAGTTTTCTGGTACATGGCCCTGGCATTATTAGGGCAGGTGGATAATGGCCCCAAGTGTGAGAGTCTGATAGATGAAGTGGTTGGAGTTGTGGACACTGGATGGATTGGTTTGTATTTGAAAAGGAAACCCCTTGGAGAATGATTCCTCTAAGTTGAAATGGTGAGCAGGAAGGCTGGACGCCTAGATGAAGTGACTCAGACATACCAATGGGTTGTTACAACAAGGCGTGTCCAGTGTACACATGTAGGCAGATGCACATGCTAAAACACCACATTTAGCAAGCTAGAAACATGGTCCATACAAGAGATACATATCAGCTCACATGTCACTTCCTAAGAGAAGGCTTCCCTGCCTACACAATCTATAGTGACAGCCTCCCCCACCCCAAGTCTCCCTAGCTATTACCCACTTCATACCTTCAGGGCATTCAGAGCCCCACCCCTGCTCAGCACAAGCTGCCCCACCTGGAGGAAAAGTCCTCACAGCGGGCACGATGTCCTGTGCAATCTCTTCAACATGACTGTCCCCTGCTCCTGCTGTTCCTAGCCCCCACCTGTCCACTCCAGCCCACTTATAAGCTTCCTGAGTCCCCATCTTTCCTCTGTAGCACATACCCCTTCTAACATGCTGTGTTCACTGGCTCCCCTCCAAAGCATCAGTGCCACATTCTTTCCCTAAGTGAGTGAGGCAGGCATTACACCATAGGCCTCACCACCATTCTATCTGTGCTATGATCTGAATGTTTATTCCCTGTCCCCTCCCCTGCTCCAAATTCATATGTTGAAATCCTAATGCCCAATGTGAAATTGTTAGAAGCTGGGGTCCTTGGAACTGTTTAGGTAATGAGGCTAGAGCTTTCATGAATGAAATTCTTGCTTCTATAAAAAGACTCCACACTGACACCTAGTCTCTTCCACCTTGCGAAGACATATCAAGAAGCTACCAGATATGAACCAGGAAAAGGTCCTTTACCCAACCATGCTGGTACCATGATCTTGACTTTCAGCCTCCAAATAGGGTTGCTTTTTATAAGTTATCCAGTCTGCTGTATTTTGTTATAGCAACCTGAATGGACTAACACACCCAGTGTGCACTGTGTTTCAGCCCTCAGCATGGGTGAGCTTCCCTGCTTCATTCTCTGCTAGATGGATAGCCATTCATTCGTTCATTCATTTGTTCATCCATTTGTCATGTTTTTGTTCCAGCTCAGTGGCTGCTCCTGGCTCATCTTGTAGACCCAACTCAGATGGCACTTCCTTCATGAAGACCATCTTGGGCCTCGCTCTCTCCTGCAGGCTTCTAGGGTCTCACTTGGGTCCCTTAGTCTGTTTAGTGTCAGTCTCAGTCAATTGATAGTGATGCTATCAGTTAGGAGTGCCTGAGGCACTCACCTGGGCATGTACTACTTGTGATGAGCACCCACAGGCATTTCCCCATCCAGAGCCACTGTTGAGGCTGGACTGGCCCTTGTGGTTCTTATTATGATTGCAAGATGCACCACAGCAACAACCACCAAAGAACTTTGAAAAAAAAAATACTCACAGGTCCTGGAGGGTACACAGCACACCCAAGGGCCACACATTAGGGTCTCAGGTAGGGAGAGAAAAGCAGACTTGGGAGTGTGCCTTTATTGAAGTCTCAGGAGGGGTGTCTAGGGTTTCAAGGTTCACTCTTTATTGGAAAATTATAGGGATTAAAGTATAAGAAGGGAGTCACTCAAGTGGTCAGTTATCCAGGGCTTAATAAAAGGGGAATTTCATAGTTGCGGTGACCTGGTTTCTCATCTAGCTGTTTCCCCAGTAGCTGTGTCAAACACTGACAATGGGTGTATTCACAATGGATATCTTTGAAATGGCTACCTTGGCAATCAAAAGCTGCATGTCAGGCAGGTTGTGCAGGTGCAAGTGCTGTGTTCACACTCTGATGATGTCTCCAGCCTGTGAGCTCTATGAGGACTCTGGGCCAGATGCAGAAAAGGGCTCAGAAAAATGTGATTATGGATGAAACACTGAATAGATGAAATTTTTAAACAGAGGCTCTATGTGGGTCAAGTTCACCAAAGGTGAGATTCTTCTCCCTTCTCCATCCCTCCTGGACCAAGCCTCAATCACTAACAGGAGTCTGAGAGACCTCCTGCCATCTTCATCTCATCCAAACCATTAGCATTCTACATGATTTTTATGTTAAATTTTAATTTTGTTAGCCTTTTACATGACTCTACATCTGAATAATAAACCTAATCTTCACTCCAGAGGCAGAGATCCCTCTGTTCTATCTCAGACTGGACAGGACAATAGGAAAGTGCAGGATGTTTAGAAGGAGATGGAAGTACAGGGCTTCCAGGCAGTAGGAAGGAAGTGAGGAAACAGACCAATCCAGGCAAGAGCCAACCCCCACCCCACCATGACCCATTTACTCTTCCACAACCTGTTTCTGTAGTAGATGGTCTGTTCTTTAGAGACAGCTTTAGGGGTCACCACACCTAGGTTTTAATCCTTCTACTGGCCTTAGGCAAGTCATTTGGGCCTTTGCAGCCTCAGTTCCTAGCCCTAAGTGAATCTGCCAGTGGCCACCTCACAGTGATGCTGCGCCAGATGTGGTATCAGAGGCAGGGCTGGCCAGGCACCTGCACTGGTCACTGCGAAGCTGAAACTGTGTTTCCACCCTGTCCTGTTAGTGTCATCCACAGAGCAGAAGCCAGAAGTATGACCAGTGTTTAAGGAGGGCCTGGGTGGAGCAATGCATGAAGGAGTAAGAGAAGGGCAAGAATTTCAGGTTTAGCACAGAAAATGAGCCACTTGGCTTTTCTCCCAGACACTTCAGCTACCCAACCCTGAACATGGGTGGGAGACTGCCTGGGAAAATAGGGTGCTGTAGGCTTATGCCTCCCACCCTTTTCTGCTGCTGCTGTCACCACTTCAAGTGAGGATCCCTCCAGACACCTCCTGCCTCTTTCCCTCCCTACCTCCAGCCCCCAAACTTCACCTACCCACTTCAGTCCCTGTAGCCATCTCTGTCCCCCTACCACTGGGTGGGCAGACAGCATCCCAGCCTTTCCTCTTCGAACCTTACCCAGACCCAGGGCCAACCAGGGGCTCCCTATAACCTCTTCCCCCATGGAATCCTGGGAGCCCCAAGCAATTCACTTGGTACCCCAACCATCTAAGCCCTGGGATGAGGCTCCAACTTATGAAGAGACAGCCCTTCTTTTCATGATACTCGGGCTGCTTTACCAAAGAACAGACATCTTCCCCCTAGAGCAAGTAAAAACCCATCCAGTCTTGAGGAGACGAGAGTGATCCAGGCCTCAGGCCCTACTGTCTTTCTTATTGCTGCTGCTGTCAGGAAACAGGGAGCTGCTCTCAGGAAACAGCGAGCCACTCTCAGCAAGCCCAGGGTCACTTGACATAAAGACAAAACTCAAAAGCAAAGAAAGAAACACAGAAACACATCCCAGTTGCACTATGAGGCTGGGCAGGAATTAGAGTGGAACCCTCCTCAAGAGATGGCACTTCTCAGGACCTTCAGGTGACTGCCAGCCCCAGGGCACTGCCTCCTGTCCTGACCCACGCCATGCATGACCACCCTCCTTTTCAGGAGCTGCACTCCTCTTCAGAGCCCCCCTCCCTCTGGAGCTCTCATTTTTGGCTGCTGTTGAGAGGAAAGCTTTAGCTGGGTCCTGGTTTGGGTGGGTGGGTGGCACATGGGACTCCAGGAAGGGCAGCATGGCCTGGTTGGTTCTTCTGGTTGTGATGATGGTTGTGGTTTGGTTAAGGCAAGTTGGGGTTGGGCAAAAGGGGCAGTTAGGGCCAGGGCTGGGCTGCACTGAGGGCCAGGAGGGGCTCCAATGACCTTGGGCTCCACAGCCAGATGCCTCTGGCCACACCCTGCTCCTGAATATGCTGGATCTGGGCAGGTCTCAGGAGCAAGGCCAGGGGTGGGCCTGAAGAGTCTCAGATGTGAGAGCAGGGTGTTGGAAGCCCCTGGTACTCCCATGGGTAGGAGAGCACTGCCAGGACTGGCTCCCTGCTGGCCTTCTGGTAACCAGAGGTTAGGTGGCACAGTGGGTTTCTAAGAAGGACTGGGCTGCTGTCTTCTGAGTGTGCTGCTGTCTTTGAGTGGGTGGGGCAAGTTGTGGCAGGGCAGGAATGTAGTACTTAATGGCACTGTATTGAGTTTTTTTAAAAAAATTTTGCTGGGCCAAAGCTCTTATTTCCAGGATCTGTGTGGATAAGCAAGTCAAATTTAAACACTCTATTTGAAACATAAAAGAAAGAAAAATATAACAATGTACACAATTCAAGGGGCAGAAATTTCTAGAGAAAGACTAAAGTTGCACAGTAGCAGTTATGACCTTCAATAATATTTTGTTACATTGAAACATATATTCTGCCACATATCTTGCAGGGGAAACTTCTTTCAAGAGGTGTCACACCTAATCTATTTCACATAGTTAAAAATGGCTAAATCTGTAAGTCTTTTACTTTTAGCGATGAAAAAGTAGGACCACAGAAGCTAGATGACATTGTTTATGGCAATCACGAGTCGGCATTTTTATTATATAACCCCAGGATGAAAGACTGTTCGTTCCCTCTACCACTCTGCCTTACACTATCCTTTACTGCCAGACTTCATCTTACTAAAAACCCCATGCCATCAAATTTCCCTTGTTCTATCCAAAAAATGTCCTGCAGTGCAAGCCACTTGCCTCTTTGTTTTCTGTGAGGCTAGAATATAGCCATCCAGGATTTTAGTACAAGGACCTTTCCCACTCTTGAACTGGTTATCTCTATCTCAGTGTTATGCCAAGTTCTCTAATGTTTTCTCTCTGGGGATTATTTCCCAAACCTGGCTACTCTTCCCAGGACAGGCACCTGTTCTGCACATCTCTCAGGCTGTGTAGCCCTGAATGTGTCAACTGTCCTAACAAAGATGAGTTCACAGGCCAACTTGAGCGAGCACTAGCTGTGAAGATGATGTGATATTAAACTGGTCTGAAAAGCAGCATGGGAACAGCAAACCGATCTGAATTGTTCAGGTTAAAATATTCCAGTTGAGAGTAACATTGAGATACAGGAGAGGAAAAAATGTGTAATGACCATCTAATGCACCTGCATGAGTCAATCATGTCTGGTGAGTGGACAGAACCATCAGTGAAGAATTCAGATGAAGACTAAGGACAGAAACAACAATAAAGAAGTCAGGCTCAACTCATAGTTTAGAGGAACTGAAATGCCTCAATTTGTATTCCTGCAAAATAACTGACAGTGATTTGTCAACCGTCATGCTCGGTGTGCCATGTTGTCTCTAGCATACTTCCTTATGAGGAAGTAGTGAAGGGCCCAAAACTTCAGTATTTTTCAGAAATAATTTCAAGCTCTGTAGGTCCAACTCATAAATAGCACAGCCCTGATTCTATTATGTCTTGTCCTTGTCTTGAACTTTTTCCACTTTTCCTTGCTTTTGGTGATTCTTTCTCTTTGTTTTTATTCCACACAACTAGTTCAGACCGCTGCCACCACCTACCCCCTCAGCAGAGCTCCCTCTGTGGTGTCTACCACCCCCACCACTGACAGCCCCCATACTCCCTAGTCCAGGGACTGAGTTTCTGGCTCAGAGCTTTCCTTTTTCCAGACTCCCAGAGGCTTTAAGTGTTGCAATGACCAGTGTTTTGTATTGTATATTTTCCACAATTTAAAAAATAAGGGACTTGGTGGCACATGTATATATATATGTCTGTGTGCATATATATTTTTAATATTATGTACATATAATATTAAGGTGAGTAATAAAGCACTGGTATATGTTAAAACATGGGTGAGCCTTAGATACATGATGCTAAGCATAAGAAAGAAGGCAGACATACATGGTTACATATTTTATTATTCCATTTACTTAAAATATTCAGAATAGGCAAATCCATAGAGGGAAAAAAAGCATATTGGTGATTTCCAGGGTTTGGGAGGGGGGTGGAAAAGGAAGTGATCATTTAATCAGGGCTGGGTTTCTCTTCCCCACTCCAACTTTACTGAAATATGGTTGACATACAACATTGTATAGTGTAAGATGTATGATGTGATGATTTGATATGTGTACATATTGTGAAATGGTTATCACTGTAAGATTAGTCAAGGCATCCTTTTTTCACATAATTATCATTTTATTGTTGTTGTCATTATGGTGAGAACATTAAAGCTCTACTTTTACAGTTAACTTTCTTGTATACAACAGAGTATTGTTAAATATGACCACCATGCTACACACTAGATGCCCTGAACCTGGGTTTCTTTTTGAGGTGGTGATAATGTTCTGGAATTAGACAATGATGATGGTTTGCATAACTTCCTGAATAGACTGTAAATAACTGAATTGTACACTTTTAAAAGAGTAGATTTTGTGGTATGTGAATTATATATCAGTTTTTTTAAGCTGTATGGATAAATAAATAACTCATTTGGGAAAAAAGTTAACTTATAAAACATATATATTCTGGGCGCTTTATTTGGTCCCTGTCTACTAACCTCCCTAGACATCAGTAAAGACCACCCAAATGAGAACACACACTGTTCATTCAGAGCTTGCTCTAAATACCAAGGGACTCAGCCATGACCATGTGCTCTTTTGGAAGAGACTCAAAGGCATAGGGAGAAGTAGAAAGCTTTCTGGGGTGAAAAGGAATGTGCAGCCTGATCAGAGGTTGTGACTGGGGAAGCAGGAAGCAGGTTGGCTGGAAGAAGGCATTTTATGTGATTAGTTAGCTTTCCTAACTTAGAATCAGGATTAAAAATGAGAGGAACTCCAAGGCTGGTTGCTTCATGTTGTGGGTTAGGGCTTCTCAGGTTGGAGCAAGCAATTCACATTCTGAAATATACAGAAAATTCCATGTACTGAAACCCCCTCTTGCACTGTCTTCAATAAATTGTACACTGTCAGTGGATAGAGAAATTTTATGCAGTCAACCACAATTAACTACAAAAATGGTAACAATGACAAGAGTGATGAGTAACAACAGTGATACTTATTATGATTACTCTAAACCTCAGGATCTATCACTTTGCCAGTCCTCACCTTAAAGTAAATAGCAAATATGATCATAGGGAAGAAGATGGCGGTGTAGGAGGACGCTGGGCTCACCGTGCGTCCTGCTGATCACTTAGATTCCACCTACACCTGCCTAAGTAACCGAGAAAACCCCCAGAGGATTAGCAGAACAGGGTCTCCGGAGCCAAGCGCAGACAGAGGCCCACGGAAGACGGTAGGAAGGGCGGCGAGGCGGTGCACACTCCACGGACTGGCGGGAGGGAGCCGGGGCGGAGGGGCAGCTCGCATGCCAAGCAGAGCCCCCAAGTCTGGCTTGCAAAAGCAGAGGGGCCTGACGGACTGTGTTCCGACAGCAAGCGTGACTTAGCATCTGGGAGGTCATAAGTTAACAGCTCTGCTCAGAAAGCGGGAAGGCTGGAGGACAAAGGGAGGGAGAGCCGCTGAGTCCCCTGACGACAGAGCTCAGTTTGGTGGGGAACAAAGGCACTCGCCAGCACCATCTCCCCCGCCCATCCCCCAGCCAAAATCCCAAAGGGAACCAGTTCCTGCCAGGGAACTTGCTCGCTCCCCACAAACACCCAACTCTGTGCTTCTGCGGAGCCAAACCTCTGGCAGTGGATCTGACTCCCTCCTGCTGCCACAGGGCCCCTCCTGAAGTTGATCACCTAAGGAGAAGCGAGCTAAGCCTGCCCCTCCTACCCCCATGCACCTTGCCTACCCACCCCAGCTAATACACCAGATTGCCAGCACCACAAGCCTGGCACTGTGCAAGTAGCCCAGACAGGCCACGCCACCCCACAGTGAATCCTGCCCCTAGGAGAGGGGAAGAGAAGGCACACACCAGTCTGATTGTGGCCCCAGCAGTGGGCTGGGGGCAGACATCAGAACTGACTGCGGCCCCGCCCACCAACTCCAGTTATACACCACAGCACAGGGGAAGTGCCCTGCAGGTCCTCACCACTCCAGGGACTATCCAAAATGATCAAACGGAAGAATTCCCCTCAGAAGAATCTCCAGGAAATAACAACAGCTAATGAGCTGATCAAAAAGGATTTAAATAATATAACAGAAAGTGAATTTAGAATAATAGTCATAAAATTAATCACTGGGATTTAAAACAGTATAGAGGACAGCAGAGAATCTCTTGCTACAGAGATCAAGGGACTAAGGAACAGTCATGAGGAGCTGAAAAGCGCTTTAAACGAAATGCAAAACAAAATGGAAATGACGACAGCTCGGATGGAAGAGGCAGAGGAGAGAATAGGTGAACTAGAAGATAAAGTTATGGAAAAAGAGGAAGCTGAGAGAAAGAGAGATAAAAAAATCCAGGAGTATGAGGCGAAAATTAGAGAACTAAGTGATACACTAAAAAGAAATAATATACGCATAATAGGTATCCCAGAGGAGGAAGAGAGAGGAAAAGGTGCTGAAGGGGTACTTGAAGAAATAATAGCTGAGAACTTCCCTGAACTGGGGAAGGAAAAAGGCATTGAAATCCAAGAGGCACAGAGAACTCCCTTCAGATGTAACTTGAATCGATCTTCTGCACGACATATCATACTGAAACTGGCAAAATACAAGGATAAAGAGAAAATTCTGAAAGCAGCAAGGGATAAACGTGCCCTCACATATAAAGGGAGACCTATAAGACTCGTGACTGATCTCTCTTTTGAAACTTGGCAGGCCAGAAAAGATTGGCACAAGATCTTCAATGCGATGAACAGGAAAAATATGCAGCCGAGAATCCTTTATCCAGCAAGTCTGTCATTTAGAATAGAAGGAGAAATAAAGGTCTTCCCAAACAAACAAAAACTGAAGGAATTTGTTACCACTAAACCAGCCCTACAAGAGATCCTAAGGGGAATCCTGTGAGACAAAGTACCAGAGACATCGCTACAAGCATAAAACATACAGATATCACAATGACTCTAAACCCGTATCTTTCTATAATAACACTGAATGTAAATGGACTAACTGTGCCAACCAAAAGACATAGGGTATCAGAATGGATAAAAAAACAAGACCCATCTATTTGCTGTCTACAAGAGACTCATTTTAGATCTGAGGACACCTTTAGATTGAGAGTGAGGGGATGGAGAACTATTTATCATGCTACTGGAAGCCAAAAGAAAGCTGGAGTAGCCATACTTATATCAGGCAAACTAAACTTTAAATTAAAGGCTGTAACAAAAGATGAACAAGGGCATTATATAATAATTACAGGGTCTATCCATCAGGAAGAGCTAACAATTATAAATGTCTATGCGCCGAATACCGGAGCCCCCAAATATATAAAACAATTACTCATAAACATAAGCAACCTTATTGATAGGAATGTGGTAATTGCAGGGGACTTTAACACCCCACTTACAGAAATGGATAGATCATCTAGACCACGGTCAATAAAGAAACAAGGGCCCTGAATGATACATTGGATCGGATGGACTTGACAGATATATTTAGAACTCTGCATCCCAAAGCAACAGAAGATACTTTCTTCTCAAGTGCACATGGAACATTCTCCAAGATAGATCATATACTGGGTCACAAAACAGCCCTTCATAAGTTCACAAGAATTGAAATGATACCATGCATACTTTCAGACCACAATGCTATGAAGCTTGAAATCAACCACAGGAAAAAGTCTGGAAAACCTCCAAAAGCATGGAGGTTAAAGAACACCCTACTAACGAATGAGTGAGTCAACCAGGCAATTAGAGAAGAAATTAAAAAATATATGGAAACAAACGAAAATGAAAAGACAACAATCCAAACGCTTTGGGATGCAGCGAAGGCAGTCCTGAGAGGAAAATACATTGCAATCCAGGCCTATCTCAAGAAACAAGAAAAATCCCAAATACAAAATCTAACAGCACACCTAAAGGAAATAGAGGCAGAACAGCAAAGGCAGCCTAAACCCAGCAGAAGAAGAGAAATAATAAAGATCAGAGCAGAAATAAACAATATAGAATCTAAAAAAACTGCAGAGCAGATCAACGAAACCAAGAGTTGGTTTTTTGAAAAAATAAACAAAATTGACAAACCTGTAGCCAGGCTTCTCCAAAAGAAAAGGGAGATGACCCAAATAGATAAAATCATGAATGAAAATGGAATTATTACAACCAATCCCTCAGAGATACAAACAATTATCAGGGAATACTATGAAAAATTATATGCCAACAAATTGGACAACCTGGAAGAAATGGACAAATTCCTAAACACCCACACTCTTCCAAAACTCAATCAGGAGGAAATAGAAAGCTTGAACAGACCCATAACCAGCGAAGAAATTGAATCGGTTATCAAAAATCTCCCAACAAATAAGAGTCCAGGACCAGATGGCTTCCCAGGGGAGTTCTACCAGACATTTAAAGCAGAGATAATACCTATCCTTCTCAAGCTATTCCAAGAAATAGAAAGGGAAGGAAAACTTCCAGACTCATTCTATGAAGCCAGTATTACTTTGATTCCTAAACCAGACAGAGACCCAGTAAAAAAAGAGAACTACCGGCCAATATCCCTGATGAATATGGATGCAAAAATTCTCAATAAGATACTAGCAAATCGAATTCAACGGCATATAAAAAGAATTATTCACCATGATCAAGTGGGATTCATTCCTGGGATGCAGGGCTGGTTCAACATTCGCAAATCAATCAACGTGATACATCACATTAACAAAAAAAAAAAGAGAAGAACCATATGATCCTGTCAATCGATGCAGAAAAGGCCTTTGACAAAATCCAGCACCCTTTCTTAATAAAAACCCTTGAGAAAGTCGGGATAGAAGGAACATACTTAAACATCATAAAAGCCGTTTATGAAAAGCCCACAGCTAACATCATCCTCAACGGGGAAAAACTGAGAGCTTTTTCCGTGAGATCAGGAACACAACAGGGATGCCCACTCTCACCGCTGTTGTTTAACATAGTGGTGGAAGTTCTAGCATCAGCAATCAGACAACAAAAGGAAATCAAAGGCATCAAAATTGGCAAAGATGAAGTCAAGCTTTCGCATTTTGCAGATGACATGATATTATACATGGAAAATCCGATAGACTCCACCAAAAGTCTGCTAGAACTGATACATGAATTCAGCAAAGTTGCAGGATACAAAATCAATGTACAGAAATCAGTTGCATCCTTATACACTAACAATGAAGCAACAGAAAGACAAATAAAGAAACTGATCCCATTCACAATTGCACCAAGAAGCATAAAATACCTAGGAATAAATCTAACCAAAGATGTAAAGGATCTGCATGCTGAAAACTATAGAAAGCTTATGAAGGTAATTGAAGAAGATTTAAAGAAATGGAAAGACATTCCCTGCTCATGGATTGGAAGAATAAATATTGTCAAAATGTCAATACTACCCAAAGCTATCTACACATTCAATGCAATCCCAATCAAAATTTCACCAGCATTCTGCTCGAAGCTAGAACAAGCAATCCTAAAATTCATATGGAACCACAAAAGGCCCCGAATAGCCAAAGGAATTTTGAAGAAGAAGACCAAAGCAGGAGGCATCACAATCCCAGACTTTAGCGTCTACTACAAAGCTGTCATCAAGACAGCATGGTATTGGCACAAAAACAGACACATAGACCAATGGAATAGAACAGAAACCCCAGAACTAGACCCACAAACGTATGGCCAACTCATCTTTGACAAAGCAGGAAAGAACATCCAATGGAAAAAAGACAGTCTCTTTAACAAATGGTGCTGGGAGAACTGGACAGCAACATGCAGAAGGTTGAAACTAGACCACTTTGTCACACCATTCACAAAAATAAACTCAAAATGGATAAAGGACCTGAATGTGAGACAGGAAACCATCAAAACCTTAGAGGAGAAAGCAGGAAAAGACCTCTCTGACCTCAGCCATAGCAATCTCTTACTCAACACATCCCCAAAGGCAAGGGAATTAAAAGCAAAAGTGAATTACTGGGACCTTATGAAGACAAAAAGCTTCTGCACAGCAAAGGAAACAACCAACAAAACTAAAAGGCAACCAACGGAATGGGAAAAGATATTTGCAAATGACATATCGGACAAAGGGCTAGTATCCAAAATCTATAAAGAGCTCACCAAACTCCACACCCGAAAAACAAATAACCCAGTGAAGAAATGGGCAGAAAACATGAATAGACACTTCTCTAAAGAAGACATCCAGATGGCCAATAGGCACATGAAAAGATGGTCAACGTCGCTCCTTATCAGGGAAATACAAATCAAAACCACACTCAGATATCACCTCACGCCAGTCAGAGTGGCCAAAATGAACAAATCAGGAGACTATAGATGCTGGAAAGGATGTGGAGAAACGGGAACCCTCTTTCACTGTTGGTGGGAATGCAAGTTGGTGCAGCCACTCTGGAAAGCAGTGTGGAGGTTCCTCAGAAAATTAAAAATAGACCTACCCTATGACCCAGCAATAGCACTGCTAGGAATTTACCCAAGGGATACAGGAGTACTGATGCATAGGGGCACTTGTACCCCAATGTTCATAGCAGCACTCTCAACAATAGCCAAATTATGGAAAGAGCCTAAATGTCCATCAAATGATGAATGGATAAAGAAATTGTGGTTTATATACACAATGGAATACTACGTGGCAATGAGAAAAAATGAAATATGGCGTTTTGTAGCAACGTGGATGGAACTGGAGAGTGTGATGCCAAGTGAAATAAGCCATACAGAGAAAGACAGATACCATATGGTTTCACTCTTATGTGGATCCTGAGAAACTTAACAGGAACCCATGGGGGAGGGGAAGAGAAAAAAAGATCAAGATGATGTCATGGCCAGAGATCTAAGTGATTCGAAGTGCGGAAGGGGAAAACTATTCAGCCAAGAACACTCTATCCTGCATGGCTATCATTTCGCATAGAAAGAGAGATGAAAAATTTCCCAGTCAAACAGAATCTAAAGGTGTCTGTTACCACTAAGCCTGCCCTGAAATAAATATTAAAGGGGACTCTGAGTGGAAAGAAAAGAAGAAAACTTATAAAGACAAGAAAGCAACAGGGAAAATGTCCAGAAACAATAACAAAATGAGTAATAAAATGACACTAAATACATATCTAGCAATTATTACCCTGAATGATCAAATCAAGATGATCTAATCAAAAGACATAGGGTGTCAGAATGGATAAACAAAAACAAAAACAAGATCTATACTGCCTACAAGACACTCATTTTAGACTTAAAGACTCCTGCAGATTGAAAGTGAAGGAATGGAGTAACACTGGTCCTGGAAATAGAGGTGCAAACAAAGTAGGAGTAATGATACTTGTATCAGGCAAACTAGATTTTAAACCAAAGATAGTGACAAGACATGACAAAAGGCACTTTATTATAATAAAGGCATCTATCCAACAAGAAGATGTAAAAATTTTAAGTATTTATGCACCCAAGGTGGGAGCACCCAGATATATAAAACAATAACAACATTAAGTAAACCAATGATATTGATACAATAATTGTAGTGGATGTTAACACCTCACTTCCATCACTGGACAGATCATCTAAGCAGAAGAGCAACAAGGAAACGTCATTGAATAACAAACTGGGCCAGATGGGTTTAAGAGATATATTCAGAAGATAACATCCTAACATTTTGACATTCTTTTCAAAAGCACATGGGACATTCTCCAGAATAGACCACATACTAGGTCACAAATTGGGCCTCAACAAGTGCAAAAAGATTGAGATCATAACATGCCTGTTTCCTTTTTTATTTTTTTAATGTTTAATTATTTAAAAAAATTTAATGTTTATTTTTAAGAGAGACAAAGTGTGAGCAGGGGAGGGGCAGAGAGAGAGGGAGAGAGAATCCAAAGCGGGCTGCAGGCTGTGAGCTGCCACCAAAGAGCCAGATGCAGGGCTCAGATTCACAAGCCATGAGATCATGAGACCTGAGCTGAAGTCGGACACTTAACCAACTGAGCCACCCAGGAACCCCAGTGTTTATTTTTGAAAGAGAGAGAGACAGAGAGACAGAGAGACAGAGAGAGATGGAGCATGAGCAGGGGAGGGGCAGAGATAGAGGGAGACACAGAATCCGAAGCAGACTCCAGGATCTAAGCAGTCAGCACAAAGCCTAACACAGGGCTCAAACCCACAAATGGTGAGATCATGACCTGAGCTGAAGTCGGACGCCTAACTGACTGAGCCACCTGGCCACAACATGCCTGTTTTCTGACCATAACACTATGAAATTGAAGACAACCACAAGAGAAACGTTTGGATAGGCCACAAATACACAGAGTTTAAACAACATGCTATTAAACAAGGAATTGGCCAACCAGGAAATCAAAGAAGAAATTTAAAGAATGCATGGAAACAAATGAAAATACAACAGTACAACACCTTTGGGACTCAGAAAAAGCCATCCTAAGAGAGAAGTATATAGCAATACAGGACCAAGTCTAAAATAAATAACCTAAACTCACACATAAATGAGCTAGAAAAAGAACAAATAATGAAGCCTATGGCCGGAAGAAGAAGAGAAATAATAAGAAGTAGAGGAGAAGTAAGTGATATAGAAACAATAGGACAGATCAATGCAGCCAGGAGCTGGTTCTTTGAAAATAAATTAGGTTTGCAAGGAAGATGGTGGCGTAGGAGGATGCTGGGCTCACCTCGTCCTGCTGATCACTTAGATTCCACCCGCATCTGCCTAAATAACCCAGAAAACTGCCAGAAGACTAACAGAACAGACTCTCCAGAGCTGAGCATAGACAAGAGGCCCACAGAAGAGGGTAGGAAGGGCAGAGAGGTGGTGCGCACTACCTGGACTGGTGGGAGGGAGGCGGGGCAGTGGAGGTGCAGCCCACCCGGCAAGGCAGAGCCCCTGAAATCTGGCTTGCAAAACCGGAGGGGCCGGACTTCGTGAGTTCTGACAGCCAGAGGGACTTATCTGGAATGTTAAAAGTCAACAGCTCTGCTTGGAGAGCAGGAGGGCGAGAGGACACCGGGAGGAAGATTTGTTGAGCCTGAGAAGACAGAGTTCTGCTTGGCAGGGGAACAAAGGCGCTGGCAAGCGCCATCTCCCTTTCCCATCCCCCAGCTGTAATCCCAAAGGGGACCAGTTCTCATCACTGAACTTGCAACGTGCAAACACCCAACACTGTGCTTCTGTGGATCCATCCCTCCAACAGGTCTCCCTTCCTCCCAGTGCTGCAGGGCCCCTCCTGCAGGGGACCACCAACAGCAAAGCAAGCTAAGCCTGCCCCCCCCTGCCCCTGTGCACCTCGCAGATCCACCCCAGCTAATACACCAGATCCCATCAAAGCAGCACCACAAGCCTGGCAGTGTGCAAGTAGCCTGGACAGGGGCCACACCACTCTGCAATGAGTTCTGCCCCCAGGAGAGGGGAACATAAGGTACACACCAGTCTGACTATGGCTCCAGCGGTAGGCTGGGGACAGACATCAGGTGTGACTGCAGCCCTGCCCACCAACACAAGTTACTCCTGACAGCACAAGGGAAGTGCCCTGTAGTTGGGAGCCACCCCAGGGACTACCCAAAATGATGAAACAGAAGAACTTTGAAAAAAATTAATAAAATTGATAAACTCGTTTCCAGACTTACCAAAAGTAAAACAAAAGGGACTCAAATAAAATCTCGAATGAGACAGGAGAGATAACCACCAATACCACAGAAATACAAACAATTATAAGAGAATCTTATGAAAAACTATATGTCAACAAATTGGACAACCTGGAAGAAATGGATACATTCCTAGAAACATATAAACTAAATAAGAAGAAATGTAAAACCTGAATAGACCTGTACCCAGCAAAGAAATTGAATCAGTAATCAAAAACATCTCAACAAACAAAAGTCCAGGACCAGATTCCTTCACAGGTGAATTGTACCAAATATTTAAAGAAGAGTTAATACCTATTCTTCTCAAACTATTTCAAAAAATAGAAGGAAAAACTCACAATACATTCAATGGGGCCAGCAGTATCCTCTTACCAGAACAAGATAAGGCTCCACTAAAAAAGAAAATTACAGGCCAATATCCCTGATGAACAAGGTTGCAAAAATTATCAATAAAATGCTAGCAAACTGCAACCAACAGTACATTGAAACTCATTCACCATGGTCATGTGGGATTTATTGCTCAGCTGCAAGGATGATACAATATTTGAAAATAAATCAACATGATATATCACATTAATAAAAAATGGTAAGAATCACATGATCCTTTCAATAGATGCATAAAAGGCATTGACAAAGTACAGCATCCATTCTTGATGAAAACTATCATTAGTGTAAGAAGGTATATACATCAACATAATAAAAGGCATATATGAGAAGCCCAGAGGTGATATCATGCTCAATGGGATAAACTGAGAGCTTTTTCCCAAAAGTCAGGAACATGACCTTCAGGAACACACCAGTGTTCCTTAACATAATACTGGAAGTCCTATCCACAGCTCTCATACAACACAAAGGATAAGAGGCATTCAAATAGGCAAGGAAGAAGTTAAACTTGAAGTCTTTGCAGATGACATACTATTCTATATAGAAAACCTGATAGACTCTACCAAAAGAATTGTTAGAATGGATACACAAATTCAGTAAAATTGCAGGATAGAAATTCAACATATAGAAATCTGTTCCATTTCTAAACAACAATAATGAAACAAAAGAAACAAAAATCAAGAAATCAACACATTTACAATTGCACAAAAAAACATACAATACCTAGGAATAAACGTCACCAAAGAAGTTAAAAATATAAACTCTGAAAACTATAAAATGCTGAAGAAAGAAACTGAAGATGGCAAAAAGAAATGGAAAGATGATCCACACCATTAATTGTAAGAACAAATGTCAAACTGTCTACATACCCAAAGCAATCTACACATTTAATATAACTTCTACAAAATACCAAAAGCATTTTATACATTGTAGAACAAACATTACTAAAATTTTTATAAACCACAAAAGACCCCAAATTGCCAAAACAACTTTGAAAAGAAAAGGAAAGCTGGAAGCACCACAGTTCTGAACTTAAAATTATATTACAAAACCAAATTGATCAAAGCAGTGTGGTACTGGCACAACATAGATCAGTGGAACAAAATAGAAAGCCCAAACATGGATGCATAACTCTATGGTCAGTTAATTTTCAACAAAGCAGGAAGGAACATCCAATATAAAAAAATTAGTGTCTTCAACAAATGGTGCTGGCAAAACTGGACAGCAACATGCAAAAATGAAACTTGACCACTTTCTTACACCAAATAAAAAATAAATTCAAAATAGATTAAAGATCTATATGTGAGACTGGAAGCCATATAAATCCTAGAGGAGAACACAGGCAGTAAGTAACCTGTTTGACGTCAGCTCTAGCAACTTCTTAGCACACATGTCATCTAAGGCGAGGGAAACAAAAGCAAAAATAAACTTTTGGGCCTTTATCAAAATAAAAATCTTCTGCTGCACAGCGAAAGAAACAATCAACAAAACTAAAAGGCAACCTGTGGAATGTGAGAAGATATTTGCAAATGACATATCTAATAAAGGGTTAGTATCCAAAATCTCTAAAGAACTTACAAAATTCGACAGGCAAAAACCAAATAAGCCAGCTAACAAATGGACAAAAGACATGAATAGACATTTTCCCAAATAACACAGATGGCAAGCAGATGGGAAATACTCATCATCAGAGAAATACATATTAAAATGACAGTGATATATCACCTCACACCAGTAAGAATGGCTCAAATTATCAACAGAGGAAATGACACGTGTTGGCAAGGATGTTGAAAAGGGTAACCTTCTTACACTGTTGGTGGTAATGCAAACTGGTGCAGCCTCTCTGGAAAACAGTATGGAGGTTCCTCATACAGTTAAAGATAGAACTACCCTATGTTCCAGCACCTGATCTAGTAGGTATTTACCCAAGAGATACAAAAGTATTGACTCAAAGGGATAAATACACCCCCATGTTTATAGCACCATTATCTATAATATCCAAATTATGGAAAGAGCCCAAATGAATGGGTAAATAAGAGGTGAGATATATATATATATATATATATATATATATATATATATATATACACACACACACACACACATATATATATATATAATCACAGAGCCCACAAGCTGGAAAAATCATAAAAGTATGACCATAACACTCAGAGCTCACAGATGTACCTGAGGGTACAGGGAGAAAGTGTGGACAAGAAGGGCTTCAAGGAAGGAGTGACATCTAACCTGGAATTTCCAGAAGTAGTTATCATCTAGCCAAAGCCTGGCACCCAGCAGGCACCAAATACATGACAAATGAACGAGCAAGTATGTGAATGAATGGCAATCGCCCTAACACAGCATGAAGAGGCACAGCACATCCAGACCAAGGTATGGAGATATGAGGTACACTGGGGGAGAAGTGGGAAGGGGCTACAGCCTGACCTTCTTTACTGGCATCTTATAGCCACAATAGCATAAGTTCAGCTCCTCGGGGAGCCATTGTTTGTCCTGCGTTCTGGGAAACTGCTTTTCATTTACAACAATAGTGCCTATGAGCCCTCAGTGTCCCAGTGTGAAACTACATTCCTCAAGGGGCTTTATTAAAGAGAGAGAGGTTGAGGCACAACTTCAGATTGAAGGGGGGAAGGAAAGATGATAGGGGTTCCTTCATAAGTGCAGTCATTGCAGGGGATGCATTGGAGGATGTGGCAGAGGTGGCCTTGGGGCATGAGAATGGGACTTTGGGGGTTTACCCCAAAGAGAGGGACTTCTGTTTGCAAGAGGAGGCAATGGATGGATCTCAATGGATGCCAGAGAGAATGTCAGTTTGGGATATGCACTGTGAGGTGCAGGGGGACACATTGGTGGAGAGTGCTGGGTATTACTGCACATAGACAACAAAGTGTGACAATTAGGGTCAGAGGTCATGACCCACTTGACATGAGTAGGCACAGTGGAAGGGGCCTGACATGGAGGAAATTCATTAACTGTAGTCATCAAGGTGGAGAGCCTGCTGTGCTCATGTCATAGCCTCCTCATCATCAGCAGAGTGCTGGGCCAAGGGAGGCCCCTCAATACCCATGTGCTGACTAGACCCAAAATGACCTCTGTTTCAGTTTGAATCACTGGAATAGAATTTGCTGAATTCAAGTGACTGGTGACCAGGTGCAGGTTAATTATCTATGAAAGTGAAACCTAGCATTACCAATGGAAGCAAAATTCCTACTCAAGGCAAAGTTCAGAATCCAGTCTAAAAAGCTGGACTCTCCACATGTAGTCCATCTTGATCCCAGGGTCTTTGCACTTGCTGTTCTCCCAGACTGAAATATAGCTGCACTGCATTGTCTGCTCCCCAAATGCCTTCAGTAATTTCTCAAACTTCCTTACTGAGTTTATATTTCTTCATGGTACACATCACCACCTGACTTTCCAATAAGTAGGTTCTACTTATTTTTTACTGTCATCTTGCTAGTCTGTATGAGAATGGAGAAGCTCCCCCCTCTCCTGCTTCACCCTGTTGTGCCTGGTGTCTGGTAAAGCCTGGAAAACAGTAGGCCTAGGTGAATGTACACCAGGTGAGGGAGCACTGAGCACTGGGCTTGAAGTGGGGACACATAGGTATCATGGAGCATTGCCCCAGATTGAGAAAAAGGACTTCAGAAGGACAATCTGATGAAGCTTTTGTTGTAGAGAGTTCTCCTTGTGTTATCTAGGAAGCAATGAGGACTCACTCTAATAGGAAGGCTGAAAGAAATCAGTAGGAGGATGGGGAAGAAACAAAACTAGGTAATGAACTTGTTTTGCTTTGACAAACCAGCATTTCCAGTCCAGGGGAAGACCAGCTGTTAGTTGAAAGACTGTTTCTGCACAGTATTTTTTTCACAGTTGTGTGTATGTCATTTTCCTCATAGTTCCCCAAAAAGGTTTTCAAAAACTTCTAGCTTAGTGAAACTAGATGTTTGTTGAAAGATAGTTTCACCACAGTGTTGTTTCACAGAGTTGAGCATATGGCACTTTCTGTGTAGAACCCACATAGGTTTTCAAACACTTCCAACTTCATTGAACCAGAGGTTAGTTGAAACACAGTTTCTCTACAATGATGTTTCACAAAGTTGAGTAAATGGTACTTTTGTTATACTTCTAGGTCTAGGATTTCAACAGGTCTAACTTTGTGAAACAAGTTGTTAGTTGAAAGATCATTTCTTCACAGTGTTTTTTCACAGCATTGAGTATATGGCACTTTCTGTGTAAGCCCTGCATGGTTTTTGAAACACTTCTAACTTAGTGAAACCAGATGTGAGTGGGTTGAAAGATGGTTTCAGCACACTGTTGTTTCACAGAGTTAAGTATATGGCACTTTCTGTGTAAGCCCTACATAGGTTTTCAAACACTTCTAACTTAGTGGAAGCAGATGTTAGTTGAGAGATGGTTTCCCCACAGTGTTGTTTCACAGAGTTGAGTATAAGGCACTATCTACATAGGCCCTGCATTGGTTTTCAAAAATTCTAACTTAATGAAACCAGATGTTATGTGACAGATGATTTCCACCCAGTGTCTTTTAACAGAGTTGGGTATGTGGCACTTTCCTCATAGGCACTGCATAGGTTTTCAAATACTTCTAACTTAGTGAAACAGGATGTTAGTTGAAAGATGCTTTCCCCACACTGCTGTTTCACAGAGTTGTGTATATGGCACCTCCTTGTAGGCCATGCATGGGTTTTCAAACACTTCTACTTAGTGAAACAAAATGTTAGTTAAAAGGTGTTTTTACCAGAGTGCTATTTGACACAGTTGATTATATGACACTTTCTGCATAGGCTCTGCATGTTTTCAAACACTTCTAACTTAGTGAAGCAAGATGAGAGTTGAAAGATGGTTTCCCTCGGTGTTTCAGAGTTGAGAATATAGCACTTTTGGTGTAGGTCCCACATGGGTTTTCAAACACTTCCAACTTAGATGAACAAAGTGTTCAAATACTACACCTAGAAGTATAAAAAAATGCAATTTACTCAACTTGGTGAAATATCATTGTAGGGAAATGATGCAGGGCCTATGCAGAAACTGCCATATACTCAACTCTGTCAAACAACACTGTGGGGAATCCATCTATCAACTGACATCTTGTTTCATTGTTAGAAGTGTTTGAAAACCCAAGTGGGGAACTATAAGGAAAGTGCCATATACTCAACTCTGTGAAATGAGAGTGTGGTGAAACCATCTTTCAACTAATATATAGTTACACTAACTTAGAAGTTTTTGAAAAGCTTTGGGGTAACTATGAGGAAAGTGACATAGATTCGACTGTGTGAAAAAATACTGTGGAAAACGATCTTTCAACTAACAACTGGTTTCACTAAGTTCAGAGTGTTTGAAACCTATGCAGGGCCTATGAAGAAAGTGGTATATACTCAACTCTGTCAAAGAACACTGTGGGGAATCCATCTTTCAACTAACATCTGGTTTCACTAAGTTAGAAGTGTTTCAAAAACCTATGCTGGTCCTACATGGAATATGCCAATTACTCAACTCTGTTAAACACCATGTTTCAACTAACATCTGGTTTCATTAAGCTAAAAGTGTTTGAAAACTATACAGGGTGTATGCGGAAAGTGTCATATACTCAACTCTGTGAAACAATAGTTTGGGGAAACTGTCTTAAAACTAACATCTTGTCTGAGAACAAACTGAGGGTTGATGGGGGTGGGAGGGAGGGGAGGGTGGGTGATGGGTATTGAGGAGGGCACCTTTTGGGATGAGCACTGGGTGTTGTATGGAAACCAATTTGACAATAAATTTCATATATTGAAAAAAACCTAACATCTTATTTCACTAAGTTAGATGTTTTTGAAAACCTATGCAGGGCCTATGCAAAAAGTGGCATATATTCAACTCTGTCATACAACATGTGGAGAAACTATGTTTCAACTAACATCTCATTTCACAAAGTCATTTGTATGAAAACATATGTGACATCTACACAGAAAGTGCCATATACTCAACTGTGGGAAACAACACAGTGGGGAAACCATCTTTCAACTAGAATCTGGTTTCACTAAGTTAGATCTCTTTGAAAACTATGTGGGGCCTATATGGAACGTGTCATATACTCAACTCTGTGAAACAACAGTGTGAGGAAACCATCTTTCAAATAACATCTGGTTTCACTAAGTTACAAGTGTTTGAAAACTGTGTGGGGCCTACAAGGAACATGCCATATACTCTACTCTATGAAACACTGTGGGAAAACCATCTTTCAGCTAACATCTGGTTTCTCTAAGAAGTGTTTCAAAACCTATGCAGGGCTATGTGGAAAGTGCCATATACTCAACTTCGTGAAACAACACTGTGGAGAAACCTTTTTTCAACTAACATCTCGTTTCACAAAGTTAGACGTGTTTGAATACCTGTGTGCAGCCTATGCAGAAAGTGCCATATACTCAGCTCTGTCAAACAGACTTTGGGGAAACCATCTTTCAACTAGTGTCTTGTTTCAATAAGTTAGAAGAGTTTGAAAATGCATGCGGTGCCTACACCAAGGTGCCATATACACAATGCTGTGAAACAACACTGTGGCGAAACTCTCTTTGAACTAACATTTCGTTTAACTAAGTTATAAGTGTTTGAAAACCTATGCAGGGCTTATGCACAAGGTGCCGTATACTCATCTCTGTCAAACAGCACATTTGGGAAGCCATCTTTCAACTAACATTTTCTTTCACTGAGTTAGAAGTGTTTGAAAACCTATGCAGCAAATACGTGGAAAGTGACATATATTCAACTCTGTGATACAACACTGTGGGGAACCATCTTCAACTAACATCTTATTTCGCTAAGTTAGAAGTGTTGAAATCCTAGACCCAGAAGTATAACGAAAGCACCATTTATGCAACTTTGTGAAACATCATTGTACAGAAACCATCTCTCAACTAACATCTGAGGTTCAACTAAGTTGGAAGTGTTTGAAAACCCAAGCAGGGCCTATGCAGAAAATGCCATATACTCAACTCTGTCAGCACTTTGTGGAAACAATCTTTCATCTAACACACCAAACTAACATCTTCTTTCACATACACCACAAAATAACCAACATGTAGCTAACACACACTAAGATCTAGGCACCAAACACACACCAGACACATACCATTATAGACCACAAAGAGCACACATAATCCTTACACACTGCCTGTGTAACACATTAGCCCCCAACATATAACACACTTACGAATCAAACCACAACATACCTAAAGTACCACACAGTCACACTTCTTATGTAGAACTCTCATGTGGTCTTTCCTGCTTATAAATCACATAAAGACACACACCACATGTACACAACCCTCAGTAACTTACATATAAATACACAACACACATACATCACATACATAAAACATAAATCACACAGACCAAACACCACACATACATCACACTACATACACAGCACACATATTCCACACACATGCTTTCCCCACAGAAATACACATACACCAATGACATACTGCTTATAAACCACATATATACACACACCCCATACATAAACACACCACCCACCTAACAAACACAACCCCTACACATTCCACACATACCAAATCTTGAACTATACACACACACACACACACACACTACAGATACTACAAATTCAAAATCCACATATGCACAACCCACATGACATGTGTGCCACATATCATACCCACAACACATACACAATTATATAGCCAGCAAACACACCCCACCTTCACCACACAAGAATTACACATAAATCGCACAAATACCACACATTTTTATAAACATCTCACATATAGACCACAAATACAGCACACATATATTCCATATACACATACAACACACAGGCCACCAAAGTGATCTTTCACATATTCACCAGATACAAACTACACACACACCACACAGAACACACACATCACACATCACACTCACATCACACACAGACCCACACACACCAAGCTTACATAAACCAACAAGCATATATGTGGCAAACACACACACAGTACCAACATCAGACAACACATTTACACACACACTCACAAACACCACTCAAACACTATTCACACACCACGCATATCACAAACACACACACACACACACACACACATCAAACATACACTAATCACACATATGTCAAACAAAAACACAACACAAACCTTACACACAGACATAGAACACACCACACCTACCGCACACACACATCTCATACTCACAACACATATGTAAAACAGACAGACATACACTATAGATATAGAGCACACATATGCCATGTATACACCTTGGATACACAATATAGAAATCACAATTTCATTGCACACACAGCACACACACTCTACATGCATCACACTTAGGAAACATAATTTACAAACACATCACACGCACACAACAGACACATTACATATACACCATAAACACCACACTGAGAACAGTGTCACCAAACAATGACACATCGACCCAAACACACATACACACACACCACACATGCACCACACATATAACACCTACATCACACACACCACACATACCATTCAAATGTACCACACCAACGAACACACCAGATCCACGGTATATGCTCCCCACACACCACACGTTCATCACAGATAAACCACACATCCAACACACATTCACCAAGCACGCAATACATATATACATGTAACACACACAATGCCCCAATCAACATTCACCAGAAACATGCACACACACACACACACACACACACACAACAGAGAATTCGTATAATGCACATACACTGGTCAGCACACACCCTGAATACATAACACATACACACCAAACATCACATATTTGTAAAACACACACGATATAAACCATGCACAGACAACATATACTACAAATACTCCCAGACATCCCACAAGCACCACTCACACACTACACAAATATCACACATACATCACACATAGAACAACCACCAAACTCACTTATTCCAAACACATGCATAGCACATGCACACCACACTTCTACATCACCCACACCATACCTATACCATCACACCACACACTGACTTCACACATGGTACACAAAGAACACACAGAGAAATCAAACTGACTTACACCACCATACAGCACAGATACACCCCACACATATACCATCCAATACATGCTAAATAAATGAATACATTCACCACACATATAGCGCATACAGCACCCAGAATTCACAAATACACACTGCACACCCCACAGATGCAAAACCCAGACATCACACACAGCCTCACTTACACCACACAAATACAATTCCCATACACACATATACCACACTCACACACATACACCAGACATTCACAGCTCATACACTATGTACACCAGAGAAATACAACACATATACCTTATGCACACACCACACCCATAACATCCATGATACATCATGCACACACCACACATATGACACACAAACAAGCCAGGCATACACAGAAATGCTACACTTACAGTAGACACATACCCCACATACACTGCACAGATACCACATGCAAAACTCCACATGTACAACCCACGCATCCCACATATATACCAACACACACAGCATGCCATACCCCTCACACAGGACACATATGCCCCTACACCCCACAAACATATGACACACACACTACACATATGCCACAAATACACCACAGGGACAGCACACAAACAAGGTATATGTTAAACAAATATACATTACATACACAGAAGAGACTCAAAACACATACACCACATACACCACACACACCACCAATACCACACATAAAGACATATACACCAATCATTTTCATGCATATACTACACACACATGCAGAGACTGCTTGCCTACAACACACGTACTTCACACATGACACACACACTACACATATTATAAACATATATGCCACCCACATGACACATATACCACAAAATAACCACATAAGTCACCCCCACACACACAAAGACCATACATACAATCTCTACAGCAAAATCACACCACAGACACACAACGTATGTTTCCACATGCACACAACAACAGGAACACCACTCACATAACACAGATACCACACACAGGGAAAGAAAGCACCTAAGCCAAACATCAAACATGCAACACACATGCCAAACATTCACCACACACATGCCACACATACTACACACACATAATACATATGACACAGATGAATACATATGACACACACACCAAACAACACACATACAACATAGACATATGCCATGCATACACCACAGGTATACCTCCCACATACTCCATATATACCACACCCATGCCAAATATACATGACACACAACATAGCCACTCCAATTTTACACCACACATACCACACACTTATATGTACCACATACAGAAGACATATATTTCACTAATATACCTTGCACACACAATTCCACGCATCTACATCACAAAGACACCACAACTTAGACATGTGTGTTTAAACACACATACCATACATATGTCAATCACTGCCACACAACACACACATACACACACTGCACAGACCACACTTACGTTGCATTTACTCCACATATAAACCACGTTCACAACTCATATATATCAGACAAACAAACAGTTCCCATACACCACACCATAACTCACTAAGATCTATATATACAGCGCACTCATTGAGTACCACAGATAATCCATACACGATATACATACAAACCCTACACGTACACTGCAGACACACTGCACATATTCAACACACACACACACTCAAATACACCACACAAATACCACTCACAGGAACACATACGTCACACTCACACATACAAAATCACACCTTCACCACAAATACACCACACATATACCTCACACGTGCTCAGCACATGCACACCATACACAACACATATTCCATATACACGTACCAGACTCCATTTATTTTCCATACATACAACACACACAGAAAACACATGCACCATACACACAAAATACACCCCACTCACACCCCACAGATACACTATTCTTTCACAGCAATACACACACACCACATATACTCCACCGAACCACCACATAGACACCACACATACAACATGTACGTCACAATTTCACCACACACACTACCCATACCTCCCATGTACCACACCTACAACACTCATATTTCACAGACATCACACACAAGAGTCTCAGCATATACACAACACATATTCACAAAGTCACAGCACATACATTATACACATGCCACAAACACACACACAAACACCAAAAATTAGGACACATATAGCAATGTACACACACAACATGCATATGCCACACACACTACACATACAGCATTACCACACATATAACATGCATGTACAACCACAGTACACATAGAACATATGCCACACACAACATATATACCACACACACAAACAGTATATATGTCATATGATAACCACCCATATGGCACACACTCACAAACTACACAGACACCACATTCACAGCACAGATACACTGCACACACAAATATCACACATATGACAAATACACAATAAAAAACCTTACAGATACAAATAGACATATTCTACATCTATGCCACACACATTCCACATGCACCACTCACATAAACCACAAAGAAAAACCCTTTACGCCCAGGCCAAACAAACACACACTACAAATACACAACACATACATTACACATATACCACAAATATACCACACACACACAGCATACAGTCAGCAACACACACCACACACATAAGTACCAATACCACAGACACACCACACATGCAAACATTCACACACACACCACAAACAACAACCACACATACACCACACATGTGACCCACAAACCAAATATGTCACAAACAGTTCACATACACCACACCACGTACACACCACAATATATCAAAATATACAAAATACACATATGTCACTCAGACACCACACATATTGCACACATATCTCACATACATCACACCTAAGACATGCATATATTCCTTACATGCACCATTCCCTAATGCACAAAAACACATAACTACAAACTCACCATACACACACCACACACAACACATAGACCATTGCACACATTACTCAATCACTTCAAACAAGGATTGTATATACCACACTCAACACACACACAACAAACACCAACCACACACATACCAAACACTCACACACCACATATACATATAAACCAAATCACCCAACATAAAACACACAACAGATACACATCACACACACTAAACAGGCACCACAAACACACCACACAATATCAAAGACAAACACACACCACACAAACAATACAAGTGTAACACAGATTTACACCATGTATGCACAATGGATAAACCACACATAGCACACATATACACCATCCACGTGACAAATATACACCATGCACACAACCTATTCACCCCAATTTCACCACACTCACCAATGCACACCACAACACACTGCACATAAATCACACCTAACCCACACATACAAAAGATATATCTCACACAGAAACAGCAGACACACACCACACAACTATCACATGTAGGCCATACACACTAATGCCCACACATCAAAAAACTACAGATACAGTGAAAGTTCACAGATACATCAAAAACATACCACACATGGAAACTTGGCACACACATCACAAACACACTATATATATACACAACACATACAACCACATGTTAACCATACATATGACATGCATACCACACACATCACACACGTGACTTATAAGCCAAAACACATGCACACATATACCATAAACATCAAACATATGTATATCCCACACGACACACAAACCAAACATGCTACCAACCGCAAACATAGACCACATACAGAATTTATATAACCTGTATTTAATATTTGTAACACACACAAACCAAACCGACAACACATATATAGCACATACGGACATATACCACACACACACCATAGTTACACCACAGACACATCATATCACATTTATACCAAACCACATGTTAAATAGACACCACACACAACATATACAACATCATTGCAACACACACACACACACACACACATTGCACATATACACTATACTTAACCCACACATATACAACACATCTACTTCACACATGCACACCACACACAAACCTCACACACCAAAACAATAGATACAGCACACAAATTACACAATATACCGCACATATTCTACACATCAAAACACACTACCCCTACCATACACACATTACCTATACACAACACACACAACATACTTGATTCACCTATGCCACACTCACACACATCAAACACATATCACACACACACACATACTTACCACATATACCACATGTAAACACCACATATAAGAAACACAATATGCCCACATATACTGCAAGCACAATCAGATACATGACACATACACCTCACACACCACACAGATAAACAACACAGATGCCATACACAAAAACTCTGCACATACTTCATACATATCCCACATATACCACAACTCATACCACCACACTTACTCCCACACATCACAGACATAACACACCTATCCTACACATACAGAGACAACCCAAATTCACTGCACACATACCACACTGATACCACACAAACACACACCAAACAGACACCATGCACACCACAAGACACTTCACCCACACCTACACCACTTCCAATCCATCCCACCACCCATATGCTGCATTCCACCACAAATATATATTACACACATCACAAAAAACACAAAGATCACACATATACCACACACTGCACATAAACTACACACACACCACATGTACACAACACCCACACCACTCATATCCTACACGTAAAAGATGCATACACAGTATGTCATATCACTTATACTCAACACACAAAGTATATGCACAAGAAACACAATACACATAAATATATTCACATGATACATACACCACACCACACTGCCCATACACCACAAATATACCACATGCACACCACACACACCACAGACACTCCCACATGCACCTGCACATTCACATGCACACACACACACACACACACACACACACATTACATGCACTGGCCAAACCATACATGTCACACAAAAACACACATACATCACACCCACACCAGACACATACCTCACATATATAACACATGTGTGCACACACACACACACACCACATACATGCCACATATACCTCACATATCAAACTTCCAACACATATACACTGTACATATAGTACACACTCTCTCACTCATACACACCACAAACACTGAACACACAGGCATACCATACATATATCAGAAACACACTGATATATACAACATGTATAACTACACAAAATAGCACACACTCACCCATCATGACACAGATACACCACAAATATAGCACATATACAACACATGTCCCACATATATGCCAAACATTCATGAGATATATAACTGACAAACAACAAATACACGCACAAATGTACACAAGCAAATCTACAAAACAAATATCAACACCACACATATCCACACATAATACATAAGACATACACACACACCACATGTGCATACACAGCACAAACACCACACACAGCATGTGTGCCACACAAATACCACATAAACACAACTCTACATGGAGAACAAACACATCAGAGATATACCATCATCACAACTCACATGCCATACATATAGCACACATGAACACACATAAACCAACTACATAGCACTGAGACACCACGGACACTCCACACACACCACACGGATATTATAACCACACAAACACTACATATGCCACACGTATCAGACATACAAAACACGCAAAAACACTTAAATCATAACCACTTTAAACAGATACCACACACACCACACACATAACAATACACCAACACACCACACCTATACCAAATAAGAGATATCACAGACATACCACATATACATCACACAATAACCACACATATGGGATACTCACTCCACAAGTAAAATACACAATAACCTTACCAAATCCATACCACACACTGCTCATGTTGTACATATACCTCAACACACCACACACGTCACATACACACCACACCTATATTTCACACACACATTCCACATACCCACAACACAAAAAGAACTCTTACACCATGCATATACTGCACACACACCACACAGTCTGCCTCTGTAAAATGCACACCACAAATATACCAAATACACACTGCATCTATACTACAACATGCCACGTATATACCACACATGCAGCACATATCATACCTTCACCACATATACAGCACACATATGCCACACACAAACACACACACTTTACACACCTCAAGAACAACACCCTTACACCATACAGAGATACCACAAACACACCACACATTCATCACACAATAACCAGGTACTTTCAACATGCACACACACACACACACACACACACACACACCACAATAACCATATATTTATATAGATCCACAGACATACACTACACATGCCACACATACACAATGGACACAGACACACCACTCAAACACTACAAACACACCAACACTATTACACACACACACACACACTACATAGATATACCACATTCTCAACACACATAAAGCACACGCACACACCACACATATACCACACACACACACTGTGTACATACTACAGACACCCCATACAACACATACACATTCCATGCATACCACACATAAGCACTCACTCCAGTCATAGATACACACACCACATTCTCAGACACACACCACACATACTTAGACACACACCAAACATACAGCACGATCCTCAAGCATATCCTGCAAACAGCACCCACACCACACAGAAAGCACACACAGGATACATACACCACATGCAACTACACATACCACACTTCCATGAGAAAAATGTACCACACACATCTATCACGTGCAAATCAACACACAACACATACAACACTGCTGCACCACCCATATACCCCAGACACCACCCATATACCTTTCACAGACCACCCCTAGAAAGCACACACACACCAAGCACGTACATGGCACATGCACTACACACCCCCCCACCCATAAAATAACAATCCATACAACACAATCCACACTCGACAAATACACCACACACACACCACTTACACACACATCAGAAATACAACACCTACAACGTACAAACCACAGACTATACATACTCACCACACACACACAACACAAACCAGAAACACCAGAAACAACCCCACAAATCACAAATCAAATACATACCATGGAGACAACCACCATTATCAGGAATATGCCACATTCAATGTATACACACACACACTACAACGAATGCACATAGGCCAAATGTACACCACATAGATACACACACAAGAGATATATACTATACATTCCACACACAGACCACATGTTTACCACAGACACAACCTACACATATACCAGACACAGACAATATGTATATTACACAAACACAAAGACTGCCGCAAAACACAGCCCTCACACAAACACCACTGACACACGACACATATGCAAAACTCACACAGAGGATACATACCCCAAACACACTATTCATACACAACACATGTATCACACACATGCACTACACATACACACATAGAATTATTATGATGCACACACCACATATGTGTCACAAACACAATCTGAACCCACACACCAGCAAACACTGCACATACAGCACACACTTACTCCACACACACTACACACACACCACACATCAACAACATGCCCACATGCAACACATGCAATACTCATACTGCATATATAACACACCTACCTCACATATAAGCCATGCAAACACAAGACAAGCATACAATGCACCCACACCACATACAACACCCTTTCACCACACACACCACACATACATTACAAATACAAGACACATATTTCAAGGACACACACAACACACACAAAAGACATGCAACCCTTATACCACTCATACCACATGGACCACAATTTCAACACATAGGTATGACACATCTACCACACATATGCACACATACCTCATATGCACCAATCTTCACCATACAGATAACACACACACCACATATACCACGTATACACACTACACATAAACCACACACATGACGTACAAACCTCTCACCACACACAGCACACATATTCCACACAAACTCCCACACCTGTTTGCCACGACAAACTACATATAACCACATGGACACCACATGGACACCAGGCATATATTACCACATGCACCGCACACAGCACACAAAATGTACATACACCACACACATCACACTGATAACACAACATATAGAAGACACAGAAAATATCACACATACAGTGTACCCATGTGTATACCACACACAAATCATAGACCAGCTATTAACCAAAAATACACAGCACACACACAAATAGCATGCACACACATCATATACACCACAAAGAACACATGTGTCTCACACACCATACACACAACATGCATATATCACACACACAACACACATATACATAATACAGGACACACATTTGCCACTCAAACACTACACATACATGACAGGGAAACCACACATATATGTCACAAATACCACACATACCACACTGAATCCACACTCACATCACACATAATACACCATGCCTATATTACACACACACACACACACACACACCACAAGCCATATAGCTCATGGAAATAATGAATTCAGTACACACACCACCCCCACACAAAGACAAGCACTAACAACACAATAATACACATACATCACACACACTCCACACCCACACACCACATAAACACCACACCCATCACACAATACCAAGAAAACACACATACCAAATATATACCACACACACATAACATATACCACACAGAACAAACACATTCATCTCTCACACTCACACCACACATGCAGCACACACACCAAAGACACAGACCACACATTCAACACACAGACACACACAGCATGCCACAAATATACCACCAACTCACACAAAACAGATACCTGACAGACTCCTCACATATAACATTTCCACAAACACCACAAGTGAAAACAAAGGAATATGTAACACACATACCACATATACACCAAATACATACCACACATGCCACACACACACACAGAACATTCAACTCACAAAGTCCAGACATACACTGTACTCACAGCATACTTTCACAACACCACACCATATACACACCTAGCAAAGATATACCACACACTCATCACAGATATACCAACACACACCAAACATACACCACACACAGACATCAAACACTATATATAAATCACATACACAACACAGATATAACACACATGCAATACATGCAACCACACAAATTACACACAAACACCACACATGTATCACACATAACACAATACACAAAGACACAACACACAAACACAGCACATTTATGAAAAATACATCACATACGACCACACGCACATTACACTCAAGACACTTATAACACACATACATGCACACCCTGACATACCACACACCTTGCACATCACATTAGCCACATTAATACTACATACATACCTACATCACACATATACCATGTACACATACGTACATTACACACACCACATATACACCACACACTCACCATGCATATGCCACAAACATATCCAACACAGATCACACATGCCCCACACACCCACAGTTATAACCCTCCCACAGTGTCTCACACTCAACACATATACAGCACACAATTTCCAAACAAACCATCTCCCGTATACCACACACACTCCACATACACACCACACACTCCAAACCTACACCACATATACAGAAGACAGATGCCACCTCCTCTACACATAAACTACACAGACATCGCACACAATGTACATATAGACACAAATGTGACTTGTATACCACACAGCTACACCACACCTACACCAAACACACAGCAACAGATAATACAAACACATACCTCGCATGACACACGAATACCACACAAACACTTCACCCATTCACCACATACACACCACATACACATCACACAAATATCTTCCACACACTATTTTCTACGCATAATACACATACCACACACACATACATACACACCCTACACACATATACCACACAAACACACTCCATATATACACCACATCCATGCCAAACATGTACCACACAGAACACACTTATACTACACAGACACCACATATACAACAAACATAATAAACACACCATGATAATCCGTACGTACATGACATACAGACACTATGCACACTATGCACACCACACTTATATTACACAAACTCCAGCCATATACCACACCACAAAACCACACATGTACCACATACAAAACACACACGTCATACAAAGACCACACAGGCATTATATGTGGAGCATACACGCATGATATATATAGTACAGTCACAACACATATACCACACAGCACACAGAAAGACACATACACCACCTACAAACCACCAACACAACATACACACACCACGCTCACCACAAAAATACCATACACAGACACAAACCACATATACAACATACGTGCCATCCATACAGAACAGGATTATGCACTGAACCAAAACCACTCCAAATGTATACCACACACACCACACATGTACCCCTCAAAACACCCACTAGACATCACCCACGCCTTGTGATTTACTGCCTGAAATAACACTGCTCAAGTGTCTTTCATGTAGCCTTTCACATACATCTCACAGTTTGTTGAAACATTATTAGTGTGTGTTGGAAGAGCTAGCATGGCAACCGTGCAGTCTCATCCCTTGAACATAGCTAGTATCACTAGCAAATCATTCTAAATACCCCAGAAAGCAACCTGAAGACTGACAGAACCAAGTCCATAGCTACAGGGAGAGAAGAATCCACATCAAAGAAGGTAGGAAGCACAGAGGGGGTTTGGGGGGAGAGATATATCAAGGGTGCTGCAGTGGAGAGGGAGCCTTCATTAAGGAAAGAGGGGGAGGGAGAGGAGCACACAGGGGAACACACAAGGTGAACCTTTCCCCAAAGACACATGGAAAGAGGCTCAACATCACTCATCATCAGGGAAATACAAATCAATACTACAATGAGATATCACCACACATCTGTCAGAAAGGCTAAATTTCACAACGCAAGGAACAACTGGTGTTGGCAAGGATGGGAAGAAGGGGAAACCCTCTGATACTGTGGGTGGCAATGCAAACTGGTGCAGCCAATCTGGAAAACAGGACACAATTTTGTCAAATATTAAGAATAGGACTGCCCTGTGGCACCTGGGTGGCACAGTCAGGCGACTGACTCTTGATAGCCACTCAAGTCAGGATCTCACAATCATGGGACTGAGCCCTCATCGGGCTCTGCACTGGCAACATGGAGTGCACTTGGGATTCTCTCTCCATCTCTCTCTGCCCCTCCCCATCTCTCACTCTATCACTCTCTCCCTCTCAAATAAATTAATTAAAAAATTGCTTACCCTTTAACACTTAGAGTTGCCCTATGATCCAGCAATTGCCCTACGAGGTATTTACCCAAAGGATACAAAAATAAGAATTCAAAAGGATACAGGCACCCCACTGTTTTTAGCAGCACAATGAAAAATAGCCAATTATGGAAAGGGCTCAAATGTCCATTGGCTGAGGAATGGATGGAGATGTGGTGTATATATACAATGGGATATTACACAGCCATGAAAGAGAATGGAATTTTCCTTTGCAATGATTTGGATGGAGCTCAAGAATATTATGCTAAGTGAAATAAGTCAGTCAGAGAAAGGCTTATACCGTATGATTTCACTCCTATGTGTAAGGTAAGAAACAAAACAAATAAATAATCATGGTGGAAAAAAGAAAGTGGCAAAACAAGAAACATACTCTTAACTATAGAGAACAAACTGATAGTTACCAGAGGAAAGATGGGTGGGAGGATTGGGTTATATAGGAGATGGGAATGAAGGAGTACACTTTGTCATGTGCACCAGGAGTTGTGTGGAAGGGTGAAACAACTGAATTCTACACCTGAAACTATTATTCCACTGTATGTTAACTAACTGGAATTTAAATAAAAACTTTAAAAAACATTCTATAGTAGCCATAGGGAAAGGCCCCGTGCTTAAGTGCCCAAAGCATCACTGTGCTTCAAGTGACATTCTTGTCCCTCATAGACATATAGAGTAACACTTTCCTCACCACCTCTCTGTGTAGACACTTGTGCTTTACTGATGAAAAGTACCCTTGGCTGCAAGAGGGTCTTAGAAAGCTTCTTGAGGATATGTAGTCAGAAGTATTCTTAAACCCTTGTGTAGAAGCACCAGGAAATGGCCTAGTGTTAGGTGCCTAAAAGTACAGTGTGATACACTGTGTCTGTCCCCTCCACTAACTGAGATCCCTGGTTTGTAGGTGAGTTTCCAAGCCATTCCTGACCCAATGCAGGGCTCTCAGAGCCTGATGTCCAAGAGGACAGCAACCCTCCAATGTCCCTGCTCCCCTGGGGCTGGGCAGACAACAGTATCATAGGAATGGGAGCCACATGGACCCCCGCCTCTAATACATGGAGCTACCCTCATTCGGAAGAACAGTCTGTGAAAATACACCGTGCTCCATGGCATGATCAGCACACAAAAAGGCTTTTGAATAAAAAGTGCACCAAGGTTCATTCCCACCTCTTGATCATCACGTGGAAGCACATTCTTCGTATCGCAGAGCCACTGCTGACCCTCTCTACCAATATGATGGGATAAAACCCACCAGAATTCAAAGTTCTGCTCTATTTCCTAAGGGAGAATGTGAGCCTCTTGCTCACAGGGCTACAAAGGGCATCCTTTGGAACACTCCTATAGCCAAAGACCCCAAAAGTTCTTTTGATTCCTGTGCTGGCCAGATTGTGAATACATTGTGCTTGTCAAGTTCTTCTAAATGTGAAGAACACTAGCCCTCGTGTTGCATCCAGTTTCAGAAAATTGCTTTATCATCCATCAAGCTTCATCTTGGGGTCCATAAAAACTCCGTCTTTTAGAGTATTATATCGTGCTGCAGATGTCCAATGGGAACCAGCCCTTATGACTGTGTGACAGGTGGAGCCAGAGTCCCTGGCCTTGTGGTTCCAGGACTACATGGACATCCAGAGCCCTAGGGCATCAGAAGGGGTCCAGTCGAGAGCTGTGCATGGGGAGTCTCGGGCAGATGTATAGGCCAGGAGCTGGCTCCCTTGCTAGGCCTCAGGGAAATGAAGATAAACATCTCCATTCCACATTGATCACATTCCCATTGGATGGAAATATCGAATGCCCTTTGGTCCTGGCTGCAGCCATCTCCTCAGCCTCCCTGTGTTTCTGACTGCCTCTTGATTCACACTTAGGAGACATGGAGCTGACACTCACTCAGCAGGCACCCAAGGACGGGCATCTGGTTCCCACTCCATGCCATGCTCAGTTATAGCCATCAGCATCGGATATCCCAAAGGAGAATACTTCTCATATCAGTGAGCTTGGTGGTTGGCTATTTGTAGCAAGAGGTGGAGAGAGTGGAGCCAGATCGCCTCCTTGCTCTGCCTGATTGAGGTGCCTTCCTTCTGAAAGCAGACAGTCCACACATGAGCAGGAGGTTCCAGAAGCTGGTCAGCACAGAAAGAGCCCTTTACAGGAATAGGGTACCAATGCCTCTCTCCACACTTTGGAACCAGAGCTGGGGGCACCTCCCAGCTACAGCACTCTCACTGCTTACTTCATGCAATGGCATGAAAAGCAACAAAAGTCGACCAAGTCCCAGGGCTATCTAGGTCCTTCTGAAGGAAGAAGGCAGGCCTGGTGTTGACAGGGTTCCCAGATGGAGACTCTAGAGGGTGTTTTTGCCTTAGCCCTCTGGTGTTCTTCTTCTTACAGCCAGGTTGCCAGGAACAGGGCCTGGGCATTCCCATCTCCATAGAATTCCTCGTCCACACTCTGAAGACCTCTGACCCACCTTATTCGCCTTGACACATCTTGGATCTCTTGTAGAAACATGGTTCTTCCCGCAGTCCATTCAGAATCAGTGTCTCAAAAAGTCTTATCTTCTGTCTTCCACCTGGGAGTGTGGTTAAGTCCTTGGGACTGGGGGTGAGATTTTGCCACAGGGCTCCTTCTTCATTAATTCATTTGGTTTCAGAAGTATGTGGCCATACTGAGGCTGAGGGAATTTGAAGGCGTCCCAGCAGAGGATGTTTGGTGAGTAGGCTAGGCCAGAGATTTGGACAGGGAGCTGGCCTCTTTCTGGGCCAAGGGCAAATGAAGCAAGACATCTTCTGTCCAAGTGAATCCCCATTCGCACTGGAAATGTCAAGTTATGACCCACCTGGCACCCACTTCATCTCCCTTGCTGTGTGTCTGAGAAATGTTTTATTTTTCTCCCTTAGGAGCCATGGAGTCATCACTAACTCAGCTCGTACCCCTGCCTAGGCTGCAACTTCCCACTCTGTTCCTGTGCTCAGGGAGAGCTATCAGGCTCTGCTCCACCAAAGGAAAGAAGGCCTTGAGTCCCGGCGTACTTAGTGCTTGGACTGCTGTGCTATGGAGGGTAAAGGAGAGCCAGCTTGCCTCACCGACCTGGATGACTGAGGTGCCTTTATTCTGAAAAGCCCACAGTTTGCACATGGGCAGTATGAATGAGGAAGGGGTGAGCATTGGAAGAGCCCTTGCCAGGAATGAGGGAACCAAGTCCTTGTTGCAGATTCCTAAGCAAGAGCCCTCAGAACCCCATAGCTACAGCTCAAACACTGCTGCCTCCCTCAACTGATGGGAAACAATGTCATGGATAGACCAAGCCAGAAATCCCTGGCTCCTAAAGAAAGAAGGCATGCTTCTTGTTGACAGGGCTCCCAGGTGTAGTCCTTCAGAGGCCCCACCTTGGCCTAAACCCACAGGCCTTTCTTATTCTGGATACAACCTGGTTGATAGGAGACTGCGAATGGTACTTCATTCTCAACTTTCTCCAAATCTCATGTGTGGTGAAGAACTCTGGCAGTGTGTGTCTCCATTGCCACTCCTGAGCTTTTGTAATGAGAGGGGGTTGGCATGGACACTATTCTGGAACAGTGTCTCAGAGTAATATCCTTTTGTTTCAGCTTGGAGGTTTGGTGGTATGTCTGTGATGGTGATAGAGGTATAGCATTGGGTCCTTCTGAATTTGGTTTCAGAATGATGTGGCCCTGCCCATACCCACGGTGTGTGAAGGTGCCCATGGGGAATGCTCTTTGGTAGTCAAAGCCCGTGGTTGGGGGTGGAGCCCACCTCCTGTGTGGGGCAAGGGGAAGGGAAGGTCATGGTCTCTTTCCTCAGTTTCCCATATGCCCATTTGAATGCACAGCTTTGGCTCATTGTAGTCATTGAGTAGTCAGTCATTCCTTTCCCATTGCTGCTTTCCTAATTTGCTCTCAGTTCACACATGGTTACCCTACCCTTTGTCACCTACACCAACCGAGGCCCCCAGTTTAGGGGTGAGTTTCCCAGCCTTTTCCAACCCAGTACAGGGCTCCCAGAGGTGATGTCCCAGAGGACAGCTGCCCACCCCTGTACCTGAGCCCCTGGTGGCGGGCAGGCTACAGTATCATGCAAATGGGTAGGCATATGGACCCCTGTCCCTAATGGAGGGAGCTACCTTCAATTGGAAGAACAGTTTGTGCATATGCACTATGATCCTGGATGTGATCAGTGCACAAAAATGCTTTTGAATAAATAGAGCACCGAGGCCTCGTTCCCACCATCTGATCATCACATGGAAGCACATTCTTCCTATGTCACAGCCAATGTTGCCCCCCTCTACTAATACGATGGGCAGAAGCACACCAGAGGCCAAATTTCCCCTCTATTTCCTTTTTAAAAAACTTTTTGTACATTTATTTATTTTTGAGAGACAGGGTGAGACAGAGCACAAGCAGGGGGAGGGGCAGAGAGAGAAGGAGACACAGAATCCAAAGCAGGCTCCAGGCTCAGAGCAAGCGTTCAGCACAGAGCCCGATGTGGGGCTTGGACCCACAAATTGCAAGATCATGACCTGAGCTGAAGTCGGTCACCCAACTGACTGAGCCACTCAGGTGCCACCCCCCTGTATTTCTTAAGGGAGAATGTGGGCTTCTTGCTCACAGGGCTCCAAAGGGCATCCTGTGGAGAACTCCTGTAGCCAAAGGTCCCAAATGTTCTTGTGATTCTTGAGCAAGGCACATTATGAAATCATTGTGCTGGTCAGGTTCTTCTGAACATGAACAACTCTGGCCCTCAGTGCATCCACTTTCATGACATTGCTTTGTCATCCATCAGGTTCGTCTTCAGGTACATAAAAATTCAGTCTTTCAGAGTACCAAATCCAGCTGCAGATGTCCAATGGGGCCAGCCCTGTGACTTTGGGACAGGTGGAGCCAAAGGGTCCCTGGCCTTTTGGTTTCAGGACTACATGGGCATCCAGAGCACTAGGGCTTTGGAAGGGGTCCAGTCGATAGCTGTTTGTGTAGAGGCTGGGCCAGACATATTAGCGGGAAGCTGGCCCCTTTGGTGGTCTTATGGGAAATGAAGATAAACATCTCCATTCCACATGATTGCATTCACATTTGATGGAAATATTGAATGCCCTTAGGTTCTGGCTGCAGCCATATTCTCTCCCTTTGTTTCTGTTTCTGACTGCCTCTTCATTCACTCTCAGGAGACTTGGAGCTGGCATTCACTAAGCAGGTGTCATCCAGGGACAGGCATCGGCTTCCCAGTCAGTCCCATACTCAGTACCAACCATAAGCATCAGATATCACAAAGGAGAATAGTCTTCCTATCTCTGAGTTTGGTGCTTGGCTGTTTGTAGCCAGGGGCAGGGGACATGGGAGCCAGCTCACCTCCATGATCTGCCTGATTGAGATGTCTTCCTTCTGAAAAGCAGACAGTTTCCACAGGAGCAGTGGGCTCCAGAAGCTTGTCAGCACAGAAAGAGCTTTGTACTGAAGAGGCACCAATGCCCCTGCCCACACTTTGGAGCCACAGCTCCGGGAACCTCCAAGCTACAACACTGTCACTGTTCACTCCATTCAACAATGGGAAAAGCAACAAAGGCAAGCCAAGTACCAGGTTCTATAGGTCCTTCTGAAGGAAGAAAGCAGTCCTTGTTGCTGAGAGAGCTCCCAGAAGGAGACTCTAGAGGGCACTTATGCCTTAAGCTCTCTGTTGTTTCTTCTTCTCCTCACGGCCATGCAGGTTGCCAGGAGTTGGTGCTGGGCACTCCCTACTCCATAGAATTCACCTTCCAAGCCCTGAAGATCTCTGGACCTCCTTATCCACCTTGACACATCTTTGCCCTCTTGTAGAAAAAAGGTTCTTCCCGCAATCCATTCAGAATCAGTGTCTCAAGAGTCTATCCTCTGAATTCCACCTGGGAGTCTGATCCAGTCCTTGTGACTGTGGGAGACAGTTCCTCAGGGCTACTTCTTCATTAATTCACTGGTTTTCAGAAGTATGCAGCCATTCAGAATTCAGGGATTGGAAGGGGACTGGGGGAGGACATCTGGTGTTTAGGCTGGGCCAGAGATTTGGGCAGAGAGCAGGGCTCCTTCTGGGCAGAGGCAACTGAAGAAAGCCATCTTTCCAAGTGGATCCCAATTTCCACCATAAATGTCGAGCTTTGGCCCACCTGGCACCCATTTCCTTTCCCTTGCTGTGTGTCTGACAATGTATTTTTTTTCTCCCTTAGGCACCATGAAGCCATCATTCACTCAGCTGGCAAACCTGGCTAGGCTGCAATCTCCTGCTCTGCTCCTGTACTCAGGGAGAACTATAAGGCTCTGCTCTACCAAAGGAAAGAAGGCCTTGAGTTCCTGGGTGCTTGGTGCTTGGCCTGCTGTGCTATGGAGGGTGAAGGGGAGCCAGCTTGCCTCACTGACCTGCATGACTGAGTTGCCTTTATCCTGAGAAGCACACAGTTTGCATATGGGCAGTATGAACGAGGAGGGTGTGAGTATTGGAATATCCCTTGCCAGGAATGAGGGAACCAAGTCCTTGTTGCAGATTCCTGAGCAAGAGCCCTCAGAACCCCATAGCTACAACTCAAACACTGCTGCCTCCCTTAACTTATGGGAAATGTGGCATGGATAGACCAAGCCAGAAATCCCTGGCTCCTAAAGAAAGAAGGCAGGCTTCCTGCTGATAGAGCTCCCAGGTGTTGTCCTTCAGAGGATGCCTTTGGCCTAATCCCACAGGCCTTTCTCATTCTGGATACAACCTGGTTGATAGGAGACTGCGAACGGTACTTCATTCTCAACTTTCTCCAAATCCCATGTGTGGTGAAGAAGTCTGGCAGTGTGTGTCTTCATTGCCACTCCTGAACTTTTTTGATGAAAGAGGGTTGGCATGGACACTATTCCGGTAGAGTGTTCCAGAGTAATATCCTCTTGTTTCAGCTTGGGGGTTTAATGGTGTGCCTGTGATGGTGATAGGGATTTTTCATTGGGTCCTTCTTCAATTTAGTTTCAGAATGATATGGCCCTGCCCATACCCAGGGTGTGTGAAGGTGCCAAGAGAGAATGCTTGTGAGTAGGCTAAGCCTGAAATTGGGAGTGGATCGCACCTCCTGTGTGGGTCAAGGGGGAGGGAAAGTCAGGATCTCTTTCCTCAGTTTCTCCCATGCCCATTTGAATGCACAGTTTTGACTTGCCCTGGAGTCATTCCTCTCCCATTGCTGCTTTCCTAACTTGTTCTCAGTTCACACATGGAGACCCTGTGTCTGTTCCCTACAGCAACTGAGATTCCCCGATTTGGAGGTGAGCATCCAAGCCTTTCCTGACCTGATGCATGGTCTCAGAGTCTGATTTCCCAGAGGACATCTTATTCCCCCTGTCCCTGAGCCTTTGGTGGTGGGCAGATTATAGTGTTGTGGGAATGGGTAGCTACCTGGACTCCCATCCCTTATGGATGGAGCTACTTTCAATCAAAAGAACAGTCTGACAAGTGCAGCATGTTCCAC
Organism: Lynx canadensis; assembly: GCF_007474595.2. Taxonomy (NCBI): domain Eukaryota; kingdom Metazoa; phylum Chordata; class Mammalia; order Carnivora; family Felidae; genus Lynx; species Lynx canadensis. The sequence continues at coordinate 60,486,683 of NC_044304.2, forward strand.
AACCTTATCAGTGCACAAAAAGCCTTTTGAATAGTGCACCAAGACCTCTTTCCCACGTCTTGATCATTGCATGGAAGCACATTCTTCATATCTCAGATCCACTGCTGACCCTCTCAATGGACATGATGGGCAGAAACACACTAGAAGCAGAAGTTTCCCTCTATTTATTAAGGGAGAATGTGGGCCTCCTGCTCACAGGACTCCAACGGGTATCCTTTGCAGAACTCCTGGAGCCAAAACCCACAAAATTTGCTTGTGATTCCTGAGTAAGTCAGCTTGTGAATGCATTGTGCTAGTCAGGTTTTCCTAAACATGAAGAACTCTGGCCCTCGTTTCCAGGTTCATGACATTGCTTTATCATCTGTCAAGGGTCATCTTGGGGTCCATACAAATTCAGTCTTTCAGAGTACTATCTCCACTTGGAAATGTCCTATGGGGACCAGCCCTTGTGACTGTGGGACAGGTGGAGCTAAAGTGGTCTTGGCCTTTTGGTTTCAGGTCTACATGGACATCCAAGGACCTAGGGCATCAGAAGGGGTCCAGCCAAGAGCTGTGTGTTGGGAGGCTTGGCCAGATGTATTAGTGGGGAGCTGTCCCCCTTGCTGGTCCTAGTGGAAATGAAGATAAACATCTCCATTCCACACTGATCGCATTCCCACTGGATGGAAATATTGAATGCCCTTTGATCCTGGCTGTAGCCATATTCTCTCCTTTTCTGTATTTCTGAGTGACTCTTCATTCACCTTTAGGAGTCTTGGAGCTGGCACTCATTCAGCAGTCACCCTTGGATGTGTGTTGGGTTCCCATTCAGTTCCATGCTCAGTTATAGCCATCAGCATCTGATAGATATCCCAAAGGAGAATGGGGCTCCATACCCTGACCTTGGTGCTTGGCTGTTTGTAGCAAGGGTGGGGAGAACAGAGTCAGCTTGCCTCTCTGCTCTGCCTTATTGATGTGCCTTCCTTCTGAAAAGCAGACAGTTCACGCAGGAGCTGAAGTCTCCAGAAGCTGGTCCACACAGCAAGAGCCTCTTACAGTAAGAAGGTACAAATGCCCCACTCCACACTTTGGAGCCACAGATGGGGGAACCTCCAAGCTATAGCACTGTCACTACTGACCCCATTCAATGTTGCAAAAAGCAACAATAGCTGACCAGGGCCCAGGGTGCCCTACATCCTTCTGAAGGAAGGTGGGCCCGGTGCTGTCACGGCTCCCAGATGGAGACACTAGATGGCGCTTTTGCACAAGCTCTCTGGTGTTTCTTCTTATAGCCAGGTTGCCAGGAACTGGTGCAGGGCACTGCCTTCTCCATAGAATTCCCCTTCCAAGGTCTGAAGAGCTCTGGCCCTTCTCATGCACCTTGAGTCATTGTTGCTGTCTTGTAGAAACAAGGTTTTTCCCACAATGTGTTCAGAATCAGTGTCTCAAGAGTCCTATCTTCTTCCTTCCACCTGAGAGTCTGGGCCAGTCCTTGTGACTGTGGGAGAGTTTTTGCCACAGGGCCCCTTCTTCATTAAATCACTGGGTTTCAGAAGTATGCGTCCATTCTGAGGCCCAGGGAATTTGAAGGGCCTCAGCAACGGATGTTTGGTGTGTATGCTGGACAGACACTTGGGCAGAGAACTGGCCTCCTTCTGGACTGAGGGTAAATGAAGCAAAAAATCTTCGTTCCAAGTGGATCCCCATTCCCACTTGAAATGGTGAGTTTGGCCCACCTGGAGCAAACTTCCTTCCCCTTGCTGTGTTGTTGAGAATGCATTCTTTTCTGTTAGGTGCCATGGAGCCATCATTCACTCAGCTGGCAGAACTGGGTGGGCTGCAATCTCCCACTCTGCTCCTGTACTCAGGGAGAACTATCGGGCTCTGCTCTACCAAAGGAAAGAAGGCCTTGAGTTCCTGGGTGCTTGGTGCTTGGCCTGCTGTGCTATGGAGGGTGAAAGGGAGCCAGCTTGCCTCACTGACCTGCATGACTGAGTTGCCTTTATCCTGAGAAGCACACAGTTTGCACATGGGCAGTATGAACAAGGAGGTTTGAGCATTGGAAGAGCCCTTGCCAGGAATGAGGGAACCAAGTCCTTGTTGCAGATTCCTGAGCAAGAGCCCTCAGAACCTCATAGCTACAGCTCAAACACTGCTGCCTCCCTCAACTGATGGGAAACATGGCATGGATAAACCAGAAATCCCTGGCTCCTAAAGAAAGAGGGCAGGCTTCCTGCTGACAGGGCTCCCAGGTGTAATCCTCCAGAGTTCTCCCTTAGCCTAAGCCCACAGGCCTTTCTTATTCTGAATACAACCTGGTTGATAGGAGACTGTGTTGAATACTTCATTCTCTAGTGTCTCCAAATCATGTGTGATGATGAACTCTGGCAGCGTGTGTCTCCATTGCCACCCCTGAGCCCTTTTGATGAAAGACAGTTTGCATGGAAAATATTCTGAGACAGTATCTCAGAGTAATAGCCTCTTCTTTCAGCATGGTGGTGTTTTAGTGTTGGTGATAGAAGTGTTGCATTAGGCTATTCTCAATATGGTTCCATAATGATGTGGCCCTCTCCAAACCCAGGGCACGTGCAGGTGCCAAGGGAGAATGCCTTGTGGGTAGGCTAAGGCAGAGTGGGGGTGGATCCCACCTTCTGTGTGGACAAGGGAAAGGCAAGGTCGTGGTCTCTTTCCTTGGTTTCCCCCATGCCAATTTGAATGAACACCTTTGACTCCCCTTATTGTCATTCCTCTCCTATTTCTGCTTTCCTAATTTGGTCTCAGTTCACACACAGAGACCTTGTGTCTGTCCCCTACACCAACCAAGGGGTCTGGAGTGGAGGTGAGTTTCCAAGCCTTTCCTGAGACAATGTGGGGCTCACAGGGTCTGATACCCCAGAGGACACCAACCCCCCCTGTCCCTGAGCCCTTGGTGCTGGGCAGGCAACGGTATCGTGGGAATGGGTAGTCACATGTACCCTGCCCCTAATGGATGGAGCTACCCTCATTTGGAAGAACAAACAGTCTGTGCATGCACAGCATGCTCCATGACCGGATCAGCACACAAAAAGTCTTTTGAATATACACTGCACCAAACCCTCATTCTCACCTCTTGATCATCAGAGGTGAGATCATCATGATCTCAGAATCTCATATCTCAGAATCTCTGCTGCCCCTCTCAATGGATAGGATATGCAGAAGCACACCATAAGACAAAGTTCCTGTCTCTTTCCTAAGGAAGAATGTGGGCCTCTTCCTCAGAGGGCTCCAATAAGCATCCTTTGGAGCACTCCTGTAGCGAAAGCCCACAAAAGGTCCCTGTGATTCCTGAGCAAGCCAGCTTGTGAATACATTGTGCTAGTCAGGTTCTTCTAAACATGGAGAACTCTGGCCCTCATTATATCCAGTTTCATGACATTGCTGTATCATCCATTACAGTTCATCTTGTGGGTACAAATTTAGTCTTTGAGAGTACTATTTCCAGCCTACAGATGCCCAAAGGGGAAAGCCCTTATGAGTATGGGGAAGGTGGAGACAAAGGAGCCCAGCCTTTTTGGTTTCAGAACTGCATGGACATGCAGAGCCCTAGGACATCAATCTCCCCCCAAACCAACTGAGAGCTGTTTTGGGGGAGGCTGGGCCAGATGTATTAGCTGGGAGCTGGCTTCCTTGCTGGGCTTAGCGGAAATGAAGATAAACATCTCCCTTCCACATGGATTGCATTCCCTTGGGATGGAATTATTGAACACCTTTTGGTCCTGGCTGAAGCCATTCCCCTGTTTCTGACTGCCTCTTCATTCACCCTTAGGAGCCATGGAGCTGGCACTCACTCAGCAGGCATCCAGTGGTGGGCGTTGGGTTCAAACTGGGTCCCCTGATCAGTAACAGCCATGGACATTGGATATTCCAAAGAAGAATAGGCCTCCTATTCCTGATCTTGGTTCTTGGCTGTTGGAAGCAAGGGGTGGGGGTGGGGGGGGAGAGGAGCCAGGTCACCTCATTGTTCTGCCTGATTAAGGTGTTTTCCTTCTGAATAGCAGATAGTTCACACTGGGGCGGTAAGCTCCAGAAGCTGGTCAGCACAGAAAAGCCCTATACGTGAAGGGGGCACCAATGCCCCTTTGTACGCCTTAGAGCCATAGCTGGGGAAGTTCCCAGCTAGAGCACTGTCACTTCCTACCCCATTTCATGATGGGAAAAGCAAGAAAAGTAGACCAAGTCCCAGGGCTCTTGAGGTCCTTCTGAAGGAAGAAGGCAGGCCTATAGCTGACAGGGCTCCCAGATGGAGACACTAGAGGGTGCCTTTTCCTAAGTGCTCTGGTGTTTCTTCTTATTCTGAGGGCCAGATTGCCAGGAGCTGGTTCTGGGCACTCCATTCTCCATAGATTCCCCCATCCAAGGTCTGCAGAACTCCGGCCCTCCTTATCCACTTTGACACATCTTTGTTCTCTTGTTGAAACAATTTTCTTCCGATGTTCCATCACAGTTAGCATCTCAAAGAGTCTTATCCTCTGCCTTCCACCTGGAAGTCTGGTCCACTCCTTGTGAATGGGGGAGATGTTGTGCCATGGGGCTCCTTCTTCATTAATTCACTGGGTTTCAGAAGTAAGCAGCCATTTAGAGGCCCGGAGCAGTTGAGTGGACTCAGCAGCAGATGTTTGGTGTGTAGGGTGGGCCAGAGATTTAGGCAGGGAGCTGGCCTCCTTCTGGGCCGAGGGCAATTGAAGCAAGACATCTTCTTTCCAAGTGGATCCCCATTCTCACTGGAATTGTTGAGCTTTGGCCTACCTGGTGCCCATTTCCTTCCCCTTGCTGTATTTCTGACAATGTATTTTTTTCTTCCTTGGGAGCCATGGAGCCATCAATTACTCAGCTGGCGCCCCTGTGTGCCCACAAACTCTCACTCTGCTCCTGCGCTCAGTGAGAGCTATCAGGCTCTGCTCTACCAAAGGAAAGAAGGCCTTGAGTCCCTGGGTGCTTGGTACTTGGCCTGCTGTGCTATGGAGGGTGAAGGGAAGCCAGCTTGCTTCTCTGACCTGGATGATTGAGTTGCCTTCATTCTGAGAAGCATTTTGCACATGGGCAGTGTGAACTGGCACGGGGTCAGCATTGGAAGAGCACTTGCCAGGAATTAGAGACCACATCCTTCTTGCAGATTCCTGAGCAAGAGCCCTCGGAACACAATAGTTACAGCTCAAGCACCACTGCCTCCCTCAACTGATGGAAAAAGTGACTGGGGTAGACCAATCCAGAAACCCCTGGCTCCTGAGGAAAGAATTCAGGTACTTGCTGACAGGGCTCCATGGTGTAGTAGTCCCTCAGAGGGCTTCTTTGGCCTAAGCCCACAGGCCTTTCTTATTCTGGATACAACCTGGTTGATAGGAGACTGTGCTGGGTACTTCATTCTCAACTTTCTCCAAGTCTCATGTGTGATGAAGAACTCTGGCAATGTCTCCCTCACTGACCTTTAGCCCTTTTGATGTAAGATGATTTGCATGGAAACTATTCTGAGATAGTGTCTCAAAGTCACATCATCTTCTTTCAGCTTGGGGGTTTGGTGGTATTTTTATGATGCTGCCAGAGATGTTGCGTTGGGCCCTTCCCAACTTGGTTTCAGAATGATGTGGCCCTCCCCAAACCCAGGGTGTGTGCAGGTGCCTAGGGAGAATGCTTGTGGGTAGGCTAAGGCAGAGATTGGAGGTGGATCCCACCTCCTGTGTGGAAAAGGGGAAGTGAATGTCCAGGTCTCCTTCCTTGGTTTCCCCCGTGCCCATTTGAATACACAGCTTTGACTCACCTTGTTGTCATTCCTCTCCCATTGCTGCTTTCCTAACTTGGTCTCAGTTCACACAAGGAGACCCTGTGTCTGTCCTGTATACCACACAAGTTCCCCAGTGTGGAGGTGAGTTCCAATCCTTTTCTAAGCCAAAGAAGGGCTCTCAGAATCTGACATCCCAGAGGAAAGATAGCCTCCCTGTCCCTGAGCCCTTGGTGCTGCGCAGGCTACAGTATTGTGGGAATGGGTAGACACATGGATCCCACCCCTAATGGTGGAGCTACCCTCATTTGGAAGAACAGACAGTCTGTGAATGTGCAGCACATTCCACCATCTAATAGGTGCACAAAATGCCTTTTGAATAAATAGTGCACCAAGGTCTCATTCCCACCTCTTGATCACGTGGAGCAAATTTATCATATCTCAGAGTCACTGCCACCCCTCTTGATGGATACAATGGGCAGAAGCACACCAGAAGCCAACATTCCCCCCTATATCTTGAGGGAGAATGTGGGCCTCTTGTTCACAAGGCTCCAAGGGGCATCCTTTTGAGAACTCCTGTAGCAAAAGCCCCCAAAAGGTTCTTGTGATTCCTGAGCAAGCCAGCTTGCTAATACATTGTGCTCATCAGGTTCTTCTAAACAAGATCCATTCTCATCCTTCATGAAGGACTCTGGCCCTCGGTGTATCCAGTTTCATGACATTGACTTATCCATCAAGGTTCATCTCTGGGTCCATACAAAAATCAGTCTTTCAGAGTACTATCTCTGAGTTGCAGATGTCCAGTGGGGAGCAGTCCTTATGACTGTGGGATAGGTAGACTCAATAGGGCTCTGGCATTTCATTTCAGGACTACATGGACATCCATAGCCCTAGGGCATTGGAAGGAGTCCAGATGAGAGATGAGTGTGTGGAGGTGTGGCCAGATGTATTAGCGGCAAGCTGGTCTCCTTGCTGTGTCTAGGGGAAATGAAGATAAGCATCTCTATTCCATATTGAAGAAATCCCTTGGGATGGAAATATTGAACGCCCTTTGGTCCTGACTCTAGCCATTCCCATATTTCCAACTGTCTCTTCATTCACCCTTAGGAGCCATGGAGCTGGCACTCAGTCATCTTGCACCCAGGTATGGACGTCTGGTTCCACTGTGTTCCATGGTCAGTAACAGCCATGAGCATCGGATATCCCAAAGAGAATAGCCCTCCCATTCCTAACCTTGGGGTTTGGCTGTAGGAAGGGGTGGGGGAAGTGCAGCCAGGTCGCCTCCTTTTCCTGCCTGATTGAGGTGTTTTCCTTCTGAAAAGCATACTATTTACACAAGAGTAGTAGGCTCCAGAAGCTTGTCAACACAGAAAGAGCCCTTTACAAGAAGAAGGCACCAATGCACCTCTCCACACTTTGGGGCCACAGCTGGGGGGAGCTCCCAGCTACAGCACTGTCACTGCTCACTCCATTCCATCCTGGGAAAAGCAAGAATAGCAGACTAAGTCCCAGGGCACTCTAGGTCCTTCTGAAGGAGGAAGGCAGGCCTGTAGCTGACAGGGCTCCTAGATGGAGACACTAGAGGGCGCCTTTGCCTAAGCCCTCTGCTGTTTCTTCCTCTTCTCTGGGACAGATTGCCAGGAGCTAGTGCTGGGACTCCCTTCTCCATAGAATTCCCAATCAAGGTCCAGAGAACTCCGGCACTCCTTATCCACCTTGACACATCTTTGCTTTCTTGTAGAAACAAGGTTCTTCCCATGATCTGTTCAGAGTCAGTGTCTCAAGAGTCCTATCCTCTGCCTTCCACCTAGGAGGCAGGTCCAGTCATTTCGACTGGGGGTGAGGTTTTGCCACAGGGCTCCTTCTTCGTTACTTCACTGTGTCTCAGAAGTAAGCAGCCATTCAGAAGCCCAGGGCATTTGAAGGGACTCAGCAGCAGATGTTTGGTGTGTAGTGTGGGCCAGACATTTGGGCAGGGACCTGGCCTCCTTCTGGGCTGAGGACAAATGAAGCAAGACATCTTTCCAAGTGGATCCCCTATACCACTTGAAATATTGAGCTTTGGCCCACCTGGCACCCATTTCCATCCCTTGCTATATTTCTGACAATGTATTTTTTTCTCCCATAGGAGCCATGGAGCCATCAATCACTCAGCTCACACCCTGGATAGGCCACAAACTCCCACTCTGCTTCTGTGCTCAGTTATGGCTATCAGCCTTAGCTCTACCAAAGGAAAGAAGGCCTTGAGTTCCTGGGTGCTTGGTGCTTGGTCTGCTGTGCTATGGAGGGTGAAGGGCAGCCAGCTTGCTTCACTGACCTGGGCGATTGAGTTGCTTTCATTCTGAGAAGCAGACACATTGCACATGGGCAGTATGAATGGGCAGGGGGTCAGCATTGGATGAGTTCTTGCCAGAAATGAGGGAACCACATCCTTGTTGCAGTTTACTGAGCAAGAGCCTTCAGAACCCCATAGCGACAGCTCAAGCACTGCTGCCTCCATCAACTGATGGCAAGAATGGCAGGGATAGACCAAGCCAGAAATCCCTAACTCCTTAAGAAAGAAAGCAGGTTTCTTGCTGACAGGACTCCCAGATGTAATCCTCCAGAGTGCTCCCTTAGCCTAAGCCCACAGGCCTTTCTTATTCTGGATATAACCTGGGTGATAGGAGACTGCACTGGGTACTTCATTCTCAACTTTCTACAAATCCTGTGTGATGAAGAACTCTGGCAGTGTGTGTCTCCATTGCCATGCCTTGACCATTTTGATGAGAGATGGTTTGCATGGAAACTATTCCAAGACAGGATGTCAGAGTAGTATCCTCTTCTTTCAGCTTGGGAGCTTGGTGATGCTTTTTTGATGGTGATAAAGGTTTTGCTTTTGTCCCTTCTGAATTTGGTTTCAGAATGATGTGGCTCTCCTCAAACCCAAGGTTTGTGTAGGTACATAGGGAGAATGCTTGCAGGTAGACTAAACCAGAGGTTGGGGGTGGATCCCACCTCCTGTGTGGGACATGGGGAAGCGAAGTTGGTGGTCTCCTTCCTCGGTGTCCCCCATCCAGTTTGAATACACAGATTTGACTCACCTTGTTGCCATTCCTCTCCCATTTCTGCTTTCCCAACTTAATCTCAGTTCACACATGGAGATCCTATGTCTGTCCCCTACAACAACCAAGGGGCCTGGAGTGGAGGTGAGTTTCCATGGCTTTCCTGAGCCAGTGCAGTGTTTCCAGGGTCTGATATCACAGAGGACAGCCAGCCCCCTGTCCCTGAGCCCTTGGTGCTGGGCCGACTACAGTAGCCACATGGATCCCCCACCATAATGGATGGAGCTACTCCCATTCAGAAAAACACTTTGTATGATCAGCATGCTCCACGACCTGATCAGCACACACAAAGCCTTTTGAATACACACTGCACCAATGCCTCGTTCTCACCTCTTGATCATCACATGGAAGCACCTTTCATAACTCAGAATCTCTGTTGCCCCTCTTGATGGATACAATGGGCAGAAGTGCACCAGAAGCCAAAGATCCCCTCTGTTTCTTAAGGGAGAAGGTGGACCTTTTGTTAACAGGGCTCCAACGAGCATCCTTTGGAGCACTCCTGTAGCAAATGCCCACAAAATGTTCTTGTGAGTCCTGAGCAAGCCAGCTTCTGAATAACTGTGCCATTCGGGTTCTTCTTTTTATTTTTTTAATGTTTATTTATTTTTGAGACAGAGAGAGACAGAGCATGAACGGAGGAGGGTCAGAGAGAGGGAGACACAGAATCTGAAGTAGGCTCCAGTCTCCAAGCTGTCAGCACAGAGCCCAACGCGGGGCTTGAACTCATGGGCCGTGAGATCATGACCTGAGCTGAAGTCGGATGCTTAACCGAGCCACCCAGGCCTTCCACCAGTCAGGTTCCTCTAAACATGAAGAACTCTGGCCCTCGTTGTTTCCAGTTTCATGAAATTGCTTTATCATCTATCAGGGTTCTTCTTGAGGTCCATACAAATTCAGTCTTCTGGCCTTGGCTGTTTTTCCTGTCTTTCCCTACAGGGGATAGAGGCAGCAGAGATTCAGGGGAAATGGGTCCATGCTCCAGGCTGTTGCTCAAGTGTTTGGAACCATTCCTGTGGTGCATTAGGTTTTGAAGGGCAGTCTGCACTGACTAGGTCCTGGAAAATACCTTGTATGTGTGGATTACGTGTTCTTCAGAATCTGAGGCCAGGCACTAAGGACAATCTGACAGGACAATCTCTCTTGTGGGTTGTCAGAAAATAATAACTCTTGGTTAGCACAGAAGCAACGTGAGAACTCACCAATAATCACTGGGAGCTCACTGTGTGATTGACAGCCTCACTAGCCCACCCAGCCTGCAAACCAAGTCCTACTTAGCAAATAGCAATATGATGGGAATGGCCCTATGGACAGCTAAAGTTTCCTTTTAGATGAGAATGGAAGAAAGCTGAGAATGCAGTGTCTCCATTTGCTCTTGCTCCAGAGGTGAGGTCAAGTGCTCTCAACACCTTTGGCCCTAGCAACACACAAATATTCTGTGCTGTGTACTTTCCACTGACATACATCTAATGTCAATATAGATCTGGAAGGCATGTTGCAGGGCTCCCATGGCCCAACCTATTCTGCTGTCACAAGTACTCATCCAGAATCCCCAATTAAAATCAGACAGAATTGCTCTGAACCATAGGCCCTGATTTGCCCATGGAAGATTCTAGTTTTAAAAAGAGTAAAATGGGGCATCTGGATGACTCAGTCACTTAAGACTCTGACTCTTGGTTTCAGCTCAGGTCATGACATCGCAGTTTGTGAATTCAAGTCCCATGTCAGACTTTGTGCTGACAGCTCAAAGCCTGCAGCCTGTTACAGATTCTGTGTGTATGTGTCTCAGCTCTTCCCCTGTGCGTGCACTCTCTATCTCTCAAAATTAAATAAATATTTAAGAAATTAAAAGAAAAGAAAGAAAATTCTGCAGGACAATTCAGCCCAAAAAAGCCTTAAAATGAATACTGCACCATGACTTGGTTAAAAAACTGACAGCACCCTCGGGAACACTGTTACTAGAAATCATTCCCTGAAGTTTAGAGCATACAAAGGAGCCAAGGTCAGGAGCCTTCCTCCTCTTTCTGAAAGAAAAGTGCAAGACTTTTGAAAACGGGCACCCCCCCCCCCAAAAAAAGAAAACAGGCACCCAGGTGCAGGTTATGGATGTTTCCCTTTGCCCCTACCCATAGGTGTTTCAAACTATAAACAACAGCTTCTCCAGAGGTTGTGTTATGCACACTCTTGTCAGCTTAATTCTGCTCTCCTTTGTAGTGAAGCACTTTGGCCCTCTGTTGATTTATTTCCCTCTTTTCCTCTTTTTTTTCAAACTAAGATCTTGCTGGAGTCAATTTGCAGTGTCTCAGAGAAATAGCCTCTACTTTAAACTGGGGACTCTGGATGTGTCCTGGTGACTCTTGGCATAGATTGGCAACAGGACCTCTTGTAATTTCCCATGAGAACTCTGTCCACAATGGGAGACCTAGGGCATATGAAGGTGCCAAGTTGGGTATGGGTGGATGTGTGTAGGAGGTGAGGTTTGGGGAGGGACTGGCCTTACACATGCAGCAAAGAGAAATGAAGGTAGGTATACATACGTAGCATTACCCCATTCCCATCTGTAATTTAGATCCTGTCCTCCTTTGTAGCCATTCCTACCGACTTGCTATTTTCTAGGTCCTTGGTCACATTCAGGGACAATTGGGCTTCCAGTCACTTCATACAAGCAGAGCCCAAAGATTGGTGCTAAATTCCCACTCTTGGTCCTTTGCTATGTGAGAGCAAACAGTACCTTCAAATCAAATGAAGGATGGCCTTCTTGTCCCTGAGTGCTTGGTGCTTGGTGCTTGGCCAGGTCTGTTAAGTGCAGTGAAGGATACACATGCCTTTATTCTGAGTCAAACATGATTCCCATATACTCACTATGCTTCAGGACCTAGTTAGAACAGATAGGGCCCTTTCAAGAAGTGCTACATCAGGTCGAGGCTCCAAACACTTGATCACCAGCTAGGTGCAGGAACCCCTTATCTCAAAATCAATGGTACCTCTATTTCCTGATGGGAAGAACAGGAAAAAACCACCAAATCCAGCTGTTCCTGTCTGCATAAGCCTCACAAAGACTTTCAAACACTTCTAACTTAGTGAAATGGGACGTTCCTTGAAAGGTGGATTCCCCAAAGTGCTCTTTGACAGAGGTAAGTATAATGGCCCTTTAGGCATAAGTCCCGCATCCATTTCCAAACAATTGTAACTTTGTGAAACGAGATGTTAGTTGAAAGATGCTCTCCCCAATTGTGTTTCCAGAGTTGAGTATATGTCACTTTCTGTGTGAGCCCTTCAAGGGTTTCCAACACTGCTATTTTAGTGAAATTAGCAGTTTGCTGAAAGATGGTTCCCTTCAGTGTATCACTGACTGGAGTGTATAGCACTTTCCCTGTAGGACCCACCTGGCTTTTAAAACAAGTCCAACTTTGTGAAACCAGATGTTAGGCAAAAGATGGTTTCCCAATAGTGTTGCTCCACAAGGTTGAGTATATGGCACTTACCTTCCTCCTACTCCCCGCATAGGTTGTCAAACTCTGCTATTTCAGTGAAACAAGATGTTAGTTGAACGATGGTGTCTCCACAGCATTCTCTCCCAGAGCCGAGTGTACGTCACTTTCCACATGGTTCCCCACATTGGTTTGCAAACACTTCTAATTTAGTGATACAAGAAACCAGTTGAAAACATGGTCCGCAGAGTGCAGTGTGACAGAGTTGAGTATATGGCACTTTCGGCACAGGCCCCACATAGTTTTCCAAACACTTCTAACGTAGTGAAATGAGATGTGACCTGAAAGACAGCTTCCCCACAGTTTCACAGAGTGTAGGGCACTTTCGGCCTAGGCCCTGCATTGTGTTTCAAGCAATTCTAACTGAGTGAACGAGACGTTAGTTGCAAGAGAGTTTCCCCAAGGTGCTGCTAGGCAGAGTTGAGTGGATGCAGCTTTCTACATAGTGTCCACCTAGGTTTTCAAACCCTCCTGTCTTAGTGAAACGAGATGTCACTTCAAAGATGGTTTCCCCATCATGTTACGCTGAGGGGGATAAGTGTCACGTTCCGTGTTGGCCCTGCAATGGTTGTCAAACACTTTTCCCCTAGTGAGAACAGATGTTTGTTGAAAGGTGGTTCCACCACACTGTTGTTGGACAGAGTTGAGTAGATGGCCCTTTCGGCATATGCCCCGCATGGGTTTTCCAACACTTCCAACGTAGTGGAAGGTTGAAAGATGGTTTCTCTACCATGATGCCTCACAAAGTGGAGGGAACAGCATTTCCTTATACCTCTAGGTCTAGGGTTTCAACCCTTCTCACAGTACCATGATGTTAGTGGAAAGATATTTCTACACAGGGCAGTTTCACACTGTTGAGTATATGGCACTCTCCTTGTAGGTCTCGCCTGGGTTTTTCAAACTCTTCTAACCTTGTGAAACCAGATGATAGTTGAGAGATGGCTCCCCTCCGTGTTGTTTCACAGAGTTGAGAGACTAGCACTATCCACAAGGGCCCAGCGTGTGTTATCAAACATTTGTAGCTCACTAAAACCAGATGTCGGGAGAACTGTGGTATCCCCACACACACACACACACATAGTGTTGGTTCACAGAGGTGAATATGTGGCACTTTCACTGTATGTGCCCCATGGATTTCAAGTACGTCTCAGTGACACAAGATTTTTGTTGGATGGTGGCTTCCCCACAGGTTTGTACCACAGAATTGCCAATGTTTGTTGATAGTTTCCCCAAAGTGCTGCTTGATAGTGTTGAGCCTGTGGGACTTTCTGCATACATTCGGCAGAGATTTTCAAGCACTTCTAAATCATGGTAATGAGATGTCAGATGAAAGATGGTGTGCCCAAAATGCTTTTTGACCGAGTTGAGTATAATGCACTCTAGGCTTAATCCCGCATATGTTTCAAACCCTTCTAACTTCGTGAAATCACATGGTAGTTGTAAGTTGGTTTCTCCCCACTAGTCTCTCACAGTGTTGAATACAGGTCACTTTCAACATTGTTCCCAGCATCGGTTTTCAAACACTTCTAACAGTGAAACTAGATGTTAGTTGATAGAAGGTTTCACCACACTTGTGTCACACAGCGTTGAGTACATGGCAGTTTCGGTGTAAGCCCCACAAGGGTTTCCAACTTAGTTGAACCAGATGTTATTTGAAAGGTGGATTCTCTACAATGAAGTTAAACAAAGTTGAATAAAGTGTGCTTTCGTTATTTTGTCTCTAGGATTTCAACATTTCCCACTTTGTGAAGCAAGTTGTTAGTTGAAAGGTGTTTCTGTACATTGATTTTACACAGCATTGAGTACATGGCACTTTCCAGAAGTAAACAATTTTTCAACTAATATCCTGTTTCACTGAGGAAGAAATATCTGAAAACCTATGAGGTATACTATGAGGAAAGTGATATATAATTGATTCTGAAAAATTACTGTGGAGAAACCATCTTTCAACTCCACGTGATTTCACTAATTTAGAAGTGTTGGAAAACTATGCCAGACCTAGGCAGAAAGTGCCATACATTGGCAACTCTGTGGTACAAACCTATGGGGAATCCACCTTCCAACTAAACTCTTGTGTCACTGAGATGTGCTTGAAAACCATGGGATGCTTATAGCAAAAGTGCCACATACTCAAATCTGTGAACCAACACTGTGTGGGAAACCATGGTTTTCCTAACATCTGGTTTCACTATGCTACAAATGTTTGAAAACACACAAAGGGTCCTTGTGGATAGTGCTATTCTCTCAACTCTGTGAAACAACACAGTTGGGGGGGGAGGCGTCTCTCAACTACCATCTGGTTTCACAAGGTTAGAAGTGTTTGAAAAGCTAAGAGTGCATACACAAAGGTGCCATATACTCAACTCTGTGAAACAACACTGTGGAAAAAACATCTTTCACATGACGTCTGGATTTAGTGTTTGCAAACCTATGTGGGGCACATGAGGGAAGTGCCATAGACTCCACTTTGTGAAACAACACTGTAGTGAAACCGTCTTTCAAGTAACATCTCATTTCACGTTAGAGGTATTTGAAAACCTACCCAGAGCCTTTGCGGAAAGTGCCGTATACTTTACTGTGTGCAACAACACAGTGGGGAAACCATCTTTCACCTGGTATCTGGTTTCACTAAGGTAGAATCGCTTGACAGCCCTTGTGGGACTTGTGTGGATAGTGATATCTCACTCAACTCCCTGAACCAACATTGTGGTGAAACCATCTTTCAACAAACATCTGGTTTCCATGAGTTAGAATTGTTGGAAACTCCATGCAGAAAGTGCCATAGGATCAACTCTGTGAAAATCTCTGGAGAAACCATTTTCCAAATAATATGTAGCTTCACTAAGTTCGAACTGTTTGATACCCAAGGCAGGACCGACAGAGATAGTGTCATATAATCTGAACTAACATCTTGTTTCACTGAGTTAGAAGGCTTTGAAAACCCATGTGAGGAACTATGAGGGAAGTGCCAAATACTCCGCTCTGTGAGACATCATTGTGCTGAAACCATCTTTCAAATAACATGCTGTTCCACTATATTAGAAGATTTTGAAAACATTTGCGGGGAATTATGAGGCTGGTGACCCAGACTCGAGTGTGTGAAAAACATGTTGTGGAGAAAAGATCTTTCAACTAACATCTGGTTTCACGAAGGTAAGTGTGTGAAAAACTACCCGGCGCCTAGGCAGAAAACACCATATACTCCACTCTGTCAACCAGTACCTTGGGCAAACCGTCTTGTTTCAGTAAGTTAGTAGTGTTTGGAAAACGATGCAGGGCACTATCAGGGAAGTGCTATCTACGCCTCTGTGTGAAAGCAACAACGTGGTGAAACAATCTTTTGAGTACCATCTGCTCTCACTAATTTAGAAGTGTTTGAAAAACCATGCGGGCACCTATGAGGAAAGTGCCCATCCTCAACTCTGTAAAAGCACAGTGGGGTGAAACCATCTTTCAACCAACATCTTGGGTCTTTAAGTTAGAAGTCTTGGAAAACATTTGCGGGGAAATGTGATGAAAGTGACATATACTCGATTGCATGAAAAAATATTGTGGAGAAACGATCTTTCAACTAACATCTTGTTTCACTAAATTAGAAGTGTTTCAAAACATGTATATGCCAGGCCTAGGACAAAACACCATCTATTCACCTCAGGGAAACAACACAGAGGTGAAGCTATCTTTCGAGTAACACCTGGTTTCACTAAATTTGAAGTGTTGGGAACTATCCAGGGCCTGTGCATAAAGTGCCATAAACTGAATTAGATCTGACAGGACTTGGGGAAAACTATCGTTTAAGTAACATCTCGTTTCACAAAGTTACAATCGTTTGATAACCAATGCGGGGCCTACACCAAGGGTGCCATATACTCAACTCTGAAGCAACACTGTGGGGAAACCATCTTTCAGCTAACGGCTCACTTCACTAAGTTAGAAATGTGTGAAAAACCCAGGCGAGACCTACAAGGAGAGTGCCATATACTCAACAGTGTGAAACCGCCCTGTGTAGAAATATCTTTCCACTAACATCGTGGTACACTCAGTGAGAAAGGTTGAAACCCTAGACCTAGAGGTATAACGAAATGCCATTCCCTCCACTTTGTGAGGCATCATGGTAGAGAAACCATCTTTCAACCCACATCGGGTTCCACTACTTTGGAAGTGTTGGAAAACCCATGTGGGGCATAGGCTGAAAGGGCCATCTACTCAACTCTGTCCAACAACAGTGTGGTGGAACCACCTTTCAACAAACATCTGTTCTCGCTAGGGGAAAAGTGTTTGACAACCTTTGCAGGGCCAACACGGAACATGACACTTATCCCCCTCAGCATAACACGATGGGGAAGCCAACTTTGAAGTGACATCTTGATTCCCTAAGACAGAAGGGTTTGAAAACCTAGGTGGACACTATGTGGAAAGTTGCATCCACTCAACTCTGCCTAGCAGCACTTTGGGGAAACTCTCTTGCAACTAACATCTTGTTCACTCAGTTAGAATTGCTTGAAACACAATGCAGGGCCTAGGCCAAAAGTGCCCTACACTCAACTCTGTGAAACTGTGGTGAAGCTGTCTTTCAAGTCACATCTCATTTCACTACGTTAGAAGTGTTTGGAAAACTATGTGGGGCCTGTGCCCAAAGTGCTATATACTCGACTCTGAAGCAACACTGTGGGGAAGCCATCTTTCAGCTAACATCCGGCTTCACTAAGAATTGCACACCCACACAGGTCTTATGCAGAGAGTGCCATATACCAAACTCTGCAATAACACTGTGGGGAAACCATCTTGGGACTAACATTCTCGCTTCACTAAGTTGAGCTGCTTGACAACTCAACGCGGGGCCTACGCAGAAAGTGCCATGTACTCAATTCTGCCAAACAACACTGTGGCGACTCCATCTCCAAAGTAACGTCTTGTTTCCTTAAGTTACAAGTGTTTGAAAACCCATGCAAGGAGCTACGTGCAAAGTGCCTTCTACTCATATCTGAGAAACAACACGGTGGTGAACCCATCCTTCAACTACCATCTGATGTCACAAATTGAGAAGAGTTGGAAAACCCATGCAGGGCCTAGGCAGAAAGTGCCACATCCTCAACTCTGCGAAACAACTTTGTGGGATAAGCATCTTTCAATTCACAACTTGTTTCACTAAGTTACAAGTGTTTGAAAAGCTACGCTGGGATCTATGAGGCAAGTGATACATAACTCGACTCTGTGAAACAATACTGTGGAGAAACCATCTTTTGACTACCCCAAGGTTTCATTATGTTAGAAGTGTTGGGAAACTTATGCGGGGCCCATGACTAAATTTTAGCTCAACTCTAGTAGACAGCACTGTGCGGGACCCACCTGCTTCAGCTAACATCCTGTTTCAAGTAACATCTTGTAGAAGTGTCTGAAAACCCACCCATGTTGGGCCTACAGCAAAAGTGCCATGTACTCCACCCTGTGTAAACATCTAAGTAACACCTGGTTTCACTAGGTTAGGGAAAGTGAACATACCCACAGCTGTATGAAACATTGTGGGGGAAACCATCCGACAAGCATCTGATTTCCCTAAGTTAGAAGTGTTTGGAAACACTTGTGGGGCCTCTGGGGATAGCTCCATATACTCAATTCTGTGAAACAACACTGGGGAAACAGATTTCCAACTACCATCTGGTTTCACCAAGAGAGAAGTGTTTAGAAAACTGTGCATGGGCTATAAGGTAATTGCCTTATACTCAGCTCTGTGGAACAACAGTGGGGCGAAACCAACTTTCATTTTTTTATATGAAATTTATTGTCAAAATGGTTTCCATACAACACCCAGTGCTCATCCCAAAAGGTGCCCTCCTCAATACCAATCACCCACCCTCTCCTCCCTCCCACCCCCCATCAACCCTCAGTTTGTTCTCAGTTTTTAACAGTCTCTTATGCTTTGGCTCTCTCCCACTCTAACGTCCTTTTTTTTTTTTTTCCTTCCCCTCCCCCATGGGTTCCTGTTAAGTTTCTCAGGATCCACATAAGAGTGAAACCATATGGTATCTGTCTTTCTCTGTATGGCTTATTTCACTTAGCATCACACTCTCCAGTTCCATCCACGTTGCTACAAAACGCCATATTTCATTTTTTCTCATTGACCACATAGTATTCCATTGTGTATATGAACCACAATTTCTTTATCCATTCATCAGTTGATGGACATTTAGGCTCTTTCCATAATTTGGCTATTGTTGAGAGTGCTGCTATGAACATTGGGGTACAAGTGCCCCTATGCATCAGTACTCCTGTTTCCCTTGGATATATTCCTAGCAGTGCTATTGCTGGGTCATAGGGTAGGTCTATTTTTAATTTTCTGAGGAACCTCCACACTGCTTTCCAGAGCGGCTGCACCAATTTGCATTCCCACCAACAGTGAAAGAGGGTTCCCGTTTCTCCACATCCTTTCCAGCATCTATAGTCTCCTGATTTGTTCATTTTGGCCACTCTGACTGGCGTGAGGTGATATCTGAGTGTGGTTTTGATTTGTATTTCCCTGATAAGGAGCAACGCTGAACATCTTTTCATGTGCCTGTTGGCCATCTGGATGTCTTCTTTAGAGAAGTGTCTATTCATGTTTTCTGCCCATTTCTTCACTGGGTTATTTGTTTTTCGGGTGTGGAGTTTGGTGAGCTCTTTATAGATTTTGGATACTAGCCCTTTGTCCGATATGTCATTTGCAAATATCTTTTCCCATTTCGTTGGTTGCCTTTTAGTTTTGTTGGTTGTTTCCCTTGCTGTGCAGAAGCTTTTTGTCTTCATAAGGTCCCAGTAATTCACTTTTGCTTTTAATTCCCTTGCCTTTGGGGATGTGTCGAGTAAGAGATTGCTATGGCTGAGGTCAGAGAGGTCTTTTCCTGCTTTCTCCTCTAAGGTTTTGATGGTTTCCTGTCTCACATTCAGGTCCTTTATCCATTTTGAGTTTATTTTTGTGAATGGTGTGACAAAGTGGTCTAGTTTCAACCTTCTGCATGTTGCTGTCCAGTTCTCCCAGCACCATTTGTTAAAGAGACTGTCTTTTTTCCATTGGATGTTCTTTCCTGCTTTGTCAAAGATGAGTTGGCCATACGTTTGTGGGTCTAGTTCTGGGGTTTCTATTCTATTCCATTGGTCTATGTGTCTGTTTTTGTGCCAATACCATGATGTCTTGATGATTACAGCTTTGTAGTAGACGCTAAAGTCTGGGATTGTGATGCCTCCTGCTTTGGTCTTCTTCTCCAAAATTCCTTTGGCTATTCGGGGCCTTTTGTGGTTCCATATGAATTTTAGGATTGCTTGTTCTAGCTTCAAGCAGAATGCTGGTGAAATTTTGATTGGGATTGCATTGAATGTGTAGATAGCTTTGGGTAGTATTGACATTTTGACAATATTTATTCTTCCAATCCATGAGCAGGAATGTCTTTCCATTTCTTTAAATCTTCTTCAATTACCTTCATAAGCTTTCTATAGTTTTCAGCATACATATCCTTTACATCTTTGGTTAGGTTTATTCCTAGGTATTTTATGCTTCTTGGTGCAATTGTGAATGGGATCAGTTTCTTTATTTGTCTTTCTGTTGCTTCATTGTTAGTGTATAAGAATGCAACAGATTTCTGTACATTTATTTTGTATCCTGCACTTTGCTGAATTCATGTATCAGTTCTAGCAGACTTTTGGTGGAGTCTATCGGATTTTCCATGTATAATATCATGTCATCTGCAAAAAGTGAAAGCTTGACTTCATCTTTGCCAATTTTGATGCCTTTGATTTCCTTTTGTTGTCTGATTGCTGATGCAGAACTTCCAGCACTATGTTAAACAGCGGTGAGAGTGGGCATCCCTGTCGTGTTCCTGATCTCAGGGAAAAAGCTCTCAGTTTTTCCCCGTTGAGGATGATGTTAGCTGTGGGCTTTTCATAAATGGCCTTTATGATCTTTAAGTATGTTCCTTCTATCCCGACTTTCTCAAGGGTTTTTATTAAGAAAGGGTGCTGGATTTTGTCAAAGGCCTTGTCTGCATCGATTGACAGGATCATATGGTTCTTCTCTTTTTTTTTGTTAATGTGATGTATCACGTTGATTGATTTGCGAATGTTGAACCAGCCCTGCATCCCAGGAATGAATCCCACTTGATCATGGTGAATAATTCTTTTTATATGCCGTTGAATTCGATTTGCTAGTATCTTATTGAGAATTTTTGCATCCATATTCATCAGGGATATTGGCCAGTAGTTCTCTTTTTTTACTGGGTCTCTGTCTGGTTTAGGAATCAAAGTAATACTGGCTTCATAGAATGAGTCTGGAAGTTTTCCTTCCCTTTCTATTTCTTGGAATAGCTTGAGAAGGATAGGTATTATCTCTGCTTTAAATGTCTGGTAGAACTCCCCTGGGAAGCCATCTGGTCCTGGACTCTTATTTGTTGGGAGATTTTTGATAACCGATTCAATTTCTTCGCTGGTTATGGGTCTGTTCAAGCTTTCTATTTCCTCCTGATTGAGTTTTGGAAGAGTGTGGGTGTTCAGGAATTTGTCCATTTCTTCCAGGTTGTCCAATTTGTTGGCATATAATTTTTCATAGTATTCCCTGATAATTGTTTGTATCTCTGAGGGATTGGTTGTAATAATCCCATTTTCATTCATGATTTTATCTATTTGGGTCATCTCCCTTTTCTTTTGGGGAAGCCTGGCTAGAGGCTTGTCAATTTTGTTTATTTTTTCAAAAAACCAAC
This sequence comes from Lynx canadensis, assembly GCF_007474595.2. Classification (NCBI taxonomy): domain Eukaryota; kingdom Metazoa; phylum Chordata; class Mammalia; order Carnivora; family Felidae; genus Lynx; species Lynx canadensis. The sequence goes on from NC_044304.2 coordinate 60,507,735, forward strand.
TCTTGGTTTCGTTGATCTGCTCTACAGTTTTTTTAGATTCTATATTGTTTATTTCTGCTCTGATCTTTATTATTTCTCTTCTTCTGCTGGGTTTAGGCTGCCTTTGCTGTTCTGCTTCTACTTCCTTTAGGTGTGCTGTTAGATTTTGTATTTGGGATTTTTCTTGTTTCTTGAGATAGGCCTGGATTGTGATGTATTTTCCTCTCAGGACTGCCTTCGCTGCGTCCCAAAGCGTTTGGATTGTTGTATTTTCATTTTTGTTTGTTTCCATATATTTTTTAATTTCTTCTCTAATTGCCTGGTTGACCCACTCATTCGTTAGTAGGGTGTTCTTTAACCTCCATGCTTTTGGAGGTTTTCCAGACTTTTTCCTGTGGTTGATTTCAAGCTTCATAGCATTGTGGTCTGAAAGTATGCATGGTATAATTTCAATTCTTGTGAATTTATGAAGGGCTGTTTTGTGACCCAGTATATGATCTATCTTGGAGAATGTTCCATGTGCACTCGAGAAGAAGGTATATTCTGTTGCTTTTGGATGCAGAGTTCTAAATATATCTGTCAAGTCCATCTGACCCAATGTCTCATTCAGGGCCCTTGTTTCTTTATTGACCGTGTGTCTAGATGATCTATCCATTTCTGTAAGTGGGGTGTTAAAGTCCCCTGCAATTACCACATTCTTATCAATAAGGTTGCTTATGTTTATGAGTAATTGTTTTATATATTTGGGGGCTCCGGTATTCGGCGCATAGACATTTATAATTGTTAGCTCTTCCTGATGGATAGACCCTGTAATTATTATATAATGCCTTTCTTCATCTCTTGTTACAGCCTTTAATTTAAAGTCTAGTTTGTCTGATATAAGTATGGCTACTCCAGCTTTCTTTTGGCTTCCAGTAGCATGATAAATAGTTCTCCATCCCCTCACTCTGAATCTAAAGGTGTCCTCAGGTCTAAAATGAGTCTCTTGTAGACAGCAAATAGATGGGTCTTGTTTTTTTATCCATTCTGATACCCTATGTCTTTTGGTTGGCGCATTTAATCCATTTACATTCAGTGTTATTATAGAAAGATATGGGTTTAGAGTCATTGTGATGTCTGTATGTTTTATGCTTGTAGTGATGTCTCTGGTATGTTGTCTCACAGGGTCCCCCTTAGGATCTCTGGTAGGGCTGGTTTAGTGGTGACAAATTCCTTCAGTTTTTGTTTGTTTGGGAAGACCTTTATCTCTCCTTCTATTCTAAATGACAGACTTGCTGGATAAAGGATTCTCGGCTGCATATTTTTTCTGTCTAGCACACTGAAAATCTCGTGCCAATTCTTTCTGGCCTGCCAAGTTTCAAAAGAGAGATCAGTCACAAGTCTTATAGGTCTCCCTTTATATGTTAGGGCACGTTTACCCCTTGCTGCTTTCAGAATTTTCTCTTTATCCTTGTATTTTGCCAGTTTCACTATGATATGTCGTGCAGAAAATCGATTCAAGTTACGTCTGAAGGGAGTTCTCTGTGCCTCTTGGATTTCAATGCCTTTTTCCTTCCCCAGTTCAGGGAAGTTCTCAGCTATTATTTCTTCAAGTACACCTTCAGCACCTTTCCCTCTCTCTTCCTCCTCTGGGATACCAATTATGCGTATATTATTTCTTTTTAGTGTATCACTTAGTTCTCTAATTTTCCCCTCATACTCCTGGATTTTTTTATCTCTCTTTTTCTCAGCTTCCTCTTTTTCCATAACTTTATCTTCTAGTTCACCTATTCTCTCCTCTGCCTCTTCAATCCGAGCCGTGGTGGTTTCCATTTTGTTTTGCATTTCATTTAAAGCGTTTTTCAGCTCCTCGTGACTGTTCCTTAGTCCCTTGATTTCTGTAGCAAGAGATTCTCTGCGGTCCTCTATACTGTTTTCAAGCCCAGCGATTAATTTTATGACTATTATTCTAAATTCACTTTCTGTTATATTATTTAAATCCTTTTTGATCAGCTCATTAGCTGTTGTTATTTCCTGGAGATTCTTCTGAGAGGAATTCTTCCGCTTGGTCATTTTGGATAGTCCCTGGAGTGGTGAGGACCTGCAGGGCACTTCCTCTGTGCTGTGGTGTATAACTGGAGTTGGTGGGCAGAGCCGCAGTCAGCCCTGAAGTCTGCCCCCAGCCCGCGCTGGGGCCACAGTCAGACTGGTGTGTGCCTTTTCTTCCCCTCTCCTAGGGGCAGGATTCACTGTGGGGTGGCATGGCCCATCTGGGCTACTTGCACACTGCCAGGCTTGTGATGCTGGGGATCTGGCGTATTAGCTGGGGTGGGTAGGCAAGGTGCACAGGGGCAGGAGGGGCAGGCTTAGCTCACTTCTCCTTAGGTGATCCACTTCAGGAGGGGCCCTGTGGCAGCTGGAGGGAGTCAGATCCGCTGCCGGAGGTTTGGATCCGCAGAAGCACAGAGCTGGGTGTTTGTGCGGAGTGAGCAAGTTCCCTGGCAGGAACTGGTTCCCTTTGGGATTTTGGCTGGGGGATGGGCGAGGGAGATGGCGCTGGCGAGCGCCTTTGTTCCCCATCAAACTGAGCTCTGTCATCCCGGGGCTCAGCACCTCCTCCTCCCTTTGTCCTCCAGCCTTCCTGCTTTCCGAGCAGAGCTGTTAACTTATGACCTCCCAGACGCTAAGTCGCGCTTGCTGTCGGAACACAGTCCATCAGGCCCCTCCGCTTTTGCCAGCCAGACTCGGGGGCTCTGCTTGGCCGGTGAGCCACCCCTCTGCCCCGGCTCCCTCCCACCAGTCCGTGGAGCGCGCACCGCCTCGCCGCCCTTCCTACCCTCTTCCGTGGGCCTCTCGTCTGTGCTTGGCTCCGGCGACTCCATTCTGCTAATCCTCTGGCGGTTTTCTGGGTTATTTAGGCAGGTGTAGGTGGAATCTAAGTGATCAGCAGGACGCGCGGTGAGCCCAGCGTCCTCCTACGCCGCCATCTTCCCTCATACCTCCCATTGGTGATTCTCAGTAAGCCATGTGTAAGAATCTCCTTAAAAAGCTCCTCTTACAGAATCTCCACTGTTTGTCAATTCTTCCCGTGGAGGGATGGGCTATTTGGGGAAGGGCAGAGAAGGAGCTTGAGGTGTTTACTCAGAACCTCACCAGTTCCGAAACCAACTTTCAAATACCATCTTTCACTAAGTTGGAAGTGTTTGGAAAACGCTGGGGACTATGTTGGAAGTGCCATATCCTCAGGTCCATCAAAGTGCCCTTTGCGGAAACCACCTTTCAAGTAACATCTTGGATCCCTATGTGAGAACTGTCTTCGAAACCTACATGGGGAGAGATGTAGGAACTGACATATACACGACACTGTGACACAATACTGTGGAAGCACCATCATTCAACTAACTTCTGGTTTCACCAAGTTAGAAGCGTTTGAAAGCCTACGCAGGGTCTATGAGGAAAATGCCCTACACTCAACTCTGTGAGAAAACACTGTGGTGGAAACATCTTTTAACTGACATCTGGTTTCACTAAGGTTGGGAAACGCAGGAAGGGTCTGCAGGGAAAGTGCCATAGAGTCAGATCAAACGACACTGTGGGGAAACTGTCTTTCAACTACCGTCCGGTTTCACTACATTAAAAGTGTTTGAACACCTATGTGAGGACCTAAGCAGTGACATTTTCTCCACTCTGTGACAAAACCCATGGAGAAACCACGTTGCTCTAAAATCTTGTTTCACTAAGTTAGAAGGGTTTGAAACAGTACGGGGTGAACTCTAAGGCAAGTGCCATCTACTCAACTCTGTTTTACAATCAGCACAGTGGGGAAGTGGCTTGTAAATTAACATCCTGCTGCGCTGAGTGAGAAGTGTTGGAAAACCTAGAAGGGAACGTTAAGGCAAGTTCCCTATACTCCCCTCTGTGAGAAAAAAAAAAGACGCTTTGGAAAAATCATTTGTCAATTAACTTCTTGCTCAGTAGGTTTAAAGTGTTTGAAACTCTATGCAAGAAATGGTAACGAAGTGTCCTAGACTCAATTCTGAAAAAACACAGTTGGGAAAGCTTCTTTCAACACACATCTTCTTTCACTAAGTCAGAAGTGTTTGAAAATCTAGGCCTAAATGTATAATAACAAATACCCCTCAACTTCTTGAAATAGAACCACAGAGAAACCCTGTTTCAAAGAATATCTGGTTTCAAATTGAGAGAAAACCCTATATCAACAAACATCTGGTTTCAAAATGAAAGGGGTTTGAAATCCTTTACACATTACTGTAAGCAAAGGGTCTTATACTTAATTCTGAAAAAAAAAACAAAACACTATCGAGAAACCATCTTTCAACCAACTCCTTGTTTCACTATGTTAACCTATCCTGGGAACTCTAAGGAAAGCACTTTATACTCAACTCTGTAAAAAAATCTGGAGGAATCAAATCCCTTAATTCACTAACAATGTTTGAAACTATGCGTGGAACTATGAGGACAGTGAGTTGACTTCAACTCTGTGAAAAAGCATAGCGGAGAAACGACCTTTCAAATAAAGTCTTAGTTCACGAAGATAGATGGGCTTGCAAACCTAGGCCTCAATGCAAAAGGAGAGTGCTGTATGCCCAACTCCTTGAATTAAAACCTTATCGAGAAACCGTCTTCCAAATGACGTCTTGTTTCCAAGTTAGAAGTGTTTGAAAGCATTTACAGGGAACTGTAAGGACAGGGCCAGAATCTTAACTCTGTGGGAAAACACAATAGGGAAAAGGTTTGTCAACCAACTTCTTGTTTCACTGGGTCAGACTTGTAGGAAACTACCATACACTCGGCTTTGTGAAATAACCGTGTGGGGAAACCACCTTTCAACTAACCTCCTGTTTCCCTAGGTTAGGTGCTTGATAACTTGCGCTGAGAACTATAAGGAAAGGACATTACTCAACTCTGAGAAAGCACAGTGGCGAAAACGTCTTGCAACCAACTTCTTGTTTCAGTAGGTTAGAAGTCTTTGACTCCTTATGCATGGAAGTAAGGAAAGTGCCATGAACTCCTCTCTGTGAATCCACACCGTGGAGAAAGCTTCTTTCAACTACCTGCTTCCTTCACAGTGTCAAAAGTGTTTGAAAACTTATGTGGGGAAATATACGGAAAGTGCCATGTACTTAGCTCTGTGCAACAGCATTATGCGGAAACCGTCTTTCAAATAAATTCTTGTGAATGCACTGCATTTCGAAAATCAATGCGACGTAATAGACGGAAAGTGCTGTATATGCACTCTGTGCAACAACACTGGGGGATGGGGGGAACCCATCATTCAACAAACATCACGTTTCAGTAAGTTGATCTCCAAGAAAACGACACTGGTGATCAGGGCTTTCAACCACCTTCTGGTTGAATCGTCTTCGCTAGACATGTTTGAAAAAGCCTGTGTGTGGAATTATAGGAAAGTCCATGTACTCAGTTCTGTGAGGTAATGTGGGAAACCATCTTTCAAACAACTTTTTATTCCATGCACTTAGAATTCTTTGAAAACCTATGCAGAAAATATTGGGCAATGGCACTGACTCACCGCTATGAAATACTGTGGGGGCAACACCTGTCTACTCATTTTTTGTTTCACGAAGTACAAGTGTCTGAAAACCTATGCCGGAAACTATGAGGGAAGTGTATTTACTCAACTCTGTGAATACACAGAGTTTTCAACTCTGTGAAAACACACCGTGAAGAAAAGACCTTTCAAACTACAATTTTGTTTCACTACCGCAGAAGAGTTTGAAAATGTACATGGCGAGCTCGAAGGCAAGTGCCATAGATTCAACAGTGTGGAGAAATCATTGTTAAACTAACATCGTGTTTTGTTGAGAGAGGTGTTTGAAAACTTATGCGGGGAACATTCAGGAAAGTTCCATATACTCACCTCTCTGAAAAAACACTGGATAACCCACCTTTCAGCTAACATCTTGTTTCACTAAGTTAGAAGTGGCTTAACATCTAGGACTATAAGTATAATGGCAGCACCAGACCCTGAACTCCTTGAAGGAAAACCATGGAGAAAACATCTTTCAACTGAGGTCTGGTTTCAAACTGAGTGGTGTTGGAAACGCTTTGCAGGGAACTAGAAGTAAAGGGCCTCATGCTTAATTCTGAAAGTGCACTATGGCGAAACCGTCTTTCAACCAACCTCTTGTTTCATTAAAGTAGACGTGTTGGAGAAACCTATCCTGGCAACTATAAAGAAAGTGCCATCCACTCAACTCTATGAAATAACATTGTGGAGAGGCCATCCTTCAACTAGTTCCTTGTTTCACTAACAAGTGTTTGAAAAACTGGACAGAGAACTATGAGGACAGTGACCTGACCTTGACTCTGTGAAAAAAACGCAACAGGGATACCACCTTTCGACTAACATCTTGTTTCACTAAGCTAGCAGTGTTTGAAAAAGGAAGCAGCGAACTCTAAGGCAAGTGCCATCTACCCAACTCTGTTTTACGAACAAACACTGTGGAGAAACCATTTTTACACTAATATCATGTTTCATTGGGTGAGAGGTGTTTAAAAACCTAAGCAGGGAACATTCAGGAAAGTTCCCTATGCTCACCTCTGTGAGAAAAACAAAAAACACTTTGGAACACGCATTTTTTCAATTAACTTCTTTTCCCTAAGTCTGACGTGGTTGAAAAACTATGTGGGAAATGATAACGAAAGTGCCATAGACTCAACTCTGAGACAACCCGTTTGGGAAAGCCTCTTTCACCAAACATCTTCTTTCACTAAGTCAGAAGTGTTTGAAGTTCTAGGGCTAAATGTATAATGAGAGTGCTATATGCTCAACTCTTTGAAATAAAACCGTGTGTCAACTAACATCTTGTTTCAGGGTTAGAAGTTTCCCAAAACCTTTTCAGGAACCAATAAGGAAAGGGGCGTATACTCAACTCTGTGAAAAACCACTGTGGGGAAACTGTCTTTCAACCAACTTCTTGTTTCCCTTTGTTAGACGTGTTCGAAAACCTGTGCGAGGCATTATAAGAAAAGTGCCATATATTCAGTTCTGTGAAATGATCCTGTGGAGAAAAGCGTGTTTCAAATAACTTCTTGTTTCAGTAAGAAGACTTTCCAACCTATGCAGAAAATATGGGGGACTGGCATAGACTCACCATGAGAAATAACATCGTGGAGGAACCATTTTTCCACTACTATCTTGTTTCAGTATGTAACAAGTGTCAGAAAACCTATGCGGGTATGAGGAAAGTGCCATATACCTAACTCTGTGACAAAATGCCATGGAGAAACGACCTTTCAACTAACATTTTGTTTGACGACCTTAGAAGTGTTTGAAATGTAAGTGGCAATCTCTAAGTCAAGTGCTTAGACTTGTGCCATATTGAACACTGTGAAAGAACAGGGTGGAGTGACCATTTTAAAAATAACATCTTGTTTCATTGAGTGAGAAGTGTTTGAACACCTACCTATGCCGGGAAGAATAAGGAAAGTTGCATATACTCAACTCGGTGAAAACACACTGGACACAAAGGCATCTCCTTTCCCCAGCTGAGAAGTGTTTGAAAATCTAGGCCTAATTGTATGCCGACAGTACTGTACACTCAACTCCTTGAAAGAAAGACATGGAGAAAATGTCTTTCAATTAACATCTCGTTTCACTGTGTTAGAAGTGTTTGAAAACCTATGCGAGTAATTCTAAGGAAAGTGCCATATCCTCCACCCTGTGAAACAAGAATGTTGAGAACCTACCTCTCAACTAACACACCAAACTATCATCTTGTCTCACATACATCACCCTATAACCAACGTTTAGCCAACACTCGCCAAGGTCTACATACCAAACACACTCCACACACCTACCTCTCACACACCACAAACACCACACTTCAACCTCCCACAGTGCCTAGGAAACATAAACACCAAACATATCACACACAGACAAGACATATGACAACGTACCGCAAGAACACACATTCAAATCTATGTACAACACTTTTCTATACTGCTTAAAAATCGCACTGGACACCCACCCCATATATAAACGCCACGCACAATTTACATGTAATATACCCAACCCACTACATCGCATACACAAAATATCCATCACACAGTCCAAACATGACACACGCATCACGGTACCTATACAGCACACGTATTCCACACACATGAACACACGTACACACACAAAAACACACACTTTGCATATACCATGCACAGAAGTGCACACACTACACATACACCAGAGACGTACTGCTGATAAATCACATAACACGCGCTGTCCGTACACCACACACCTAACAAACACAACACCCCAATGCTCCACATATACCCTGCTACATCTCTGCTGCCCCTATGTTCCAATGGGATGGCAGAAAGGACATCAAAGCCAGGGCATTCCCTATGTATTTGAAGGAATAATCGAAACCTCATGATGCCAGTGCTTTTGGTGTGGCCTGCAGAGAAGTCCCTTTACCATAGCCCAGGGCTGTTTCTAATTCCTGAGACAGTCAACTTGCTAAAAGATTGTGCTAGCCACTTCATTCACAACAGTCTCCCATCTCTCCCATCTCCCATCTCTAATGAAGAACTGTAGCACACCGACTATCATTTGAACCCCTTTGCTCTGCTGTCCAATGAGTTTCTCCTTGAGGTTCATTCTAAGTGAGTCTCTCAGAGGAACAGCCTCTGCTTTCAAGTGGAGAGGGTGGTGAAGTCCTTGTGAGTGTGCAGTGGATTTTGAGACAGAACCACCCCTTCATCTGGTTTCAGAAGCATATGGACATCCAGAGGCCTGGGTCATTGGAAGATGCCCAGCAGAGAATGTTTGTATGCTGAGCCAGAGGTTGCAGGAGAGACCGGGCTTCCTTTTTGGATGGAGAAGAAATGAAGTGATACATCTCCTTTCCACATTGATCCATTTCCCATTTGAAATGTCGAGCTTTGGTCCACTTCCTAGTCATTCTCTTCCCATGGCTGTGTTTCAAGATAAATTTTTGTTCACACATCAGGGCCACAGAACTGTCACTCACTCAGCTGGCACCCCGGCACTCAACTGGTACTCAGACTCCCATTCTGACCCTGTGCCCTGTGAGAGATTTCAGGCTTGGCTATCCCAAAGGAATGGTGGCCTCTGAGTGGGTGGTGCTTGGCATGCTCTGGTATAGAAGATGAAGGGGGGCGGCCTTGCTTCACTCACCTGCTTAAGTTGCCTTCATTCTGAGAAGCAGAAAGTTTGTACATGGGCAGTAGGAACCAAGAGTGGGTCAACACTCCAGCGGGAAGAGCCCGTGCCAAGAACAGGGAGTGAAGTCCTTGTTCCAGACTCCTGAGCAAGAGCCAGCAGAATGCAACAGCTACAGTTCAAACACTGTTGCCTCTGACAACTGATGGAAATACCGGAAGGGACAAAGCCAGAAATCTCTGACTCCTGAAGAAAGACTTCAGGCTTCTTGATGAGAAGGCTCACTCCTGTGTGCAGTCCTTTGGAGGGCTCACTTTGTCTAAGCCCACAGGCTTTTCTTTTTCCTGACACAACCAGCTTGATAGGAGAATGTGATGGTTGTTTCAACCTCAACATTCTCCATGCGTCAGCTGTGATGAAGAACACTGGCACTCTGTGTCTCCATTTACACAACGTGGCTCTCCTTTTTTACTTAAAAAAAATTCAGGTTCTGTTTAATCCCAGTTTCTGAGAGACACACTGTCTTTCTTCCAGTTGGTTTCTGCTGGTGGCCATGTTTTGGTAATATAGGTGTTTCTTGGGCCCCTCTCAATTAGCTGTCGGAAAGGTGTGACCAACCAAAGCCCTAGGGTATTTGAAGGTGCCCAGGGAGAATGCGTGTGGGTAGACCAAGCCACTGGTTAGGGGAAGATCCCTCCTTCCACGTGGGACAAGTGAAAGGGAAGACAGAGATATTTCCTAGATTTGAACCAATGTCCATTTGAAATGCAGGACCATGAGTCACTTCATAGTGATTCTGATCCCAATGCTGTTTTTCTAACTTGTTCTCAGTTTACACACCAAGACCAAGGGGCTCTTCCATACCAAGTTCCACGGTTTGGAGGTGGGGTTCCAGGCCTTTCTGGAGTCAATACAGAGCTCTCAGAGTCAGATACCTGAGAGGACAGCTAGCATGCCTGTTTCTGAGCCCTCAGTGCATAGCAGACCACAGTATCATGGGAAAGGGTAGCCACATGAACAAAGACCCTAATTGACATAGCTTCATTTGGAAGAAAAGACAGACTGTGAATGTGCAGCATGCTTCATGAACTCATCAACACACAAAGAGTCTTTTGAATAAATGGTGCACCCTAGCCTCATTCAAACCTATTGATCATCACAAAGAAGCATATTCTTCATGACTCAGAATAATTGTTGTCCCATCTCCTGACACGATGTGCAGAAGGACAACAGAAACCAAAGCTTCCCTCTGTTTCTTAAGGGATAATATGGGTCTCTTGCTCACAGGGCCCCAAGGGGCATCCTTTGAGGTACTCCTTTAGCCAAACCAACAAAGGGTTCCTCTGAGGTCTGAGCAAGCCAGTGTGCTAATATACTGTGCTGGTCCAATTGTTCTCAACATTACCCAAATCTCATCCTTAATGAATAACTCTGGCCCTTGGTGTATCTAATTTCATGACATTGCTTTCTCTTCCACCACAGTTCCTCTTGTGGTCCCCACAAATTCAGTCACTCAGAGTCATAGCTCCAGCTTGCAACTGTCCACTATGGACCAGCCCTTGTGACTTGTGGGACAGGTTGAGCCAAATGGGCCATGGCTTTTTGATTTCAGGACTCCGTGGACATCTAGACCCCTAGGCCATTCAAAGGGGTCAAGCTGAGAACTGTTTGTGTGCAGGCTGGGCCAGATGTATCAGGAGGAAGTTGGTCTCCATGCCTAGGGAAAATGAAGTTTAACATGACCCTTCCACATTGATCACATTCCCATTGGATGGAAATATTGAACGTACGTTGGCCCAGGCTGGAGACATTCCCTTTCCTTTCCTGTCATTCTGACTCAGTCTGTGTTCAACCTTTGGAGCCCTGGAGCTGGCACTCACTCAAAGGGCACCAACAGGTGGGCGTCAGGTCCCACTTGGTCCTGTACTCAGTGACAGCCATGAGCATCGGCTATCCCAAAGGAGAAGAGCCCTCCAATCCCTGAGCTTGGTGATTGTAGCAAGGGGTGCAGGGAGGGGAAGCAACTTGCCTCATTGCTTTGCCTGTTGGAGGGACCTGGCCTTCCTTCTGAAAAGCAGAGAGATCACACAGAAGCAGGAGGCTCCAGAAGCTGGTCAGCACAGAAGAGCCCTTTACAGGAAGAGGGGCCCGATGCCCCTTTCCACACTGTGGAGAAAAACCTGGGGGCACCTGGCAGCTACGGCACTGTCATTGGTCACTCCATTCAATGATGGGGAAAGCAAGAAAAGCAAAGTCCAGGGCCCTCTAGGTCCTTCTGAAGAAGGCAGGCCTGTTGCTGACAGGGCTCCCAGATGCGGACGCTAGATGGCGCTGTTGCCTAAGGATTCTGGTGTTTCTTCTTCCCATAGCCAGGCTGCCAGGAGCTCCTGCCCGACCCGTCCTTCTGCACATAATTCCCCTTTCCATCCCTAAAGAGTTCTGACCCTCCTTATCCACCTTTACACATCCTTGCTCTCTTGTAGAAACAAGGTTCTTCCCACAATCGGTTCAGAGTCAGTGTCTCACGGTCCTATCCTCTGCCTTCCACTTGGGACTCTGACCCAGTCCTTGAGACCGTGGGAGAGATTTTGGCCACAGGGCTCCATCTTCATCAATTCATTGGGTTCCAGAAGTATGTGGTCATTCAGAGACCCAGGCCAATGGAAGGGTCCCAGCAGAGAATGTGTGTCGGTTGGGCGAGAGACTCAGACACAGAAGTGGCCTTCTCCTGGGCCGAGGGCACACGAAGTAAGACACCTTCTTTACAAGTAGAACCCAATTCCCACTGGAAACTCAAGCTTTGGCCCTCCTTATGCCCATTTCCTTCACCTTGCTGTATTTCTGACAGGTTTCTTTTTCTCCCTTAGGAGCCAGGGAGCTATCAGAAACTCATGTAGCTCACCTGGATAGGGATCAAACTCTCACACTGCTCCTGTGCTCAGTGAGAGCTCTCAGGCTTTGAGCTAACAAAGGAAAGCTGGCCTTTATTCCTTGGAAGATTGGTGATTGGCCTGCTATAGTATGGAAGGGGAAGGGGAGCCAGCCTGTCTCACTGTCCTGGATGACTGTGTTGCCTTCATTCTGAGAGGCAGTTTGCACATGAGCATTCGGAGAAAGGAGAGGGTCAGCACAGGGGAAGCCTTTTCCAGGAACAGGGAATGATTTCCTTGTTCCAAACTTGTAAGAACCAACAGAACCAAATACCTAGAGCTTAAACCTGGGGTCGACATCAACAGATAGAACGTGTGGGAGGGAGAGATATTGCCAGAAATCTCTGTCTCCTAAAATCAGAATGCAGGCCTCCCAGCTGAATTCCTGCAGAGGGTTCCCTTTGCCTCAGCCCACAGGCATTTCTTATTCTGGATACAACCAGCTTGATAGGAGACTGTGCTGAATACTTATTCTCAAACGTCTCCACATCTCATGTGTGAGGAAGAACTCTGGCTGTCTGTGTCTCCATGTCCACTCATTACCCTGTTTTTGCATAAGGTTCTGAATGGAATGTATTCAGAGACATTGCCTTAGAGTACCATTCCCTTCTTTCAGCTTGTGAGTCTGGTGGTATCCCTGGGACGGTGAGATAGGTAATGCAATGGGGCATTCTCAATTTGCTTTCAGAGTGATGTGACCATCACCAAACCGAGGGTGTATGAAGGTGCTGAGGCTGAATACTTGTGGGTAAGCTCAGCCACGGGTTAGGGGATGTTCCTGCCTCGTGTGTGGGAAGAGGGTACAGAAGATAGATTATGTCCTTCCTCGATTTGACCTGTACCCATTTGAATTCAGAGCTTTGACTGGCCTGGGAGTCATAACTAACCCATTGCTGCTTCTCTGGTCTCAATTCACACACCAACACCTTGGGGATGTCCCGTACACAACCAATGTCCATGGATTGGAGGTGAGTTTCCAGTCAGGTCCTGTGCCAATGCAGACCTCTAAGATTCTGATAGCTGAGAGGAGAGCTAGCACTCCTGTCCCTGAGCCCTCAGTGCCTAGCAGGCTACAGTCATCATGGGAATGGGTAGCCACATTGACTCCCACCCCTCATAGATGGAGATACCCTCACTTGGAAGAACAGGCAGTCTGTGCATGCGCACTTTGCTGCATGACCTGATCAGCCCACAAAACACCTTTTGAAAACATAGTGCACTAAGGTCTCCTTCCCACCTCTTGATCATCTCATGGAAACACCTTCTTCATACCTCAGGGTCACTGCTTTCCCTATCTACTGACACGATGGGCAGAAACACACCAAATTCCCTCTATTTGTTATGGGAGAATGAGGGTCTCTTGCTTACAGGGCTCCAAGGGGCATCCTTTGGAGTTGACCTGTAGCCGAAGCCCACAAAAGATTTCTCTGACTCCTGACCACACCTGCTTGCTCCTTTATTGTGTTGTTCAGTGTTTTCTCAGCATCATGCAATTCTCATCCTGAATGAAGATCTCTGACCCTAGGAGTATCAAGTTTCATGAGAGTGCTTTATTCTCCATCAAGGTTCATCTTGGGGTCCATACAATTCTGTCAGAATAATAGCTCAGGCTTGCAAACACCCACTGTGGACCAACCCTTGTGTCTGTGGGACAGGTTGAGCCAAAGGGGCCCTGGCATTTTGGTTTCAGGATTCCATGGACATGCAGAGCCCTAGGCCATTTGAAGGGATCCAGCTGGGAACTCTTTGGGTGGAGGCTGGGCCAGCCATATGAGTGGGGAGCTGGCCTCCTGCTGGACCTAGGAGAAATTAAGTTTAACCTGTCCTTTTCACATTGATCACATTCCCACTGGGTGGACATATCGACACATTCCCTTTGGTCCTGGCTTCAGCCAGTCCCTTTTGCTTCCTGTCGTTTTGACTCAGTCTTTGCTCAATGTTAGGAGCCCTGGGGCTGGCACTCATGCACTGGGCACCAAAGGATGGGCTTTGGATTCCCACTCAGTCCTTGGCTCAGGGACAGCCATGAGCATGGGCTATCTGAGAGAGAATAGCCCTCCAATCCCTGTGCTTGGTGGTTGGCTCTTTGTAGCAGGGGCTGGGGGGTGGGGAGCCAGTTTGCCTCATTGCTCTGCCTGATGGAGGGGCCTTCCTTCTGAGTAGCAAACTGTTCACACGTGCAGGAGGCGCCAGAAGCTGGTCAGCCCAGAAAGAGCCCTTTATTGGAAGATGGCCCCAGTGCCCCTTTCCACACTTTGCAACCATAGCTGGGAGCACCTCATTGCTACAGCACTGTCACTGCTCACTCCGTTCAGTGCTGGGAAACCAAGAAAAGCAGACAAAGTCCCAGGGCTAAGTCCTCCTGAAGAAGAAGGCAGGCCTATTCCCACAGGGCTCCCAGATGCAGACTCTAGAGGCCTGGTTTGCCTAAGTGCTCAGGTGTTTCTTCTTGTTCCCATAGCCAGTTTGCCAGGAGCAGGTGCTGGGCACCTCTTGCTCCATATAAATCCCCTTCCTATCTCTGGAGAGTTCTGGCCCTCCCTTACCATGATCACACATCTTTGATCATTTTTAGAAACAGGGTTCTTCCCAAAATCCCTATAGAGTCAGTTTCTCACAGTCCTATCCTCTGCCTTCCACCGAGGAGTCTGACACAGTCCTTGTGAATGTGGGTGAGATTTTCCCACAGGGTCCTTCATTACCTCATTGGGTTTCAGAAGTATGTAGCTCTCGATAGGCCCAGGGATTTCTTGTTGCCCAAAAGAGCGATGTTTGTGTGAAGCCTGGGCCAGAGACTTGGGCAGGGAGCTGGCCTCCTTTTGGCCAAGGGCCAGTGAAGGAAGAAACAATCTTTCAAAGGAGGTCCCAATTACCACTGGAAATGTCGAATTTTGTGCCCCCTCCTCCTTGGGCCCATTTCTTTCCCTTTGCTTTCTTTCTGACTTTTTAACCCCTTAGGAGCCATGGTGCCATCACTCTGGCACCCCTGAGTAGACATCAAACTCGTGTTCAGGGAGAGCTCTCAGGCTCTGATCTAGCAAAGGAAAGATGGCCTTTAGTCCCTGAGTGATTTTTGCTTGGCTTGCTGTGGTATGGGAGGTGAAGGGGAGCCATCTCTCCTCCCTGAGCTGGATGATTGAGTGGCCTTCTTTCGGGGAAGCACACAGCTGCCACGTGGGCAGTATGGACCAGTCCATGGTCAGTGGAGGAGGATCCTTGTCCACGAATAGGGAACAAAGTCCTTGTTCCAGACTCCTGAGCAAGAGCCAGTAGAACCCAATAGTGACACCTCAAATACCGTTGGCTCCATCAACTGCTACCAAAAGTTGGAGGGACAGATGTAGCCAGACGCCTCTGGCTCCGAAAGAATGAATGGGTGTTTGTTGCTGACAGGGCTTTCAGGTGTGCCATTTCAGAGGGCTCCCTTTGCATAAGCCCACGGGCATTTCTATTTCCAGATACAAGCAGCTTTCTAGGAGACTGTGCTGGGTACCTCATTCTCAACATTCTCCAAATCTCAAGAGTGATGAAGAACTCCAAGAGTCTAGGTCTCCATCTCCACCACTTAGCCTTTTTTGTCCAAAGAGTTTCTGTGTAGACTTTATGCAGAGCCAGTGACTTACAGTACAATCCTTTTCTTTCAGCTTGCCTGTTTGGCTTTGTCCTTTGGATGGTGATGTAGGTTTTACCCTGGGTCCTCCTCAAGATCGTTTTAGAATTTCTGGCCAACCCCACACCTAGGATGTGTAAAG
Source organism: Lynx canadensis (assembly GCF_007474595.2). Taxonomy (NCBI): domain Eukaryota; kingdom Metazoa; phylum Chordata; class Mammalia; order Carnivora; family Felidae; genus Lynx; species Lynx canadensis. Next base: position 60,523,538 of record NC_044304.2, read on the forward strand.
ATACCCAGGGAGAATGCTTAAGGGTAGTTGAAGCCAGTGGCTAGGGGAGGATCCTGCCTGCTGTGTGGGAGAAGATGAAGGGATGATAGAGATATCTCCCTCTTCGAATTGCCCCATGCCCAGTGGAATGCAGAACATGGTCTCAACTTCCTATCCCATTGGTGCTTATATCCCCTTGGTCACAGTCACCCACCAAGACCATGGGGCTGCCATGTCCACAACCAAATCCCAAGGACTGGAGGCGAGTTTCCAGTCATTTCCAGAGTCAAAAGAGGCCTCTGAGAGTCTGATGTCCCAGAGGTCAGCTGACCTTCTGTCCCATAGCTCTGGTTTCTTAGCAGGGTATTATAGCAAGAGTAAATAACTGCTCTTCATTGGCAACAAGGTTCTCCCTGGAATCTTGTCAGAGCCAGTGTCTCAGAGTCCTATCCTTTCTTATGAAGTGAGGAGTCTGGTACAATGCTAGTGAGTGGGCAGGAGGTTGGCCACAGGGGCCGTAGGAATTGGGTTTCAGAATTTGTGGGCATCACCAGGCTGAGGGTATCTGCAGGAACCCAGTGGAGAATGCTTGTGTGTAGGCCAGCCAGAGGTTTGAGGAAGGGAGCCAGCCTCCTGTCTGGTTTGAGATTTCATTCAGAAAGATTTCTCTTTCCTAGATGAGTGCCATTCTCTTTGGAGATGCCAACTTGGGAACTGCTCTTATTCCCATGCCACTGCTGCTTTTCTACTAGGTCTCCATTCACGTTCCAGGAGCATAGGGCTGTCACTTACATGGCTGTGGCTGTATGAATGGTGCCAGTTTCCCAGTCAGTTCCTGAGGAAATCGAAGGTTCTCTGGGTCTCATATCCCAGAGGAAACCTGCCCCTCCCATCGCGGCGCACATGGTGTTGCTTAGCTGGCTAGGGTATGCACGAGCATGGGTAGCCAATTGGTCTCCCTCCCCTCACTAATGGAGACCCCTTCATTTGGAAGAACAGCAGGTTTTCATGTGGGCAGGAAGCTCCCGGATCTGGTCAGCCCAGAAAGTACCTTTGGATGGAATCCTGCACCAAGTCCCACTTCCAAATGCTTGCCCATCAGCCAGGAGCACATCCCTGCTACAGCTGTATCACTGCTGCCCTTATGGACTGATGGCAAGGGCAGAACACACACCCAGAGCTATGTCTTTCCCTATGATGCTTAAGGAAGATCTGGGCAGGCTTCTTGCAGACAGGGCTCTCAGCTGGAACTTACACATGGCACCGGTTGCCAAAGCCCACAGGGGTTTCTCATTCCTGAGTCATCAGTCAGTGAGCTCACGAAGATGCTACTAGTCATTCTTATCCCTGATGCACAACTCTGGCCCTCCCTCTATCCATTTTTCACCCCTTTGCTCTAGTTTCACTCTGAGCCCTCCCTGGGCTCCATTCCAGGTGAGTGGCTTAGAGTCACTCTGGGCCTTCTACTGGGAATTCTGGTCCATTCCCTGGGAACGTGGCATGTGTTTGGCCAGAAGGCCCCTGGCTCTTCAGCAGGATAGTCTTCCCTGTATGATGGTTTCCCTCTACATGAGTCTCTCAGTACTCGGATTTCTGGCCAAGGAAGGAGGCCTGTCTTTTTGTGTTTGTGTTTGGCCACAGGGACACAACCTCAGAGCCTCGCAGACTTTCAAGTGTCTTAAAAAGACAGGAATAACTGTAAAATGGGAAGTTGTTACACTGTCTGAATGACACTCAGGGCAAGATCTATTTATTTTAAACCAATGCGGCCATAAAGATATGTGAACAGGCAAGGCAACCCTGCTCTAGTATCTCCCTCTGCATTTCTTCCAGGCATATTGCACACTGGCCAGCATCTTGACTCAGTTCATCCTCATTATAGGTTATTGCTGGCTTTGTTCAACGCATCACATCGTGCATATCCCTTTCCTGTGAGGGCACATTAATCCTGCAAAAGTGAGATGGGAGAAGTGAACTAGTAAGGAGGCTGCCCTCCTGGGTTCCACCCTATCAGCCAGTCCTTGCCTTCTGCCACTATCCTTGGGGCTCTTGTAAACCTCGTCCTGCCAGCCAGAAATGTCGCCATTGCTACTTTTGAGCATGCTGAAGGAGGACAGAGCTGCACAGAACAATGCCATGTTTGCCACCCCATGAGCACACGGTGGCTTTGCTGGGCTATTTAGGCAGCTATGGCACTGCCTCATGGACAGGGCTGTTCACGCGTTAGCCCCTGACCCACAAACTTCCTTGTGGCCGTGCCCTGCACGCAGCGCTGATGCCTGTGATCCTGATGACCCCTCTGACCCAGCTGGAAGGTAAATCCAAGTCTGGGTAAGCACAAGTGCTGCCATTAGCAGTGGTTCGGCTGCCTTGCTTGGTGCCCATCTGCCATATGCACAGGCTTGTGTGAAAATCTATGCCTGGGCACCAGCTGAGTGACAGCCCCATGGCTCCTAAGTCTAACCAGGGACATAGACATAAAGCCAAGGAAAGGGAATGGCCTTACAAAGAGCCAAAGGTCAATATCTCCAAAGGAAACGGGATCAACCTGGAAAGGGGCTATGCAACTTCTTTCCCCCTCAGCCAAGAAAGGAGGCCAGCTCACTTCCCAGCCCTCTGGCTCAGCCGAAGTGCCAACCTTCTCTTCTGGACCCTTCCAGTGCCCTAGACCTCTGAATGCCTGCGTGGTTTTGACACTAACCTACCAGGGGCCCTGTAGCCAAACCTCTTGCACAGTCACAAGCACCCGACTAGGATCCCCAGTGGAATGCCAAGGATATTCTGCCAAGAGACTACATGCAATGGATCCCAGAGAGGGCCTAGTTTGGAAATAGAGCAAAAGGGTGAAAGTGGATCCACAGAGGGCCAGAGTTCTTCATTAGGGATGACAATGGGATGATGTGGAGAATAAAGTGACAAGTGCCATGTTCTAGCAAGTTGGCTGTCTCAGGAAGAAGCAACACCTGTGGACTTTGGTGAAGGGAGCCCACCACAGGCCACACCTGGGAGCCCTATCAGCAAGGGGTCTGCATTCTTCATACCTTACCAAAGGTAAAGCCTTTGCGTGTGTTCTTTGCCCTTTCCCACTAGAAGACGGGCAGCAGGGATTCGGCTGTGGCTCATGGTCAAATGGTTAGAACTGAGCCTGGTGCAGTATTCCTTTCAAAGTCCCTTTGTGCCCTGACCAGGACGTGGAGCCTGGTGTGCATGCATGAATCATTTCCTCTGCAGGATGAAGGCACCTCTCTCAGCCAGGGAAGGGAGGCCAGCGGGCTACCCATCCCCGCAATTACTCCAGCTAAGCACCAAGCCCCCAGCGACAGAGGGGCCTGCTGTCCTCTGGGATACATGACACTACACTGAGAGCTGTCCATTGGCTCAGGAACTGACTGGGCACTCCACACCAATGTTTGCACCTGGGCTGTGTACCTGACACAGACTTATGGATCCTAGAATTTTCTAAACAGAGGACGTTCTTCTGACACTCTTCCTCCTAATGGCTCCCAGGTAGCACCAGTTTGTTGAACCAAGAGCAATAAAATGCATATAGTCACCTGGAGGACTAAAGTTCTTCCTTAACAGAATTAACTGCCTACTGCTATCTCCTGGCGGGCTGGCTATCTGGGGTGTAAGAAACACTTGGGGGCTGGTGTCAAAGGAAACCTCCAAGGCTACACCTGAGAGTGAAATTATGCCAGAGCTGTGGATTCTTCCTTCAGAAACAGAGGGAAAAGTGGTTTGGGTGGTTTTTCCCTCCTTCCCATCAGGAAATAGATGCAGCATTGATTCAGAGGCAAGGTTTTCCTGCTCCCAGCTGGTGATCAAGTGTTTGCAATGTCGACCTGATGCAGTTCTTGAAAGGGCCCTTTTTGTGCTGGCCAGGTCCCAAGGCCTAATGTGCATATGGCAGCCATCTGTGACTCAAAATGAAGGCACCTCTGCACTTTGCTGCACTTACCACAGCTGGCCAAGTAACAAGCACTCAGGGACAAGTGGGCCATCCCTCCTCTGATATAAAGGTACTCTTTGCTCTCGCAGAGCACAGGACCAGAGAAGTTGAGCACCAATCTTTGGGCTCTGCCTGTGTGACATGAGTGAAAGCCCAATCATCCCTGAATGTGACCCAAGATTTTGAAAATATCAAATTGGTGGGAATGGCTATAAGGGAAGCCAAGGCTCTACATGACAGATGGGAATGGGATAACGCTGCTGGGCATCTCTCTCTACCTTTTCTCTAGCTGCATGTGTAAGGCCAGTCCCTCCCTAAACCTCTGGGACCGCCTACATGCATCCATTCATGCACAGCTTGATATGCCCCAGGCCTCTCATTGTGCACAGAGTTCTAATGGGAAGTTACAAAAGGTCCCATTGCCAGTCTATTCAGAGTTCCCGGGACTCAGCCAGAGCCCATAGTTTAAAGTGGAGGATATTGCTCTGAGACATAGACTCTGAATGGACACTAGCGAGATTCTGCTTCAAAAAAAAAAAAGCAAAAGTATGGAAATAAATACACAGAGGGCCAAAGCACATCCTTACAAGATGAAGACAGTGGGATTAAGCTGAGAAGAAAGTGCTTAGCACAATCTCCCGAGATGAAAACTGTGGTCTAGTAGGAAACACTTGTGGGCTGAGGCAAAAGGAACCATTCATTGCCTGCCTACACCCGGGTGCCCAAATGGCAAGAAGCCTGCACTTTGCTTTCAGTAAGAGAAGGAATGCTTCTGACCTGGGATCCTTTGTATGAACTACCTCTCAGGACATAGAAAGTGCCCTGATTCAGTGATTCAGTGGTTGCAGGCCCGGGCTCCTGTTGTGCTCTAGATTTTGTAACCAAATCACGGGACAGCATTCCCTGACAGGGCTTTTTAGGGCTGAATAGTCTTGCGGTCTACTGTGCATGCCTGATCCATCTGCCTTAGAGAAAGAGGATAATTCAGTCAGCCAGGGGAGGGAAGCAAGCTGGCTACCCATCACAGAGACTGCCAGGGCCAGTCAAGCAAGAAGCACTCATGCACAGAATCATTATTCTCTGGGGAAAAGTGATTGCTCTCACATAGCACAGACCCAGAGTGGTAGTTGATCAGAAATCATGGATGTTGGCTGGGTGGCTGACAGACCAATTCCTCCTGGTTGTGACCCATCATGTCGTCATAAAAACAGAATATGGATTGGAAGGGCTGTATGGAAGGCAAAGGCTCTACATGACAGAGGAGATAAGGATAAAGCTGGGAATGAAATGTCTCACATCGTTTCTCCTCAACCAGCAGTGAAGCCAGTTCCCTCCCAAACCCTGGCATTGCCTACACATGGACACTCTGCTGGGCACCCTCAAGTGCCCTGTACCTCCCATTGTCCACATAGTTCTGAAAGGTGAATAACGAGGGGTCCTGTGTCCCAACCTATGCCCTAGACACAAGGATCTGGCCAGATCCCCCAACTTAAAGGGAAGGCTAGCTCTCAGAGACACTGGCTCTGAATGACAGCCAGGGAGGAACTATGTTGACAAAAGTGGGGGAAAAGGTATTGAAATGGAACGGCGAAAAGCCAAAGTGCATGATTATAGATGAGAATGGGACAAAGATTCCAATGAAGTGTCAGCACAATTTCCTTGCAAGGTACTGTCTAAGGAGTAAGAAACACCTGTGGCCAGACACAAACTAAACCTCTAATGGGTAACCTCCTGACAGCCCAGTCCGCAAGAGGTCTGCATATTTCCTTCTAAAGGATAGGGAAGACTTCTGGCCTTTGCTCTTTTTCCTGCCCTTCCCATCAGGGGATAGAGGCAGCAGGGATTCAGGGGTAGCGGCTCCATGCTCCAGGCTGCTGCTCAAGTGTTTGGAAACTTGGTTCCTGTGGCCCAATAGTTTTGAATGGCCACTTTCTGCACTATGTCCTGGAACATAACTCGTATGCATGGATTATGTTCTCTTCAGCATCATAAGCCAAGCACTAAATGCTCTCTCACAGTAGGGCAATCTTTCCTTTGGGTTGTTAGACAGAAATTACTCTTGGTTAGCACAGAAGCAGAGTGGGAACTCACCACCAGTCCCTGGGAGCTCACTGTGTGGTTGACAGCCTCACTGCCCCACCCAGCCTGCAAATCAAGTCCTAGTTTGCAAATAGCACCTCCAGGAGCCATATGTGTGCCATTCCTCAAGCACTCCGGGCTACCCAAGGATAGAGGAAAGGACAGAAAACAAGGGGTTAAACTGGCAGAGCCGCCATCCATTTACAAGTATTTTAGTAAATTACAAGAAAAAGGCAGGGGCCTTATCTCCAGAAACCTCTGGACTCCATTGCCTGGAGCCCCAACATCGGCCTGCCCTCCATAGTCATATGAGGCACAAATAAACATTAAATAAAGAGTAAGAGAATGGAAATAGATACACTGGGGGACAATGTTCCTTCTGAGAGATGAAAAGGGGATAAATCTGAGGGTGAAATGACTAGTACAATTCCCAGGCAAGCTGATGGTCTTAGGAATAACAAACACATAGATAAGAAACACATATGAGCTAAGGCAAAGGGAAACCTCCATTGTCTACAGGGGGAGCCCTAAGGCAAGATGCTTGTATTTGTCACAAAGAGAGCGAAAGCTTCTGGTGTTCACTCTTTTCCTTTCCCATCGTATCAGAGGGTAGAGGCAGCAGTTATTCAAAAGGTAGCAGGCTTGTGCTCCAGGCTAATGCCCAAGTGTTTGGACCTGGGCTGTGGTGCAGTGGTTCCTGATTTTTCTCTTTCTGTGCTAAGCCTGTCCTCAAGAATACTGCACCTGGGTGAAGCAATTGCTCTTCAGGCTGAAAGCATCTTTAATGGTCAGGGCGGGAAACAAGTTGGCTAACCATCATTGCTTGTATCAGCCAGCCAAACACCAAGTACTGACAGGAAGGCAATCTTTCCTTTGGGATATCAGAAACTGCTCTTGGTTAGCACAGACCAGAGTCAGAACTCATTAGGAAGGGCTGGGCACTCACTCTGTGGAGCACAGCCTCATTGCCCTTGCTTGGGACCCAAGACACCCTTATCAATACAGCCAGGGAATTGGAATGGCTACACGCAGGGCCAAAGTTTTTCATTTCAGCGGAGAATGCGATCAAGCTGAGAACGAAATGTCTAGCTCCATGGTCCTCTTGTCCCACAAGACGGAGGATAGCTCCATCCCAAAATCAGTGACCCTGACTACACATGGGCATTCAAGTGCTGGGTGGGCACTTTGAAATGCCCAGGGCTTACCTTTGTCAACATAGTACTGAAAGGCAATTTTTGAGGGACCTGTGGCCCAACGTAGCCTGGAGTGACAAGAATATGGCCTGACACCCATGTTAAAAGTAGAAAAAATGGCTCTGAGACACTGTCCCTGAATGGACAACAGGGAGAACGTTGTTGCAAAAGAGAAACAGGATGGAGAAGGATACAAAGATACAAAGTTCTTTCTTAACAGAAGACAATGCGATAGAGGAAAAAAAAAAGTGACTAGCACAAACTCCTGGCAAGGTGGTTGCCTCAGAAGAATGAACAATGTGTGGGCTAGGACCAAGGGAAACCTCCTGCACTGTTCCTTCAGAAAGAGATGGAAAGTTTCTGGCATTGGTTTTTTTTTCCCTGTCCTTTGAGGCCAGTAATGACTCATAGCAGATACTGGCTTGTGGCTTACCCTCAGGTATTTGGAAAGTGGCTCTGGTGCACTAGAACTTGAATGGGCTGATTCCTGCACATAGAAGGTCCTGAAGGATACTGAAAATTTGGTAACTGTCTGCTCTTCAGAATGAAGGCATCTGTAGCAGCCAGTGGGTGGAGTTCTGCTGTCGACCTGATGAAGTTTGGGGGTAGTTGTGGGGGTGGTCCAGAGCCGATGACCAAGAAAGATTTCTTGAGACATCTTTGGTGCACAAAGGGTGGTTTTATTAAATCATGGGGACAGGACCCATGTGCAGGAAGAGCTGCACTGGGGTCCTAATGGGGAACTCATCATTATATACCATCAGGTTGGCAGGGAGTCAGGGATGAAGTCGCTAAGGAATGTTGGAAGCAAGGTTTTCAGGACCATGAGGGGCTAGCTGTTGCTAGGGACACACCATTTATTACCATTTACTAAAACTTCAGTCAAGAGATCCATTAGATGTATATGGGGGGGGGGGCATCAGGTTGGAGTATGATTGCCAGCATATATCTTGGGTCAGTTGCAATAAAAGAAGTTGACTTACACGGTCCTTGAGGTTGGGATAATGTTAAGCTAAGGCTCTCTTTTGCCCCTAGCAAAGTGTCATCATTGAGGCAGCTGAGCAGTTAGAGGGAGGTCACTCTGCCCATTCCAGGGACTTGTCAATGGGCTATAGGCAGTAAGGGAATTTAATGTTTCATTTGCCTTAGTTTCCCACATTACCATGGCAAGGGCTTAAGCCCCTTTGCTTTGATCTGGGGTAGTCAAGAGTGTCCAAGGAATAACACTCAGATCCCACCTGGGGTGGGGGTGGGGGAGCTAGCTTGGGCTTTACCCCTCAGCCTGCCTCATGCTCCCTCATCATATCCCCCCTGAACAAGGTCGACCCTTACGTCTTTAAGGTTGATGAAGATGGAAGGTTTCATCTTTTGTAGCTTCTTTCTGCTGACTAGGGGCATAGAGTTTTCCCTACCTATTTGGCCAATATTGGTCTGTTGGGGAATATATAGAGGAGATACAAAAGGTGGTGGCAGCTGAATCCAAGGTGTGCCTTCTTGAGTAGCAAGGCTCATCTGTTGGCTTGATGTGATTGTAGTGATGGAGTCTTGGCACCAGGCAGAGAGACATGGGAGAAAGCAGCAAAACATAATTAGAATAACAAGAGAGAAGCCCCAAGAAAAGTCCTTGGGTAGTTGACAAAAATCCTCCAGTCCAGGAGTTTAGCCAATCACTAAAGGAAAGAGAGGGATTGTTTAAATCACCAATTTCAGTGTTCATATCAGTTAGAAATCCTGGAATATTTTTGTGGTAATCTGGAATGTATATACAGCATTTTGTTAGAGCAAATTACAAACTCAGTGTCTACCAGTGCCGCCAGTGAGGTTGTTAGATGGCAGGCTTGAAGCTTCCTCAGATGAGAGTGGGAACCGACAACAGGAATCACAATGGTCTTTCCAGTTTGGAATTCAAATGTCTGTGGTGATCCTTTGAACGGCCCATCGACCCATCTTAAGAAGGAACTGTTCACATAAACTGGGAAAGAAAAGTGAAAAAGAAAGGTACAACCATCATAAGAGAGGTTTGAGGTCTTGCACAGGTTCCCAGGAATAAGAAGGCACATGAGTTTGCTCACTGACTTCCTGTAAACAGGGAACATGTTTTATTTCCATACAGGAGCCCATGAAGAATGCCCCTCTAGCTTACTGCAGTGGGAGTACAAAACATGACCCAGTAGGGGCCCTTTTATTTTGGAGTTAAGTCACCTGTTGCATGAGACTTTCCATGTTTGGAATAGACCAGGTCTTTGCGGTTTATATGGGGTGGGTTTCTGGTAGCTGTCATTTCAGGTTTTGGGAGGTCATGGCCTGCATAGAGACTTGTGAATTAACCCAGCTTCAAGTAAATAATAAAGCACTATTGTCTTTATTGATTGATAGGTCTACAGCAAGAAAAGTCCTTGCCTACAGTTTTTTGGGGAAACCCATCCCATTTTCCAGTTGTTTCAATAATATACCCACGGGGTCGAATTACTATCCCCACAGGATAACCTGTGCTATTGTGACAGGATCTCTCAAGTTTACCTCAAGTGGTCTAGTTTAGGCAAACATTTGAAGACAACTCGGATTTAACATCCATAAATGTGCATTATTTTCTCTAAATCCCTCATTTCCAGAGATAGCCAAATCAAGACTAATTCATTTGTAAAATAAGTCCAGTCTTGTCAAATTTGGCCTACATATTTACATAAGCTCAGCACGAATAGTCATTGATCATAAGGATCTTTTAAAGTTTGCTTTGCTGGGAACCCTTTATAAAGAATCTCCAAACTGAACTTTTGGAACCTCTCGAGGCCAGAAGCCAGGCCGAGTACTTCCTGTCAGACAGGCCTGCAATACCTGTGGAATTGGGTGAATTCCTCTTCACGAGGTCCCCAAGATATCCTGAGTTTCCTGCGCCTTCCAGGGAGTGCTATTATTTACTCACCTGGTGAGGCTGCTGGAAACTCTAAGCAAGGTATCCAGCCAACATTTACAAGGGGCTTTATTGGCTCCACATTTCATAAAGTCAACCTCAGTTCCTTAAAGCTGTAGGGTCATTTCCGAGTCTATGCATGTCTCTCAAATAAGACCTTACAGCGAAGCCTTAGTAAACTAGCAGTATTTCCAATGGAGTCCTGTTACAAGGAGAAGATTCTTAATGCACTTATGCAAATCACTGTAATGGCCAAGAAAGAAAGAAGACTCACTGCGAGTGTTTGAATTTCAGATGGTTTAGGTAGAGAGAGAAGTTCAACGCTTCAGTTTACAAGTGAATATTTGATGACATCTCTGTATATCACAGATATCTGAAGAGAACGTTTCCTTAATCTGGAAGAGCAAACATCAGAGAACCAGCAATATTTCCAACAAGAAACACTAAACGATAATCTTCCTCAATTCATTTAGTCCCATGTTCCTAATTCTTGCTCCGTTTGAATGCAGCTTTTTTAGTTCTCGAAATTCTTACCCATTTTAATATTAATCTGAAAGATTTCAAACACCTGTATTTGTCCTAGAAGTCCTTTTCTTGTGACTCTCCTAGAAGATGAAATATGTCTTGTGAGAGAATAAGAACAATTATAAATCATAAAATCTCAGAAATGGACATTGTTAACGATCTGATGAGAGTTCATTCATTATGATGCAATTGACAAGGGAATTCGGTTATTTCTCTGGCACATAACACTTTGATAATCAGAATATTGAGGAAGGACCTTACAGCAGCACAAATTAAACTTTAGGAATTCCATGTATCTTTGAGCAGTGACAGCATTTACCCAAGCAATAGAACCTAAGGTTTACCATTAGTTGGCAATGCTTCTCCAACTAACTTAGCATACCACATAAAAAGGCCTAATTGTTCAGACTTCATTTACAGTGGAAATCTTGGGGAAGTTTGTTCAAACCTTAGAAACTGAGAGAGCGCATCCCAAATAGGATTACAGAGCATTACAAATCTTAAACTTTAAATTACTTATTTAACCAAGATGGCAATTAGGAATTCCAGAGGCAAATATGTAGCATCATATACTTGTTAGCAAAACCTAGCTCCTTTACCATTGAGAAGTTTTAACTTGAAGTAATCAAAGAGTTGATAATCACGAAACCTAAAGCTCTGGTTTTCCTGGGAGACCAAAGAGGAAAGAAGAAAAAAAACCAAAACACTCTGTTTCCATTTTCTTATCAAGAGTAGATCAACAATCCAAGAAAACTTTGTCTTTCCAAAAGAGAGAAAAGCAGAATTTTAATCTTCTCCCAGTGTAGTTTTAAAATCCATCCATGGCAAACTTAGTCCTTCCTTACCACACATAAAACTCCTTTCCAAATATTTGCCTTCATGACCCTTCTACAACTTTCCTTTGCCTTCAGATTTTGTCCCAAGCCATTTCTCTCCAAACAACCTGTCTGATGTAGCACAAAATTACTTTCTTTTACCCTCAACGAAAAACGTATTCCCATTCCTTATATCTTTCTTACATACCTCCTACTTTCCTACGCACAGAGTAGCTTGCCTTAATTCCCTCAGTCGTAAGTACACTTAACAGAAGGTAAACTGCTAGAAACCTTAGTCTCCAATGAAAACCTAGTAGCCAGTTGAGAACCGTTTACAGCAGAATTATTTAGATGGCAAATTCATGAATCAATTAAGCACAGAGCATGTTTTCCAATTGACCCAAATGGCCTTAATTCCTCTGCAATAAGAAGTTAAAAGCACAAACCTATGTTCAGTAATCAAAGCTTTGCACTGCATTCCCTTTGGAAAAGACCTAGATGTCCCATGAATTTCATCTCGTTTGCCATGCAAACTTTAAACTGAAACGTTAAAGCTTCAGGTTGCCACAGACTTTGAGAGCTAGCTTAGCAAGTACCCATGAAGATTTTGAGAGAGTCGAAATTAACCATTATTTCAAGTCATCGTCTTGCTAGCAAATTGCAACCGAGATACAATGAGCTTATTTGACCCTTAGTAAACATTGGTAGAATAAAAGTTTCTATATGAATTGCTGGTAACTTGAAAGACAGCTTAATTCAACCAGCAAACTGAAATTAGTTTAAACGCCGAAATGTTTCACCTACGTCCATTTAAAAGACAATCCATGTGTTCCCCATTCTCAGATTTTACCTGGGAGGACAGTGGGGGAAATGGAAGTGGGTGGTCCAAGGAGGGGGGTGCTCTTTGTTACTTGACATTTAGGGTGGGAAGAGGAGCCCATGGTGCCTGAGGCACTGAGGATGGGCTAGGAACCAGTTACGTGTGCCATACCCAAGGTGGTGCATAAACCAGAGGAGGGTGAGGGAAAGGCAGAAGAGGTGAGATGCCAGCAGAAGGCAGAGAAGGAAAATTTCCCCGTTCTAACCTTGCCAGCTGGGACAGAAGAGCAGACGCCATGTCTTTTGTTCCACCAGAGTGGAATTAGGCAGTCCATATCAGGCTGGAGAAGACAGAGAATTTCCCCCAAACGAGTGGACTTTCGGCAGCTGCTTGGGAATATTCCTTAAGAGTCCCGACCTGAAGTAGTCTAAGCACAGTCGGCTCCAATGACATCCCTTAACCCAGGAAAGGAATGAGGGAGAGGCCCTTACATCTAGTAGGCAGAGGAACAGAGAGAAAGAGGGTCCCCTTTTCAGGGATGGCCTATGTTCCTTCAGCGACTGAATTCTATCAGGAGGAGGCCTGTTTACAGATTTATCACCCAATATATCGGGATTGGGGGGGAGCTTACTGGCCTGGTTACTGACCAAACACATCCTGCTAGAGGCCCCGGAGTCCAGGTAGCCTTGAAGGCCTGGACCTAGGGTAACCTCCGTCCATTTTCCCTGTTTAGTAAGGCCATGCAGGGTTAGAGAATCAGTGTTTTCTATGCTTTGCAATCCACATTGTTTCCAGTGGCTTAAAAAGGCATCCCAAGGGCTCAGGTCCTGATCTCAGGGTCGTGAGTTGAAGCCCCCTCTCCACCCCCAGCTTTGCCTTCACAGCGTGAAGCCTCCTTTGGATCCTCTGTCTCCCTCTGTCTGCCCCTACCCCACTCAATATCTTATAAATTACAAGAAAAGGGCAATCTTATCAACAGCCTAATCTCCAGAAACCTATTTGTTATGCCCAGAATTCGTGATCCCCAAAGACCACCAGGGAGCTGAGTCCGATGCAAAAGCAAAGAACCTTTATTCAAGCTAGCTTGAGCTCAATCCCCTACCTGCACCGATGCAGCGGTGAGATGCCAGGGAGAGAGAGCGAGTTTCAAAAGCACAAATGTTTTATTGGGGTCTAAGGCAGTTGGTGAGGTAATGGCTGTGGCTTCAGTCAATTGGCTAAGGAAGGGTCGGAGTCCTGTTACGCAGGTCACCAGGCGTGTTTTGATCTGGAAGTTTGAACGCGTGAGTGGGAGGTTACTCAAGGGGAGGAGGCGTGGTCAAGGTGGAGGACACAGAACAAGATGGAGTCAGCCGGCAAAGGTCCGCCCTTTCACAATTGACTCAGTTTGCTGAAGCCCCAACCTCACCCTCCTCTCCATAGTGATGTGGGGAACAAAGGCAAGAGGAAATGGCAGATAAAATAGAGGTTCCTGCAGCGCCTACATGGCTCAGTCGGTTAAGCTTCCAACTTTGGCTCAGGTCATGATCTCCCAGTTCCTGAATTCCAGCTCCATTGTCGGGCCCTGTGCTGACAGCTCAGGTTCTGGAACCTGCTTCAGATTCTGTGTCTCCCTTTCTCTGTCTGCCCATCCCCACTCCTTCTCTCCTTTCCTCTCTCTCTCTCTCTCTCTCTCTCTCTCTCTCTCAAAATAAATAAATAAACATCTAAAGAAATTAAATTTGAATTTCCTTGTAACCTGCAGCTCACAGACAAATATTTGAGGCTGGTGGAGTCCAATGTTTCTCCTGGAACTCCCTACTGTCTTAATGTTAATGATTTGCTAGAGGGAAAAACCACCTTAACTTGACAATAGCTAGGCCTCTGGTGTTCTGTGAGTCTGTAGCATGTGAAAGTCTCCTTGGAATCTTGCCAATGGACTTTACCTTCCCCAAGCCTATAGTATATAACTGTCACTCTTCACAACCCCAGTGGGGGCAGCTCTTCCTGCCCACAGGAAGATTCACGTTTTGGCACCAAAGAAGTCTTCAAGAATTCTGTCCTGGCCGTCAGCTCTGAACCCCACAAACCCCACCATCACGCCCCAACACTTTATCACGCAAAACGTGAGAGCCCTGTCTACAAGCTCTCTACATTCTTACCTCAGATAGGTCAAGGAGTCTTTGGGCCCTCACCTTTTGTCCAGCCCTTTCCTTCAATGGATAGAGGCAGTGGTAATTAGGTGATGGTGGTGTTGGCTCTCAGCTAACACTTAAGTGTGTGGAATGGGGCTCTGGTCTTACACGCTTTGATCTTTTTCTTGGCTGACCAGCTCAGGCATTGCAATATGCATAGGCAAAACTTCAGCTGCTAGGAATGCAGGCATTTCAGGAAGCAGGGGGAAAGTGTCAGCAGGGTGACCATTGTCATGCCAACCACAGCCTGGAACCACCATCTTTTCAGTAAGAAGATGACAATGTTTTCTCAGTGCTATCAGAAACCGATTTGTCCAGGTTGGCACAGGAAGGGAGTGGGAGCTTGCTGTCAATTCCTGGGACAGCTGTATTGCCCCTGACTCCTTACTGCTGATGTATTTTCTTTGCCCTAGAAGTAAGGCAGGCTGCTTTCAACACAGGCTAACCTCTTGTGCTGGGCGCTTTCCAGCGCCCTAGGGCACCTGCTTCCTGTTGGCAATGTACATTTGGCAGGGAAGCCCATGAGGCACCCATTGTCCAAGCGATCTGACATTCAGGAAACTTGCTATAAAAGACTTGACAATTAAAATCATAGGAGAGGCTTCCGGACTCCTGCCCCCAAAGATCCACAGTGACAACTGGTTAATAAAAATAAAAATTGATAATAATAATAATAATAAATTTTAAAAAAACAGAAGAAACATACTGAAGGCCAAAAGTATTCACCTCAGGTGAAAATGGAATGAAGCTGGGACTGCTGACGTGAGCTCCATTTCTTGGCAAGCTTTGTGTCCTGACAGTAAGAAGGAAACTCATGGGGTTGCGATGAAAGGAAGCACCAGCCACCAGAACACTGCATTCTGACCTTGATAGCGCAGGAAGGCTGGTGGCTCTTGCCTTACTCTTCTCTTCAGTGGGTGGAGGCACTCGTGATCTCTCTGAATGTTGGTTTCGCTGTGCTGGCTGGCAACCATGTCTGTGGAATTGGGTTGTGGTCCCAGAGTCCTTGAATGGATTCTCTGCCCTGACCATCTGGGGAAGAACAATACTCATGCTCCAACTTTGATCTTCTCAGAATGCAGAGATGTCACAGGGACCAGTGGGAACAAGGTAACCATCCCCCCTCAGGCCAACAGAAGCCTGCCAAGCACTCAGGTCTCCATGAAGGAGGGCAATGTGCCCTTAAGAATGGCCACATGTTAGCTGGTTGTGAATGCTGGGCACTGTCTGAGTAACAGTTACATGGTTCCTGACTGTGATCTCTGATCTCCATCTCCCCTTGCACAGAAGTGAGGGTTCTGGTTAGGGTTACCATTGGGTTTAGGATTAGGTCCCAGGAGGCTCCAGGCAATTACCCCACAGCAGAACAGTTGTCTCCCCAAAAGACTGAGTGGAGTACACAAGGGTGTGTGCCGGTCAGGATTATTCTGTGGCTTCCAAGTCTAGACAAGTGTATGTTCCACCCTTCGTGTAGGCCTCAGGAATCCTCTCGTGCAGCTGCAGTTGCTCTTTGGAAATGACATGGTGATATCCCACATTCCATGTCGAGTATTTCTTCACCGATTCTTGAACCCATGTGCATGCTGTTAGAAAATATACAAATGTATATTTTCTGTGGAACGATATCTCCATTGATGTCATTGGGGTGTTAAAGTGCCCTACTATGTTTGCATGAGTATCAATTCTTTAGGTTTTTACTGTTTTGTGTTCGATGCTCTCAGGTTAAGCACATATTTGTTTACAATTGTTCTTTTTGTTGTATTATACCTTTTATTATTATAGTGTCCTTCTTTGTCTCTTGTTACAGTTTTATTTTGAAATCTATTTGAACTTTTTTTTTTTAATTTTTTTTCAACGTTTTTTATTTATTTTTGGGACAGAGCGAGACAGAGCATGAACGGGGGAGGGGCAGAGAGAGAGGGAGACACAGAATCGGAAACAGGCTCCAGGCTCCGAGCCATCAGCCCAGAGCCCGACGCGGGGCTCAAACCCACGGACCGTGAGATCGTGACCTGGCTGAAGTCGGACGCTTAACCGACTGCGCCACCCAGGCGCCCCGAAATCTATTTGTCTAATATAGGTATGGTGACTGCAGTTTTCTTTTGATACTTTAGTTATAATTAGTCTCTTTTAGGGAGAGATACATGGGTCATATATTTCATTCATTCTATCACCCAAAGCCTTTTATTATGAGGAGAGAGAGCACAGGCACGGGATGGTGGAGTGGGGGTATGGGAGAAGATAGAAAGAAAGAGAATGAGAATGAGGATGTATCTTTGGCAAGTTCCATGCTCAGTGCAGAGCCCAATTGGGGCTCAATCCCATGATCCTGGCATCATAGCCTGAGCTGAAATCAAGACTGGAAATCTCAAGCAATTGAGCCATCCAGTTGCCCCTATCTGTCACCCAGTGCCTTTGATTTGAGCATTTATTCTGTTTCCTTTCAAAGTAATTGATAGACATATACTTGTCCTTTTATTACTTGATGATGGTTGTTTCTGAATCTTTCTGATCCTTTCTTTTTCTCTTTTTTATGGTTTGCTGGGTTTCTTTAGTAGCACATTTGAAATTGCTTGTCTTTATACTCTGCATTTGTATTAGTGGTGTTTGATTTCTGGTTATGATTAGGTTTGTACCTAACCACTTCTGCATATAGGAGTCTATATTAAGTTGATAGTTGTTTAAGTTTGAACCAGTTCTTACTCCTCTCCTCCCCGTGTTGTAGCTATGTAGTGTTCCTATTTCAAAATCTTTCATATCGTGAATACTTTGGCTGATGTTTTACAGATATACTCATTTTTCTTGCTTTTGCATTTCACACTTTAATATTGTCACTTTAGGTGTTTCTTTTCCACTTAAAGAGTCCCCTTCAACATTTCTTGCAGGGGTTATTTGTTCGTTGTGAACTCGCTTAGTATTTATTTGGGAACCTCTTGATCTCTCCCTCCATCTGAATGATAGTGCTCTGGATAGACCCTCTTTGGCTGCAGATGTTTTCCATTCGGCCCCTTTTACCAAACCGTGCTGCTCACTTACGGTTTCCAAGTTTCTTCTGAAAACATGCAGTGATAACTTTATGGGGTTTCCCTTGTAGGTAAATGTCATCTTTTGTTTTCCTGCTGTGAAAATTTTTATTTACCATGACATTTTGGGTTTTAATTACTATACAACTTGGTGTGGATCTGCTTCTGTTGAATATATTGTGGGTCTTTGCACCTCCTGCTCTGGATCTGTTTCCTTCCCCGCATTAAGGAAGTTTTCATCTATTTTGTCTTCAAATAAATTTTCTGGTTCTATTTCTCAGATTTCTGAGAATGAGAAATAGGACAGAAAAGACCTACTGAAGGTTCTCTGATGAGTCACTGGATTTGCATGCATGGAGGATACATTTGGGACTTAAATGAACAACCTACTTTTAACTTCAAAGAACTAGAAAAAAAAAACAACAATCTATGTCCAATGTTCTCAAAAGGGAGAAGGTAATCCATACGGTAATGCAAACCAACGAAACTGAGAAAATGAAATCAATAGAAAATATAAAGAAGACCAACAGTGGGTTTTCAGAAGAGTGAAACAAAATTGTCAAGTCTATACATAGACTATGCAAAGACAGAGAGAGGACCCAATTCAAAAGAATTATAAATAAAAGAGAAGACATTATGTCTTATACCAAAGAAACATAAAGGCGACAAGGAGGCGACTATGGCCAAATTAGATGCCAGAAAACCGCCTACCTAGAAGAAATGGATAAGTTCTTAGAAACACACAACCTACCAAGACTGTATCAGGAAGAAAGAGAAGGTTTTCACAGACCCATTAAAGGAAGACTGCATCAATACAAGAAGATAACCAATGCAAGTAAATTGAATCAGTAATCGAAATTCTCTCAGGGAAGAAAAGCCCAGGACCAGGTGGATTCACTGGTGAATGTGACCAAACATTGGTAGATGAAACTAACAGCAGTCCTCTCACTGATTCAAAAGGAATGAACACCACCAAACTCATTTCCTGAGACCGGAATTACCCTGGTAGGAAGCCAGAAAAGGATACTACCTGAAAAGAAAACTATAGGCCAGTATCCCCGTGATGAATAATTCCCGGTAATATACAGGCAAACCATATTCAGCATCACATTAAAAGGATCATTGACCGTGATGAAGGGTTTTCTCCCTGTAAAGGAAGGATGTTTCAGAAATGCAAATCAATAAATATGACCCCTCACATAATTGAATGAAAGAAAAATCAACCAGAAACCAGACACTTAAGTATAAATAGCAAAGGGAGGGTTACTAGAAGGGAGTTGGGCAGGGGGATGGGTTAAATGGGTGATGGGCTAAGGAGGGCGCTAGTCGTGAGGAACACTGGGTGTTGTATGTAAGTGATGGGTGACTACATTCTATACCTGAAACTAACATTACACTGTAAGTTAACCAACTGGAATTTAAATAAAAACTTGAAAAAATAAATACTAAAGAAATACATAAATAAATTTAAACTAAAATAAATACTTTTTTTAAAAAAATTTCTTAATGCTTATTTCTTTTTGACAGAGAGAGAAAGAGAGACAGGGCATGAGCAGGGGAGGGGCAGAGAGAGAGTGAGACACAGAATCCGAAGCAGGCTCCAGGCTCTGAGCTGTCAGCACAGAGCCCGATGCGGGGCTTGTACCCACAGACCGCGAGATCATGACCTGAATCCAAGTCGGACGCTCAACCAACTGAGCCACCCAGACGCCCCATACATTTTAAAAATTAAAAATAAAACTCATGTGATGACATCAATAGACACAGAAAAAAAGTTCTGACCAAATTTGGTATCCATTTGTGCTAAAAAAAACTCTTTAAAAATTCCGTGTAGAAGGAACATATCTCAACATAAGAAAGGCCATGTATGTGAAGCCATGTATGTGAAGCTAACATCATACTCAATAGTGAAATTGTGAAAGATTTTCCTCTAAGATCAGGCACAAGACAAGGATGCCCTAGATATGTGAAGGGGATTGGGTGATTCAGGCTTCTGGTTATGGAATGAATAAATCACAGATAGAAGATATAGCATAGGGAACATTGAGAATGGTGCTGGAATAGTGATGCATGGTGACAGACTGTAGCTACACCTGTGTTAGCGTAGCAGAATGTATACACTTGTCCAATCACTATGTTGTTCATCTGAAACTAATGTAACATAGTGTGTCAGCTATTCCCAAATAACATGATTTTTTCAATAAGGTAAAAGAATGAAATAAAAAGTTTAATGTAAATGAACCTGTTAATATCTAATCAAGAAATGCATTAAAGTTCCAAACTAGGAAGTCACCATATCAAATTCTACAGCATTTCTATACACTAACCAAATTATCTAAGAAGGAAAGAAAACAATCCCATTTACAATAGCATCAAAACCAATAACATTTATTGGAATAAATTTAGCCAAGGAAGTGAAATATTCTCTACAGAAAACTATAAAACCTGTGTTCAGAAATGGAAGAAATTCAATTTGGATGAAAGAAACAGAACACACAAGTCAGTGAAAAGACATCCCACGTCCATCTTTCAGAGGAATTAATATAGATACAATGCCCATACTACCCAATGCCATCTAGAGATTCAGTGCAGTCTCTATCAAGATTCCAATGCAATTTTTATGCAAGTAGAAACACATATCCTAAAATGTATTTGGAACCACAAAAATACCCCAAGTAGCCAATGCAAGAAAGAACAAAACAGGAGGCATCACACTTCTTGATTTCAAGCTGCACTCTAACACAAAGAAATCAGTTAAGTCACTGGCATAAGCACACACACAAAACAATGAAATGGAAATTGAGAGCCCAAACTAAGCCCATGCACACATAGTCAACTAGTATTTGACAAGGGAGTCAAGAATACACAGTGGAGAATGGTAGTCTCTTGAATAACTGGTGCTGGGAAAAATGGATATTCACATGTGTAAGAATAGAGCTTAGCACCTTATGTTATACCACTCCAAGAATTACCTTGAAATGGATTAAAGATATAAATGAATGGTACAGAAACAAAATTCTTCCTCATCATTTCAGGTCTTATTATGCCCAGACAGAGCTGTTGAGGTGGTGAGGCCTGGGTGGAGAGTAGTCCTGGAAATAGAAGCCTGTGTGTGTGAAACAGACTTTCTTTAGTTGTCTGGAATTATCCCTCTGATCCTTTAAGACTAGCCACTTCCTTCCCTACATTTTCAGACACAGCTAGTACCCTTCATGCTGCCAGCAATGCACTGCTTTGTCTCCTCCAACTCCTAGGAGTTCTAGGTGGGACCCAGTGGGAAGGGTGGAGTTCAGTGGCACTGATGCTGCCCTGTTGAAACCAGGTGGAGGGGAACGAGACAGGTACCATTCTGGCTTCATTGGGGTTCAGGTATGTTAGTGTTGGTGTTGGTGTTGGTGTTGGTGTTGGTGTTGGATTTTTCACCTTTTACCCTACCAAATCTCAAAAGTTTAATTTCTGTCCTGCAGGTCCACGTGGTTTCCAGGATATTTCCTCCTTTCCCAGAAGTGCCCTCCATGTCATACCCCATGGGCTGCCCTTTATCACTATGCATGGGCTTTGGGCCACCCCCACCTTCTCCATACTGGGGTCCTCTGGGACCTCACCTTCCTCCTCCACTATGTAGATGATATGACCAGACACATTTTGTCTTTTACTTGTTATGTGTTTGGAGAAGATGCAGTTATGGCACCACAGGGCTTTCAGGTCAGCCTGAGTGAGGATGTTGTAATGTTCTTCAAGTTTCTCAGGACATGCATGAAATGGGCAATTTCCCCATAGTGAGCTGGGCAACAAGTGTCTCTGATAGAGAAGGGAAGAGGCCTTATACATGCTGACAGACATAGCACTCCCTAGGATGTAGCTTGTACAGAGACCATGTACTGGGCTCTCTGAGGGATGAGATACACCCCTAACTTATTTTCTAGCAAGTTGAGACCTGAGCTGTTCACAGCTACTTGGTTAGTTATAAAAACACCTGAACCAAGGCCCTGTAAACCTTCCTCAAGAGATAGGATCAGATCTCCCTCTTGTCCTCAAAGCACATGAAAAGCCCTCTGCCCCTGGTAAGGGACCCGAGAGTGTGAATGAGTTGAATATAATGAAACATGTGGTGGATGGTTTGTTTTCCTTCCACACAGTCTGTGCAAGTCAGAATCAACCTCCATCCACCTCCATCCATTATGAGACTTAGGACATGGTGCAGCTCCCATGGGGAATATCAGTTGTGTCTCTACCAAGGATGCAGAGAAAGACAAGGTAAATTCTGTTGCCCGTTTCAGTTGCAATGCTTTCTGGAAACTTTTATCTGGCCTTGTCTGGCTTTTATGTCCTCTGGTGTCTTTACTGTTTGATTTACATCCTCACAAGCCTCCAGGCTTCTCCAGTTTAACCTCATCATGTTAGCTAGCGCCTCTGGACACCACAAGTGCATGGAGGCTGAGGACCACATGGCTCTCACTTTGTGTTTGTGGAAATAACTTGAGGAGGATGACAATTCACTGCACCCTCAAGTCTTCTGGAGCGTCTGAATCCTTCCGCACCTTCTTTACATGGGATTATCATTATTATTTTCATTTTTTCCTATTTCAGTGTAGGCCATGAATTTGTTCAGAATGTCTTCTATGAGCCTCGTGACTGGAAAAGATAACAACTCTTTCCAACATTACATTGTGTGCTTTGTGCAGTGTTGAGTGTTCTTAGATAAATTTCAGAATTCATTACTGGTCCTTCTGTGTTGGTCAATGTGCGATAGAGAATTTCTCCAGTTGTCCCCTAGGTGGAAATACTCTGAATTTTCAGAAGTGGCATGTGTAATCAAAAATGTACGTGGAACTGCAGTCGTGAAGGGAGAGAATCAGTGATTACCTGCAGGCCAGTATCTCACAAAGTTCTTCAGTTGTGTTTATATGAGCAGGTTCCCTTGTGTCCTGGGAGCAGTTGTAACTGGTACTTTGTCTCATGGTACCTTATGGGAGTTTTACACCTGAAATTGAGACATGTTTCTGTTCATTCTTTTATGTAGAATTTCTACCTCTCTTTTACAATGGGACAAAACAGCTCTGCAACTCATATTGTATTTAAAAGCTGAATTACCTGTGAATTAAGATAAACATACTTGAGACCAATGAATGTGCACAGGTAATGTGTTTCTCTCAGAAAACACATTTCCAGGCCCCCTGCAGGACTCTAGGAATCTCCATCTCTTCAGAGGTCTCTGTGGCCTTGCACAGAAGATGTCTTTGTCAGGGAGGGAAGCAGAGTGAGGACAGGCATGGGATGGCAGGTTGAGCTTTGACCCTGGGGTGACCCTGAATCTCTGTGTGGTGCTGGGCTTTTCTTTCATTCCTTCATGTTCTGTCTGATCTCAATGTGCAAATAAAAAGTCTGCAGATCTGGTGGAAGAGGACACCAGAAGGGTCCTGGACATAGATGCCTGCCTCTCTGGAATACGCTCCTTTATTAGACTGGCATTATTGCCATCAATCTTCTAGAATAGGACTCCTTGGTTTTCTTCATTTGTAAACATGGGCAGTGACGTGTGGCGACAGTTTTTCCTTGTGCCATCTGGTACCTTCAGGCTGTAGGTGGGACCTCGTGGGAGGGTGGAGTTTTCTGGCACTGATGCTCTGTTCTACTAGAACCCATGAATGAACAAGGGGTCAGGTGCCAACACCTGCTTCATTGTGTTTCAGCTCCTGTGGGCGTTCTGCTTCTGTCATACTAACATACCTGTCACTTCTGTTCTGTAGGTCCCTATGGATGCAAGAGGACCTCCTCTTTTACCAGGTCTAGGAATTTGTCCATTTTTCTCAGAGTGTCCAATTTGTTGCATATAGTTTTTCATATTATCTTCTAACTGTATTTTTGTGGTGTTGACTGTTATGTCTCCTTTCTTATTTGTGATTTTATTTACTTGAGTCCTTTCTCTCTTCTTTGTGAAAAGTCTGCCTAGGAGGTTTTCAAGTTGATTACTGTTTTCAAAGAACCAGCCCCTGGTTTCATTGATTTGATCTAGTGTCTTTTTGGTTTCTATATTCCTTATTTCTGCCTTAATCTCTATTATTTCCTTCCTTCTGCTGTTCTTCTTCTCATTCCTTTAGTTGTAAGTTAGGATTGTTTGAGATTTTTCTTGCTCTTTATGGTAGGCTTGTACTGCTATATACTTCCATCATAGACTGCATTTGCTGCATTCCCAAGGTTTTTACCAGTGTATTTTCACTTTCATTTGCTTCAGTGTATTTTCTCATTGATTTCCTGTTTGACCCATTCATTTAGCAACATGTTATTTAACCTCCCTTTTTGGTGGCCTTTCCCCCTTTGTGTGTGTGTGTGTGTGTGTGTGTGTGTGTGAGTGTGAGTGTGTGGTTAACATCAAGTTTCCTAGCTTGTGGTCAGAAAAGATGCTTTGTCTGCTCTCTGTCTTTGGGTACCTGTTGAGGCCTGCTTTGTGACCTAGAATGTGATCAATTCTGAAGAATGCCCCATGTGCACTTGAAAAGAATGTGTACTCTGCCATTTTAGTAGGGAGTGTTCCAAACATATCTGTTAAACCCATCTGGTCCAGTGTGTCATTCAAAGCCTTTGTTTCCTTATTGATTTTCTGTTTACAGGTTCTGTCCTTTGATGTGAGTGATGTGTTAAAGTCTTCTACTATCGTTATATTATTATAAATGAATTCCTTTATGGTTTTTGTTAAATGTTTTATATACTTGGTGATCACATGTTGGGAGCATCAAAATTTACAATCATTGGATCTTCTTGTTTGGTTATCCCCTTTAGTATGAGATAGTGTCCGTCTTCATCTCTTGTTACAGCCTTATTTTTTTTTTTAATTTAAGTCTTAGTTGACATACAGTGCATTCTCGGATTCAGTAGAATTCAGTGATTCATCTCTTACATACAACACCCAGTGTTCATCACAATAAGTGTTCTCCTTAATACTCGTCCGCCATCTAGCCCAGAGCCAACCCATCTCCCTTCATCAACCTTCACTTTTTTTCTCTATCATTAAGAGACTCATGTCGTTTGTTACCACTCTTCTCTTTTCCTGCCCCCTTCCCATGTTTTCATCTGTATTGTTTCTTAAATTTCACGAGTGAAATCATATATTTGTCTTTCTGATTGACATATCTCATTTAGCATAATACATTCTAGCTCCATCCACATAGTTGCAAGTGGCAAGATTTCATTCTTCTTGAAGCTGAGTTATATTTCACTGTATATACATATGTATGTATATATGAACATACAGGGAACATATAGGGAAATTGGTCTGTAGTTTTCCTTTTTAGTGGGGTCTTTGTCCAGTTTGGACCCAGGGCCAAGCTGGCCTCTTAGAATGAGTTTGGAAGTGTTCCTTCCATTTCTCTGCCCATGACCTTATCTTGTTCTTTCATTTGGGATGCCTTCCTCTTGTCTTGGGATTTTGGCTGAGTATTTGCCTTCTCTGTGTTACCAAAGCTCATTATGTTACCTGCCTGTGAGTTGAATGGTTTTATGAAGAGGAGGTCATCCAATGTCCAGGGCCTGGCACATCAGGGAGTGTCTGTGGTGTGTGTTGCATGCACTGTTTTGTATTCTGGCTGCACTATCCTTCAGGCCAGTTGTATGGACAATGTATGGTCCTTGGCCAGAATGTGGTGATACTTACCTAGGTCTGCTCCGATCTGCTTGTTAAATGAGACTTGAAACGACTGCCACTAGAAGTGAAGCCCTGCAGAACTGTCTGGTCAAGAGAGGTGGTGTGGTCATGGGCTTCCACTGGTCTTCTAGGGAGTGGGCCAGCTCCATTGAGACTGAGGCAAGCTTGAATAACCTAGAAGGCCAGTCTCACCAGAGCACAGGAAGGTGGGGTTGGTGTAAGCAGCTTGGGCAGCCAGTGTGGGAATTGCCTTGTTTCCAGCAGATGACTCTGTGTTTATGCTGGGGGGGGGGGGGGCGCAGGGCAGATCAGAGAAATGGCACACGCAGCTCCTCTGTCCCAACTCTTTGTCCCCTCATTGTGAACACTGCTTCTCAGGGATGCTCTCCACGTTGAGTGTATAATCTCCCCTCTCTGTGCACCAGGCATTGTACAGATCACTCTTTCCATGCCATCTGCCTGCAAGTTGTTTACTGCCTTCTCTTCAGGAGTAGGCCAGTGCCCTCGGGGCTGTATCCCAGCAAGACTGCTAACCTTTAAAACCTCACAATCTCGGGGTGTCTGGATGGCTTAAGTGTCTGACTCTTGATCCTGGCTCAGATCATGACCTCGTGGTCGTGGGATTCTCTCTTTCCCTCTCATCCTGCCCCTCCCTTGAGTGTGCCCTCTTTCTCTTGCTCTCAAAATAAATAAACTTAAAAAAATTAGTGGCATGGAATACCCTATTTAGGCAAGACTCCTCTGAGGGGAATGTCAGGGATCTATCAGTTAAATTTCCAGCACTGGCTAGGAAATTCTTTGCTGACTGGTTAAAGGATACTTTCCTGCAGGAATCAAATTAGGTTTAGTGACATGGGGCCTTAACATAAGTAACATTGGGCCTGTGATTTTTCTTAACATTCCAAACCCAAATTTTTACACATCCATTTTTTTATTAAAAATATACCCCTAAATAGTATTTTAGCCATCTACTGCCAGCCCAATGATCATATCCCGTGAAACTGTGGCCATTTCCTAATCAAAGATGAAGATCAACTCTGTGGCTCTAAGATCTTTGTGTCTCTAAGTTACATTGATCTATGTTACTAAGATCTTTGTGAGTCTAGGTGGCTGGCCTTTTGAAGTCTTTGACCCAGGGACCCCAGCAAGGTTGCTGAGCCATCACTTAGGTACAGAAGCACCTTTTCCAAGTCACCTCTTCCTAAAGTGTTGTCTTTCCCTCTTGTAATTCTGGGTCTAACCCTTTGGCAAGTCACATATCGTCATGCAAACATGTCAGAGTGGCCCAGAGAAAGCTGCTTGCCTGTGACTCCCCATTCATGGTCACATCTCTTCCTTCTGAAACCCCTTGAACTCCCTATCATTCTTCCAGTCTTTGAATATCTCTTTTTTTTGGAAATATCTGATTCCCTTGTATTCCTGCTAAAAATATGCATGAAAATATTAAAGCAAGGATTCTTTACAATAAGTGAGCCAGTCACAATGATTCATCTGGCCATGTGTATATTTTTATTTTTGACAATGTTCAGGCATGATGTGAAGTACATCCTGTAAAATCTGAGTATCATTCATTATCTAGGATAACCACCTTTATGGAAAGCCATTCATTGACATGCTCGTTCAAGATCAGAAAAACATTTAATTTACATACCACATAATACAGTGGTATATACATGTTATTATCTTAAAATATATAAAGTAGATATTTCTATGAATTGCATATCATGCATTCAGTTTTCTGTACCATGAATGCTATTATTTAAATTAAACAATAGTAAGAACAACAAGAATAGGTAAATGGCCATCACTAGTAACTAATACTAGAACTAGCCATATAATATTATGTGTTGAAAACATAAAACCGTGATTACTAATAATCTTTTCATTCGTGATGGGTTTCTAGTTACCAGAAAAATTGGGAAGGTATTCCTGAGTCTCCACATACATCAGACTGTTTTCTGACTATTGATGTCCTATAAGTTGGTACATAATAACAATCAATATCCCAAAGAGATATGGTAGTATGAAGTAAAATTTATATTTGTATTCAGATTGCTTCGGTTTTAACCTCTTCTATCCCAGACTCATCCCAGCTGGCACATTACAGTCATCCTGTCTCCTTAGGCTCCACTTGGCCATGACGATTTTTAGATTTTTTCCATATTTTTCATAATCTGCAAAGTTTTGAGGGTATGTTTGTAGAATGTATTTTGTAGAATGATCCTTGGTTGGGATATGTCTAACGTTTGTTCAAATGCTTAGGCCAGAGTTACTGTGTTTTGGAGCAGAAGATCCAGAGGCATAATGCCATCCATAATTTTCACTTCACATAAAGGTTGTTTACTCTGAAGATTGGGGTCTTTTTTGGTTCCATACAAATTTTAGGACTGTTCTCATTCTGTGAAAACTGCTGTTGGTATTTTGATGGAAATTGCATTGTGTCAGTTGCTTTGGAAACTATAGACATTTTCACTATATTTGTACTTCCGATCCATAAGTATGGAATGTCCTTCCATTTCTTTGTGTCATCTTGAATTTCTTTCATCACTGTTTTATAGTTTTCAGAGTATAGGTCGCTCACCACTTTGGTTAGATTTATTCATAGATACCTTATTCTTTGGTGTACAACTGTAAATGGGACTTTTTTCTTAATTTCTTTTTCTACTGCTTCAGTATTGTCTACAAATGCAACAGATTTCTGTACAATGATTTTGTATCCTGTGACATTGCTGAATTCATTTATCAGTTCTAGCAGTTATTGGGTGGACTCTTTAGGGTTTTCTATAGTGTCATGTAATCTGCAAAGTGTAAAAGTTTCACTTCTTCCAGATTTGGATTTGTTTGTATTTTATTTATTTTATTTTATTTTATTTTACTTTACTTTACTTTATTTTACTTTATTTTATTTCATTTCGTTTCATTTTGTTTCGTTTCATTTGTCTGCTGGCTGTGGCTAGGATTTCCAGTAATTTGTGTATTAAAAGTGGTAAGAGTAATCACCCTTGTCTTCTTCCTGACCTTACAGGAAAAGTTCTCAGATTTTCCCCATTAAGGTTGATTATAACTTCAGGGTTTTCATAGATAACCTTTACTACGTTGATGTATGTTCCCTGTACTTTAGGGGGTTACAATCATGAATAGATGTTGTACTTTGTCAAATTCTCCTTTCTGCATGTATTGAAATGACTGTATGGTTCTTTTCTTTTAACGTTTAACTTTGAGAGAGGCAGAGCATGAGCAGGGGAGGGGCAGAGAGCGAGGGAGACACAGAATTCGAAGGAGGCTCTTGGCTCTGAGCTTTCAACATAGAGTCTGACGCGGGACTTGAACTCACGAATCATGAAGTCATGACCTGAGCTGATGTCAGACTGTTAAAGGATTGAGCCACCCAGATGCCCGGATCATATGGTTCTCATCCTTTCTCCTGTTGATATATTGTATCACATTGATTTGCGAATATTGAACCACCTTTGTAGCTTGGGAATAAATCCCACTTAATTATGGGATATATTTACAGTTGTTATATCTTCCTTTTGGGTTGTACCATTTACTGTTATATAGTGTCCTCCTTTGTCTCGTTATGTACTTTTTTTTAAGTGTATTTTTTCTGATACAAGTATTGCTACTCCAGCTTTCTTTTGACATTCATTTGTGTAATGTTTCTCTATCCTATCACTATCATTCCTGAGGTGTAAAGTGGGTCACTTGTAGGCATCTAAATCTGTTTTGTTTTTTCATCCGTTCTTACACCCTACATCTCTAGATTGGAGCATTCACTCCATTTACCTTCAAAGTAATTATTAATATGTATGTACGTATTGCCATTTTATTGCCTGTTCTGTTGTGGTTTCTAATGATTTTCTCTGATCATTTCTTGCTTTTCTTTCATGTTTTTCTTACTTTCTTTAGTGATATATTTTGATATCTTTATCTCTATTCTTAGCATATTTATGACTGGTTTTTAGTATATAGTTACTGTTAGGTGTTATATAACCTCTTCTGCATTTAGCAGTTTGTATTAAGTTGATGGTCATTTACCTTTGCACCCATTATTTTCTCCTCCTTAGGAATTTGGTAGAAGTTATTATATTTCAAATCCATTTCTCTGAATTCCTTAACTGATTTTTTCCAGAAATATTCATTTTTTACTTGATGTGTCTTCTACCTCTATACCGTCACTGTCGGTCTCTCCTTTCCACTCAAAGATTCCCTTGTAATATTTCTTGCAGCACTGGTTTAGTGGTGCAAACTCCTTTAGTTTTTGTTTGGGAAAGTCTGTGTCTCCTTCATCCTGAATGATAGCCTTGCTGGATAGAGTATTCTTGGCTGCTGATTTTTCCATTCAGCACTTTGAATATGTGATGTCACTCTCTTCTGGCTTGCCAAGTTTCTACTCAGAAATCTGTAGCTAGCCTTATGGGTCTTCCCTTCTATGTTAAGGTCTCTTTTGTCTTGCTGCTTTTCAGAGTTTTTCTTTATTGTCACTACAATTTGCAAGTTTTCTTACAATATGTTTGTGTGTTGGCCTGATTTTGTTGATTTTGATGGGAATTCTGTGGTCCTCCGGATGTGGATGTTTGTTTCCCTCCCCCAATTAGGGACGTTTTCAGCTATTATTTCCTCAAATAAATTTTCCGCCCCACTTTCTCTTCCTTCTGGGACTCCTACAATATGACTACTATTATCTTTCCTGTATTCACTGAGTTCCCTTAGTCTCATCTCACGTTGCAGAATTCTGTTCTCTCTCTTTGGTTCAGCGTGACTAATTTCCATTACTCAGTCTTCGAGGTCACTAGTGTGTTCCACTGCTTCTTCCATCCCTCTGTTCATTCCAGCAAGCGTGTTTCTCCTTCATTGTGTCCTCAGTGTCTACTGTGTTATATCATATCTCTATGTCAGGGGTCGCACTCTTCTACACATTTCACAACTCCAATGAGTCTCCTTATGATCATTGCTTTAAATTCTATATCAGGTATGTTACTTATATCTCTTTGGCTTACATTTCTGGCTGTGGCTTTGACTAAGTCTTTCATTGTGGATAAACATCTCTGTGTCCCCATTTTGTCTGTCTCTCTGGCTCTATTTCTCTGTATTAAGAAAGCCAGCTGTGCCTTCTGCTCTTGAAATTAATGATGTTATGAAGAAGAGGTCCTGGGGTTCTCAGCAGTGCACGTCTCCATTTATAGGACCTGGACCTTCAGGAGGATATCGTATGGGTATTGCTCACCCCATGCTGTTGTGTCTGGGTTACTTTTCCTTTCAGTGCAGGTGTCTGCACTGATTGCGTGCCTGTTGTGGGCTGTGTTTGCTCTCAATGGTGTCAGTGGGACCCAGGCAGGCCAGCTGTTGGGTGGTATGCCCACTGGGTAACTTGGGAGCAGAGTAGGAGTGTTAGCAAAATTGCACAGGGCTACTAGTCCTATGCTAGAGTTCCCGATGTCCTTTGGTGGCTGGGGGCTGTGGACCAGCGGTGGAAGCTAGGGGCTTGAGGATATGCACAGAGTGTGTTGGTGCCTGGGGACATGTGGTTGGGTGAGACAGATGAGGGTGCCTGGATGTGCACAGCTGGGTGAAGTACAGATGTGCACAGCATGCTGTGGCAGCTATGCATGCAGCTTGTCGGACAGGGTGCCCTTGTGGTTTTAAGAATGTTTGCTCTGAGACCAGCTGGCTTGGTGTGGTGAGTCCCCCAGTGAACCCTTGGGACTGGCACACTGCTAACGGGTTAGGTAGCAAGTGTCTGTCCAGCCTCACCCTCTGGTGGGTGATTCTATGCTTATTCTGGGAGGCTGGGGGAGAAGAATGGTGCCTGTGAGCTCCCTCATTGTTGCAGAAGTCCAACACCCTCAACAAACAGCATGAATACATCTGTCTCCTGTTGCCTCAGCATTGTATAAAATGCCATGTTTACATTGCCTCTCTACACAGGCAGCGACCTGGCTATCACTCATCCTCCTGGATCACCCAGTGCTGGGTCAGCTGACCTCCAAACCTCCAGGATCTAAACTCAAGGGAATTCAGCCCCTCTGTGTTTTAATGCCCAATGTTATGCAGATTAGTCTTCCCTGTGTCAGCTCCCTGGTGTGAGGGCTCACTTTCTCTGCCCATTCTGCAGGCAGCCAGCCTCCACCTTTCTGACCTTCCTAACCTTTCTGATGCAGCTTCTGTCTATTTAGGTGTGGAGTTTTTCTTCCAGTCTTTGGATTATTCTCTGGTTCATGGACTTGGAGGTGGAAGTTATGTAGTTGAAAACATGGGACAGGGTGAGCTCAGGGCCCACTTACTCTGCTATTATTAATTTTTTAAATGTCTTATTATTTTGGATTTTTGAGACATGGGCAGACAGACTCATATCACCCATGCACTTCAGGATTAGAAAGGAAATTTCCCACATTTGCTTCTAGTATTTTGTGTTTTGAAATTCTCTTTAATGAGGTATAATTTACATATAACAAATAGCCTCAAGTTAAAGGGTATAATTTGATGAGACTTGATCTATGGGTACAGCACCATGAAGTCATATGGTTTCTCTCTAAACCTTAAATCATGATCCCTTTGTGTCTAGCGCTAATGTTGCTTTTGAAGTAAAGACTACATTTTTTTTTTTTACCTTTTCAGATATTGCCCAGGTATCTGAATGCCTGCACTGGGGTACCTACCTCCTTTTCTAATACACTGTATTCCGGTAGTATTGCAGTCGATCTACCTTTGGACGTTATCCTGTGTTGTATCTTTCAGTATGTTCACTTAATTTTGTTGCAATACTTTAATGCTGAGGAATTCATAATTGGATTGATTTTCACTAAATGGTATGAGCTGCAGTTCCAATCATGAGAAAAAGCACGTGCTTCTTGTGTTAGGTACACAAGAGCAAGGCAGATATCCTGGGTACTTGAGCTGAGAATGTCACTCTGTCTTTTTGCCAGCCCTCTTCCCTTCCCTGGGAGACAAGGGTCTCCTTTTGGTCACACAGAAATGTGGGTGAAGTCAGTAGAAAACATTCCCTTCTCTCCTCTTCCCTTTATCTCTCAAACTCCCTGTCACTATCCCTTTATCTCTCAAACTCCCTGTCACTACCTTCTGCCTGTCCCTTTCCTAGACTCAATCCCCCAGGCCCACTGCTCCACTCCAGCCATGATCAGGGTGTCCTCCAGCTGCTGGCCTTTGCTCTGGCCATCACTCAGTGAGGAAAGTGCAGGAGGATTATGTAGTTCATGGGTCTGTTCAAGAAATCTCTGCTCCTCAGAGTCCTCCAAACGTGGTGCTGTCTGTGGAGACCTGGCATCCTGGGCGTGGGTCTGACCCTCACTCCTCTCCACAGTCACTGCTGGTCCCTCATCCTTCTCCACCATTAGAACTCAGCCATTTCCTAAGGACAGATACCTGTCTATCTGACCCCAAGGCACCATGGAGTCAGGGAATATTTCCAAAATAAATGAGCATAAGCACCCCATCAATCTAGATATAGGAAGTTCCCATCAACCCAGAAAACTCCCTCGGCCTCCCCTGCACAAAGGGTGATCTTGCTTCTATCCTCCATCACCACCATTTCTGTCTGTTTGTTACCTGTGTGTACAGGAACCCCACTGTGTGCACTCGATGGGGAGTGAGAGTAGATGGTCCTAGAAGCAGACGCTGACACACAGACAAAACAATGAAAGGTGGATTAGGGGACAGTAGGAAGGACAAAGTGGAGGGGACAGGATGGGCAGGGAAAGATTTCAGGTAAATCTGACACCTTCTTAAAATGTATATATAATCACTATTGTCTGTCATCGTGTACAGTCCTCTTCAATTTTCAAAAGAGTTGTCCTATAAGGCAAAGAGATTTTGGTTTATTTCCCTCTGATCTTATGTTTTCTATGTGCATTCTGTCTTCTGTAGTTTATCTGTGGCTGTGGCCTCAGATGAACACTTTAGTGTGTGGCTGCATCTGTGAGATTATGTATAATAGAAAATGATTGTCTTCAGATCTGGGTCTCTGAATGTACACATTCTCATAATTATCTTTTCTTTCATTGTGTGGCAGGGCCCGAATTTTACTAGAAAAATGAGGGACATTGTCTTATTTTTTAAAACAGTGATTCCCCCTCCCTGGGCTGAGTTGTTAACAGTCTTAGTTTAATGAACTCCCATGACCATCTGTTTTGGAGGATCATTATGTGGAGATATCTTCATTAAAACTGTGAGAAGCATGAGGGGACACTTCCCAGAGATTTTTCAGATGCTTTATGTATTGAATGTCTTCTTTTTCTCTTGTTCTTAGAAACAAATATTACCCCTTTTTTCACAGATAACACAGCTGAGGCTCTGTGTAGGTCCCACTGAGAACTGGTATTAGGGCTGAGACAGCAGGAACACAGGCAAAGCCTCAGGATATTGTGAGAGAAGTTTGAGGAGATGCAAAGCTGTAGTCAGGGTGATGCCAGGGGTCTAGCAGGGGTGGCATCTGGGCAGCCCTAAATTGTAGGTTGACCCAGGCTGAAGGCCAATGCAGGCACTCAGCTGATCTAGATCCTGTCTCCACTTTTAGTCTCACTGAGGGATATGAACTTGGGCATAGAGCATTTTCATAAGACCAAGTTAAATTCCCAATATCTCCAGGGCTTTTTTCCCCCACAAATATCCAGAACCTTCAGGAAAATCCAGGGAGACAATAATATTTTTTAGATCATTACCTGCGTGCACTTTGGCAACACATGAACACTGCATTGTGCACTGAGAGAGATCCCACATAGCAGCTCCGTATGGACCTGACACTCCCTGCTCAGGCTGTGGCCAGGAATGACCTCCAACTGCATCTCACTGACCCCAACATCCTCCCCTCTGCACCTCCTCAAACTTTGCTTACTGTGCTCAACTTCCCTTCTATTCCTGTATGATTCAAGGTTCCCCTGTTTTTGCACTGGATCCTTCACTGGTGTTTCCATTATGGTGATCACAAGGTCTGCATCATTTAATGAATGTCCCTGTTTCACACAGGACACCTGATGCTCTAAAAGTTAGGGGTGCTCCTCATTCTCTACAGAACCCAAAACATTGTGTCTCCAAAATATGCAGCAGTACTGCTGATACGTCTGCTTTTGTGTAAAAAATCCTCTTTCATTTGACAAGAGAAACATATAGCTCACCATATTACTGGAAAGGACACTGCCCATTGTGTGTATGTCCTGAGAAACTTGAGATATGTTATAGTGTCCTCAGGCAGTTTGTAGTTGGATTGCCAAGACTCACAACCATCTCTATATCATTGCCACAAAGTCAGTCATGAAGAAGATGAATATACTTTACCAGCTACCCATCCAGTTCAGGTCATCTTAACAAATAGAGTAAGTGGAGGAGCTGGTGGAGGAGGGGGATGTGGCCTATAGCCCATGACTGGTGGTGAAGTGTGGTCCATGGGGTACAGCCTGCAAGGTGATCCTGGGAAAGGACCAGGCCCTCTTGCATACAAAATAGCCTGCGGAAAAGAAATGAGAGGTATGTTCATAGGACAAAACAGAGCACCAACACCAGCAAAAAGCGGAAAGCCAAAGAAGCAGTGTTCATATCCTACTAGCTTCCCCACCAGCAGGTTCCAAGAGGGCAGCATCAGCGCCAAAATCTCTACCCATACTTTGGGTTCCACTTACAGCTTTGGGGTGGGGAATGGATGTGATTGGGATAAACTAGCATCTCCACGTGTCTGGAAACGTAGAAACGGCAAGGGCCCTTTTCCTAGAAGATTTATAGACTGAATCCCAAATTAACAAAGTAGCATATTCCAGATAGGAAGACATCTGTGTCCAGGATCACCCTCCACCCTTCATCCCCCTCCACCACAGAGGCTGTTTATGGTGTATGTGAAGAACTACAGAATGAGAAGGAATGACAATGCCAGTGTCCACACATGGAATCACAGCCCTCGTGGCTCAAAGCTCTGCCTCTAAGCCTGTGCCCAAACTACTTCTGTCCTGACAATGGGGTCTCCTCCTTTCTGGAAGTGCACAGAGACACATGGGGAGATGGGGATCCTGAGGGCCTGCAGAGGACCTGGGAAAGCATGCTCTTAGAGACACAGGTAACCTATACATGTTAGTTGAGTTCAGCTAATTTATTTTACTTCGGAGGTACTTCTCAGCTTAAGTGCAGTATATTTTGCACAGTAATTATGTCCTCTGGAAAAATGAGCTGAAATTCTAAAAAACAAAATTAACACAAATGCACTTTGATGTCTGGTGTAAGTTTCCATGTTTTAGCTGTACCTGTGACACAGGACACGAGAGAATGTGCTCATGTGAACACAAATGAAGGACATGGTGGGAACTTGCCACACAGGTAATTTTGGATTTTTTCTCTTCAAAACTTAAGTTTCAGTGCATGTTTTCTATGACAAGTATGCCATCTCTTGTAGTTCAGAGTATTTATGCCCAGGGCACACTTGCAGGGATTCTGGACAGCATGTTTACCAAAATGCTGATGGGTATGAAATTTATTTTGTCTAAGACCATTCTAAATGACACATAGAAAAATATAAGTTGGAGTGAAGGCAGTTCGCATTTTCAAATTGTAAGGATGCCCACAGATTTCTCTGACCATGGTAAAACCCTCAATAGAAGGAAACAGGAGAGGAAGAAATAGCAAGATCAATGATTCTACATTGAGGAGATCCACAAAGAATGAGGCAAGGTAGGAGACTTCCAAGTGGAGTGGAGTGCCATCCTCCTTGATTTATTCCAGAAACACATTGGAAAAGCCCTATGGTCCCCACCCTTAGGCACGCATAGCTGCTCAAGTTACCACAAACAGATGCCAGGTGGAAAACAGGGAAGCCCGTAGACTCAGCGGTAAAGGTTTTGCATTTGGGAAAAAAACAAAACCAGCAGACATACCATACGACACACAAACCAGAGACAATGGCAGGAGAGTGTCATGTACAGAAAGATGTGGCTGTCCGTAAAGACTTAGAATGGAAAATGGCCACAGCATTTACTTTGTGCTTCTCGGCAGTTTTGGCAGAGCCAGTGTTGATGTCACTCTTGGGTGTGACACCTGCTTCTGGACCTGCAAAAAGTCCTAGAAGGGATGGAGGTTTATTCTGTTGTGAGTAGACTGTTTGGAGATCAAAAACAAAAACCCCTCCCCTCATACTTCCGACAACTTAAACTCTTTGCCCCAGTCAGATCCCAAATCACATGCACAGGGTGTCCCACATGCCTCAGGTGATCCCCAAGAAGAAGTTGAAGAACCATCTCTTATAACTTGAAGTCCTTATAACCTAAAAGCCCTGATTCAGATGTATTCATCACTCATCGAACAACTATGGATGGCTGGGGACACAACTATATGGACATACGTTACATTGTGCCTCATGCCTCACAGATCCCAGCACATGGACTGTGTACAGGGCATTTCTGCTGAAGCGCTATGTCTGCTTTTCTGCATATGGCCCCATTCCTTCTCCACAAGAGATGCCTGTACCAACACATGGTGGGGGAAATGACAAAGATGAGATCCTGAGAAACTTGAGGAATGTGGTAATGGCAGCAGACACATCCCCCTTGCATCACAATGGTCTGTGGTACCGCCTCTGCACCTTGGCCCAAGACCTAACAGCAACAAAAATAAGGTGAGTGTGTTTTACAAGTCACCTCCTAGTGCTCAGATCATCTTACCAAGTGTTGCAGGTGGAGGGGTTCTGGGTGGCCCCAGGGCCAGCAGGGTTCAGGAGGTGGACGTGCCTAATAGTCCATGGAGGTGGAGCGTCTCTAAGGTAGGGCATGCAGAATCGTCCAGTTAATGGAGGAGGTCCCCAGGATCCAGACTGCCCTGCAGAACAGAAGTGACAGCTACATCCATATGCCAGACAAGAGAACCAATACCAAAAGCAGCTGTAACCCAGAGAAGAATGTGTCAGCACCTGCCACCTTCTCTGCCACCAGGATCCAAGAGAGTAGCATCAGTACCTGAAAACTCTGTCCCTGCCACTGGATACCACCTACAGCTTGGGGTAGTAGATGTAAAAGGGTAACCTACTGACACCACACATCACTGCCCATGTCTGCAGAAGTAAAATGGCAAGCATCCTGTCCTAGAGGGTTAACAGAAGTAATTACAGACTAATGAAGTAGCATTCTCCAGACAGGCAGCCATCGATGTCCAGGTTCACCCTGCATCCCTCCTCTACGGCGACTCCAGATGCTCTGCTTTTGGTATATTAAGAACACACACACCAAAAAAAATGAGTGGGAGTACATGGCTCATATTCTGCTCATGGAATCACAGCCACTCCTGGCAAAAAGTTCTGCAGGCAGACCCTCACTGTGCGGTCTCTGTTCTTCTCCCTGAGAAAGGAGTCTTCCCTCTTGAAGTGTTGTCAAAGGCCTCTGAGACCTCTGGGAAGTGGAGGATGCCTGGGATCTTGCAGGGGAATGAGAGTCTTCTGTGAGGAACAAGTTACTTGTGGTGAATGTTGACAAAGCTCAGATGTGTTCATCTTAATTCATAGGGAATTCTGACTTTAAGCATACTACTGGACACAGAGTAATTATGTGCAACAGAAAAAAAGACAGAGAAATTCACATAACAGATTTCATGCAAGCGTTTTGGTATAAAACTCCTGGTATGTGTCATGAGACTGTATCAGCTCTAACAGTGACTGGGGACACAACCAGAAACTACTCATATAAACACAATTGAAGGACACAGTGTGCAAACTATTTTTACCTAAGGTATAGCTGGAAGGATTCCAGACAAGTCATTTACCAACAAAGACGGGAAGGTGATGAGTGACGACATTGACTTTATCTAGGACCACTCTAAATGGCACAGGGCACAAAATATAAAGTTGGAGACATGATGTCATTTCTAACAGGTTCATCTCCTAGCTAGAATCAGGAAAGGAAGACACAGCAGCCACACTGTTCCCACAGAGGTGAGGTCTGGAAGGGGTCACCCAGGCCAGGAGACTTCTGTTTGGAGTGTGGGGTCATCCTCCTCTCATTATTTCCCGAAACTCACAGAAAAACCTTAAGGTACTCAGTCTCTAAGCGTTCTGGGCTTCTAAACTTAGCACAGAAAGCTGACAGACTAAAAATTGAGAAGGCTGTGGGCTCCTGGGTTATGAGTGTGCATTTGGAAAACAAAGAACAGACAGACATATCACACATCGTGCAAAACAAGACAAGGCCAGGAGAGCGTGCTGTACATAAAGATGAAGGTTTCCCAAAAGAGTTACAACTGAGAATGGCCCCGGTATTTACCTTGTCCTTGTCTGCATTCTTGGTACTGTCAGAGCCGCTGTAACTCACAGAGGTTTTAGCAGTTTCTCGATCTACTAAAGACCCTAGAAGGGACACAGGTTTATTCTGCTTTTAGAGGATGAAAACAATCCCTCATCTCATTCCTCAAATATCTTAAACTTTTCCCTACACTCAAGTCCCTGACCAGAGGCAGAGGGTATTCCACATGCCTCAGGTGACCCCCAAGGATAAGGGGGAGAACCATCCCCTCACCTTGATAAATACCTCACAGTGTCCTAGTTCATGTTGTTTTGTAATTAATCAAATAACTGTGGACAGGTCAGGCACAACTAGCAATTTAGAATTCATCAGTAAAACAGAGGTTTCTCAGTATACATCATGGGAAATCACGATTTCATTACACATCAAGAATAAATATGAGGGTGCTTGTATTAAGAATCCGACTCTTGATTTGGGCTCAGGTCATGATCTCACAGCTTATGAATTCAAGCCCAGTGTTGGGTTCCTCACTGACAGTGTGGAGCCTGCTTGGCATTCTGTCTCTGCCTTTTTCAAAATAAATAAACTTAAAAAAAGAATAAAATTTAGAATACTGGTTTGGTGTATATCCTCAATGAATCCTCAATAAGGGTACATTTCTTCAGACTTCAGGCAAATTGTTCAATCTCTCAGCTTATCTACAAGCTGCCTTCCACATGAGAGCAGTTATTATATGACAAAAGACTAATTTTACACTATTGAGAAAAGGAAAACTATGAGAATTTAGCAGTGAAGATGCAGAGTTGCACTGATAACATCAGAGGACTAAGCTAAGCTATATGGAACTTGAATTTAGGGATGTAGAGCTACAGTTCACAGAAACAAACAAAAATAAACACAGTTAAAAATAGTGAATAAATGACCTCCTCAAATAAACTAAAGTCTTCACATTGAGTCCAGGTGGGAAGAAGGATGAGGCCCATGTCCTGTCATCCTTTCCAGACTCTTCAGACAGGGGGATGCTAGAGGAGGTGGGAGGGTCACAGTCAGAGGAGGGTCATGAGCTCCACCAGTCACAGGGACAAGTGCCTCACTGCCTGTGGCACCAGAGGGGAACACCCTTCTGTCACCCCTTGAGACCACCTGCTGTCCTTAGTGCTTGTGATTCTTTCCAGACCACATGATGATCATCCACAGGAACAGGCTGCACAGCAGAAATTAGACTGCAGCACATCACAACGTGCTCCTTACCTCTCCTGGGAGGGTTCTACATCTCTGGTCTTGCAGCCATTGGTTTCTGCCTCGTGTATCCCTCAGGCAGCCTCTTTGCTTCCATCCTGTCCAGTCCTGGATACAGAAAAATAATGGACTTGTATAAGAGTTGCAACACCACGTCGTCTACTAGACAACAAACAGTGCGGGGCATCATCCCTGGAAACACCCATAAAAACGCAAGTCAAATGACCACACCTGTATTTCAAGTAGGCAATGTCCCTGCCCTGCTCTGCCATCTCCTTGTCCCACATCTGAGTCTTGATCTGGGGGAGAAACAACACATCCACCTTCAGTCTTGCCAGACTGTGCACCAAAGAAAGGAGGAAAAAAGAAAATACTTACCTCGTTGTCCTGAGCATTCTTCTCATGAACTGTGATCTGAAAAAGCCAACAATGAAAAAAGCCCGTGGTTAGGGATTCCAAGGACCACTACACTCACCTGCATGAGGTGCTAAGTGTTCAGTATGTCAGGCAGAACTGAGGTTACCTGGTATCTAAAGGTGAGCTCTGCCTGCTGCAGCTGTTCCCATGTTTGTTCAATTTGTTGCCTGTGAGTTACAATTGCTCTTGTCAGATAAGGCCCAATATTGGGTATGATTTTAAATAATCTGCCCACGTTCCCAACAACCTCATATCTGTCCCCTGATACAATTTATTCTTACACATGGAACACTTTTCACATGATTATCAATGTACAGTAGAATCAAAACTATTGTTACATCATTTCCTTACTCATTATTCCATGCCCATAGGGTTTAGAGTTCATAGAATTCCTTCCCATTTCCAATCTTTCCCTAACTCATCATGTGACAAGTGTCTTTTATCATAAACCTCTATTCTTCTATAACTTATATCCTCACCATGTTTCCCAGGGTTGCAAAGACGAGGGCCATGAAATGGCACTACCATGTTGATTGGGTATGATTCATTGTACAACACACTGCTTTCCTACAGATTATGACAATTGACACCATGCCCGAGGAATGTTAGCACGGACAAAGTTTCCACACAGTCTGGCCACTACTTGAGATCCGCAAATGTTTAGAAACTTAATTGTTTTGTTCTTTCTAAAACTTACCTTTTTTATCTGTTAATACTCTATGCATATGTTGACTTTAAACACTGCAAAAAGATTAAAAACAAAAAAAAATGAACAGAGGCTTCATGAGCTGCTGGTAATTAGTAGCTGAACTCACTTGTACTTGTTTATTTCTTCTGTAGGTATTTTCTCTTTTTTTAATGTTTATTTATTTTTGAGACAGAGAGAGAGTGAGCACATGCATGAGTGGGGGAGGGACAGAGAGAGCCGTAACAGAATCTGAAACAGGCTCCAGGCTCTGACCTGTCAGCACAGAGCCTGATGCGAGGCTCAAACTCATGGACTGTGAAATTATGACCTGAGCTGAAGTTGGACGCTTAAACGACTGAGCCACCCAGACACCCCTTCTGTAGCTATTTTCAAATTTTACCAGCAGCTACCAGCTGATTCTTCTTTGCCACCAGTTCAGTGTCATTTTCAGCTTCCTAAGATGGGAAAGATATATACACAGTCAGGACCAACGTCCAGAAGTTCCCCCTTTTTGCCTCCCAGCACTCCTGAAGGCCTATGCAAATATCCCTTCCCCCACCTCTCCCATAAATGCACAAACTGACAACACAATCAGAGAAATGAAGTGAACACTCCATTTAAGTTAACGAAAATTAAACTTCTGTCTGCTGCCACGTCTCTGCTATTGGAACTGTCTTTCTAGTTCTCTGTTTCCTCTCCTTTATCATAAAGTCATCAAATAACATTGTACTTTGTGCCTTCCCAGAGTTGGTCTTTTGTTTGAGATGGTGAAGATTCATTTCATCAGTGAGTGAAAAACCATATCTGACCAACTGTACCCATTAGGATGTAGCAGGGGATCATCACTAGTCTTACACCTTTATGGGGAGCCCTGATTCTCAGTCCAAAAGTTGTACCATGACACCAGCAATCACCTGAAAGACGACCTTCCAGGATATGATTTCACTAACATTGCAGCTCACTCCCAGACATCACTAGAGTTCAGGAGTGCAACCCCTGCCTCCGCCTTCAAAAGGCCAATCTTAGAAAAACATCATCTCCTGAAGTACAACCTGATATGAACTGTCACACAGTCTGGGTTTACTTCCACGAAACAGATTTCAGATGGAAAACTCTCAACTTCATGGAGCCAAATCTACTTTAACAAGACTCATTCCATTGATAGTGAAGGCAGCAAAAGGCAATGCTTGGAAAGGCTGGGTTGCTGTGTTGCCCTCAGACTATTTTCTTTGTGGTGTTGATTGAGACAGTTTCAGTTTGACACTTGATGTACTCAAGAATCACATGCAAAATTGAAAATCTCTTAGAAAATGACACAAAAGCACTAGACAGAGAAAGGCACATGCATTTCCTTCTGGTCTCTCAGGCAGTCCTTCAGCAAATGCTTTCTGGAGTGGTTGTAATGTAGTGGCTCTGTTGTAAGGGGTTGAATATAGAGAGGTGGTCAGGGTGCTGTACCCACTCACAGAAAGAGCTTACGAATTAACAAAAACAAGATGCCAGTGAGACAGAGCAAGCCCTAACCCCAGCTGTGGGAAGGACTAACATAAAGGTAAGTCTCCAGGGAAGAGAAGGAAAACTTCACTTTCCAACATGAGTGAGGGACTCTAAAGTCCCCCATCTCCTCCTGAGAACAAAAGGAAATACTGTACAAAGGAAGAAACATGTGACTGAATGCACCAAATATCTAACAACCCCACATAAGACCAAGATGGAGAAGAAGGAAGCCCAGGACAAAGCCAGCCGGGGAGTTGGACCCAAACTCCCTAGGACTCATCATTGATGTGGGGGGCATACATGTGAATGGGAAAGAAGCTGAACAACTTTATGGGCACAGACTTAGAAGTAAACAAGTGTAGTTCAGGGGCGGCCAGCAAAGATGAGTCCTAGTGAAGCTGCGGGCTTTGGTCAAGACTCAGAAGAGTTACACTTAAAAAATCAGGGGACAGGAAACAACTTGACTTTCTGAGGGATTGGGCCTGCAGTGAACAATCTCACTGGCAGAATGGATGCAGGGATCCAGTACTGCTGGTACCCGTACCCACTTTCCAGAAAGCAACTTCCATTGTTTCTGCAGCAAGATAATTCCATTTTTTCCCCACACATTTTGACCCATGTCTGGTCCTGAACAAAAATGACCTAACTGCTGGGTGACAAAACAGTGTGATGCAATTGAAACCTATAGGACAGTGTAGGTGGATCCAGAGTGGATCCAGGTATTAAAGTTATTAACGATGGTACCTTCCCTCTTCCACCCCAAATACATGACACAATGTGTGACAAGCACTTAGAACAGAAAGGAAAATTCAGGTTGTGTTACAGAAAGCAAGGTAGGAAGGGAAGGCACAATTCTACTGAATGCATTGGGCAAAAATACTCTGGGCCCAGTTCCAAAAGAAATATAATTTTCTCTACTGGCTGCCACGTTCTCCCTTACAATGCAGTCCTTGTGATGGCTCTCACATGAACATCTTACTTTTCTAAATTTTTTTCATGTTTATTCATTTTTTGATAGAGACAGAGTGCGAGATGGGGAGGGGCAGAGGGAGATATAGAATCCAAAGTAAGCTCCGGGCTCTGAACTGTCAGCACAGAGCCCGATGTGGGGCTCGAACTCATGGACCGTGAGATCATGACTTTAGCCAAAATTGGACGTTCAACCCACTGAGCCACCCAGGCGCCCCCATCTTACTTTTTTGTAGGCACTTTTCTTTGTTCATAGAATTCTTCCAGGTTATGTGCTTTCTCCTTCAGCTGTTTGAATTTTGCTTCCTTTGTGGCTTTCACAGACCTCGATGCACTACACTTGTCCTCCAGGGCCTTTTTATTTTCTGGGGGGAAAAAAGGTGTTTTCTTGATAAATGTGCACATGACCTGAGTCTTGATTTTGGTGAGACAGAAAAAGGGCAAAAACCATAAAGGCATGAAAGTATTATTTCCCTTACCAATGCAAAGTCATTGCCATCATATGGGGATTTGTCCCCAACAGAAAATATACCTTCTAGTTGATAGTTATTGGACCTCAAGGTTCTTAGCTCTACATCCTCGAATTCAACATTTGCATCTTGTGGTTAAGGCAGATATGAGGAAAGACTTTCAAGGAAAACTGATCACACAACAATTTGTACCTCACACAGCAAGATGGTACATTGCAATGAACAAACACCTTGAGGCATGAATATAACTAGAAGACAAAGATGGTGGAAAATAGTTCATATCTAACAACTCATAAATGGCTTTCTTAGTGGTATACATATGTATGTATGTATGTATGTATGTGTGTGTGTGTTTATCCCCCCATTCACGTTGAAAATCCACTATTCAGCATTCAGAGAGAAAGAGACTATGGAGCACCTGGGTGGCTCAGTCAGTTGAGCATCAGACTCTTGATTTTGGGTCAGGTCATGATTGTAGAATCATGCGATCCAGACCTGTGTTGGGCTCCACACTGAGCATGAATCTTGCTTAAGATTCTCTCTCTTTCCCTCTGCCCCTCTCCCCCACTTGCATGCCCCTCCTCACTAAAATTTTAAAAAACCATAAAGAATAATTTAAACATAGTTTTTTAAATTGAAAGGATTATACACTTTGGCTATCACCGTTTCTCTCTCAACTATATTTGGGTATTTTCTACATATCTTGGAGGGCAGAGTTGAATGATGTGATAATTACCTAGTTGTGAAAATAAAAGATAACTCCTAGTCCTTGAAATAGCAAAACCCATCTTGGCAGTCCTAGTAAAATTCCAGCTCATTGGTCAGAAAGAGGTTTGGCTCCCAGAGGCCCACTCTCTACTGTGGTAAACGGCAAGCAAATATGCTGTGCTCGCTTCACCCAATGAACAAAAAGCCTCCAAATTCAAATTACGGTAACACTCAGCAGCCAACTCTTATCACTTCCTGATTCTTCACATTTCTTTCTCTCTCTCTGAGTTTGCAAGGTAGCAAGTGCACTTT
Organism: Lynx canadensis; assembly: GCF_007474595.2. Taxonomy (NCBI): domain Eukaryota; kingdom Metazoa; phylum Chordata; class Mammalia; order Carnivora; family Felidae; genus Lynx; species Lynx canadensis. The sequence continues at coordinate 60,568,168 of NC_044304.2, forward strand.
GAAGGGTGTCATTTAAAATTTCATTAAAGTGGGTGCCTGGGGGGCTCAGTCAGTTAAGCATCTGACTTCAGCTCTGGTCGTCATCTCGCGGTTTGTGAGTTTGAGCCGTGTCGGACTCTGTGCTGACAGCTCAGAGTCTGAGGTCTGCTTCGGATTCTGTGTCTCCCTCTCTCTCTGCCCCTCCCCCGCTCACGCTCTGTCTCTCTCTCTAAAATAAATAAACATAAATAATTTTATGTTTACTTGTACTCAACAAGTACAAAAAGATAGAGATCATACCTTGCATAGTTTCATACCCAATGCCATGAAACTCGAAATCAATCACAAGAAAAAAATTGGAAAGATAACTAATACTTGTAGACTAAAGAACATCCTACTAAATAATCAATGGTGGAATGCAAGCTGGTGCAGCCACTCTGGAAAACAGTATGGATGCTCCTCAAAAAACGAAAAAGGGAAATACCCTACTATGCAGCAATTGTAATACTAGGCCTTTATCCAAGGGATACAGGTGTGCTGTTTCAAAGGGACACATGCAACCCCATGATTATAGCACCACTATCAATAATAGCCAAATTATGGAAAAAGCCCAAATGTCCACTGATGGATGAATGGATAAAAAAGATGTGGTGCATGTGTGTGTGTGTCTGTGTGTGTGTTTGTGTGTATATATGTATATATATACATATATATATACATATATACATACATATATGCATATGCATATATATGCATATATACATATATATGTATATATATGTATATATACATATATACATGTACACACACACAGACACATATACATATATACACACACACATATATAATGTGTGTGTGTGTGTGTATATATATATATATATATATATAATGGAGTATTACTCAGCAATCAAAAAGGAATGAAATCTTACCATTTGCATCTACATGGGTGGAACTGGAGGGGATTATGCTAAGTGAAATTAGTAGTCAGAGAAAGACAAAAATCATATGACTTCACTCATAGGAGTACTTTAAGATACAAAACAGATGAACATAATGGAAGGGAAACAAAAATAATATAAAAACAGGGAGGTGTACAAAACAGAAGCGCACACATAAATATAGAGAACGAACAGAGGGTTACTGGAGAGGTTGTGGGAGGGGGGATGGGCTAAATGGGTAAGGGACACTAAGGAATCTACTCATGAAATAACTGTTGCACTATACGGTAACTAATTTGGATGTAAATTGTAAATAATAAAAACTAAAATTAAAAAAAAAGAATGGGTGAACCAAGAAGTTAAAGAGAAAATTAAAAAGTGTGTGGAAGCCAGTGAAACCGATAACACCACACCCCAAAACCTCTGGGATGCAGCAAAGATAGTCATAAGAGGAAGTTTATAGCAATCCAGGCCTTCCTAAAGAGGGAAGAAAGGTCTCAGATACACAACCTAACTTTATACCTTAAAGAGATGGAAAAAAGGTCATCAAATAAAAACCAAATCCAGCAGAAGACAAGAAATTATAAAGATTACAGCAAAAATCAATGCTATCTAAACTGAAAACAAAAAGAAAAACAAACAACAACACCCCCCCCCCCACACACACACACACATACACAAACAGTAAAAGAGATCAATATAACCAGAAGCTGGTTGTTTGAAATAATTAATAAAATTGATAAACCACCAGCCAGTTGCATCCAAAAGAATAAGAAAAGGACCCAAATAAATAAAATCAAGAATGAAAGAGGAGAGATCACAACCAACACAGCAGAAATACAAACAATAATAAGAGAATATTATCAGCAATTATATACCAATAAAATGGGCAATCTGGAAGAAGTGGACAAATTCCTAGAAATATACAAACTACAAAAACTGAAAGAGGAAGAAATAGAAAATTTGAACAGACCCATAACCAGTAAAGAATTGAATTAGTAATCAAAAATCTCCCAAAAAACAAGAGCCCAGGGCCAGATGGCTCTCCAGGGGAATTCTACCAAACATTTAAGGAAGAGTTAACACCTATTCTCTTGAAGCTGTCCCAAAAATAGAAATGGAAGGAAAACTTCCAAACTCTTCCTACGAATCAGGATTACCTGGATTCCAAAACTAGACAAAGATCCCACTAAAAAGGAGAAGTATAGACCAATTTTCATGATGAACATGGACGTAAAAATCTTCCACAAGATATTAGCCAACCAGATCCAACAATACATTTAAACTTTATTCACTACGACCAAGTGGGTTTATATCTGGAATGCAAAGCTGGATCCATATCCACAAAATAATCAATGTGATTTATCACATCAATAAAAGAAGGGACAAGAACCACATGATGCACTCAATAGATGCAGAGAAAGCATTTGACAAAATACAGCATCCTTTCTTGATAAAAGGATTCCACCAAAAAACTGCTAGAAATGATTCATGAATTCAGCAAAGTGGCAGGATATACAATCAATGCACAAAAATTAGTTGCATTCTTGTACACAAACAATGAAGCATCAGAAAGAGAAATCACAGAATCGATCCCGTTTACAATTGCACCAAAACCCATAAAATAGCTAGGAATAAATCTAGCCAAAGAGGTGAAAAATCTATACACTGAAAACTATAGAAATATTATGAAAGAAATTGAAGATGACAAACACACAAAAACGAAAAACATTCCATGCTCCTGGATAGGAAGAACAAATATTGTTAAAATGTCAATAGTACCCAAAGCAATCTACATATTCAATGCAATACCTATCGAAACAACACCAGCATTGTCCACAGAGCTACAACAATCCTTCAATTTATATGGAACCAGAAAAGACCCTGAATAGCCAAAGCAATCTTGAAAAAGAAAACCAAAGTAGGAGGTATCACAATCCTGGACTTCAAGCTGTATTACAAAGCTGTAATCACCAAGACAGTACGGTACTGGCACAAGAACAGACATTCAGGTCAATGGAACAGAATAGGAGCACAGAATTGGACCCACAGATGTATGGCCAACTAATCTTTGACAAATAGAAAGAATACCCAATGGAATAAAGACAGTCTCCTCAGCACGTGTGCTGGGAAAACTGGACAGTGATATGCAGAAGAATGAGCCTGGACCATTTCTCACACAAAAAGACACTCAAAACGGATGAAAGACCTAAGTGTAAGATAGGAAGCCATCAAAATCCTCAAGGAGAAAGCAGGCAAAAACCTTTTAACGTTGGCCTCCACAACTTCTTAGTCAACACGTCTCCAGAAACAAGGGAAACAAAAGCAAAAATGAACTATTAGGACCTCATCAAAATAAAAAGCTTCTGCACAGAGAAGGAAACATTCAGCAAAACTAAAAGGCAACAAACAGAATGGGAGAAGATATTTGCAAATGACATATGAGATAAAGGATTAGTATTCAAAATCTATAAAGAACATACCAAACTCAACACCCAAAAAACAAGTAATCCAGTGAAAATGGACAAAGACATGAGCAAACACTCCTCCAAGGAAGACATCCAGATGGCCAAATGAAACATGAAAAAATGCTCAACATCACTCATCAACAGGGAAATACAAATCAAAGTGACAATGAAAAACCCCCTCACCCCTGTGAGAAAGGCTAACATTAACAACGCAGGGAACAACAGATGTTGGTGAGGAAATGGAGAAAGAGGAGCTCTTGCACTGCTGGTGGGAATGCAAACTGGTGCAGCCACTCTGGAAAACAGTATGTAGGTTCCTCAAAAAATGAAAAAGAGGACTATCTTACAACCCAGCAGTTGCATTACTAGGTATTTATGCAAGGGATACAGATATGCTATTTCCAAGGGGCACGTGCACCCCAAAGTTTATAGCAGTACTATCAAAAATAGCTAAAGTATGGAAAAAGCCCAAATGCCCATTGATGGAAGAATGGATAAAGACGTGATATATATACATACATATATACATATTATATGTATATATATATACATATATATGTATACATACATATATATACATACATACATATATATGTATATATATACATTATATATAATGTGTATATATGTATGTATATATGTACATGTATGTGTATAAATATATACATATATGCATATATATGTATGTATATATACATACACAATGGACTATTACTTAGCCATAAAAAAGAATAAAATCTTGCCATTTGAAACAACATGGATGGAGAGCCTCCTGGGACCTAACCCTAACCGTACCATAGCCCTAACCATAACCCTCACCCTACACTTAACCCTATCCAGTGCACTAATTGTAAACCAGATCCACAGCCAAGCATGTGCCCTCACTTCAACCCTCCATGGAATGCACAACACTGGTGTTGTTTCAGCCTTAGCGACTTCCCTGTACCGAACCCTGACCCTAGCTAAGTGTCTATCCCCATGGGGACCCAATTCTAAAGTCTGACAACAGCACACACAAGGGTTCGAGAATCAGTGCATAAATACTCGGCATGGAACGTGGAACATCATCATGTCATTTGCAAGGGGTGATTGTAGCTGCATGACAGGATTCCTGAGGCCTATTGCAAGGGTGGCCCAAACATCTCTCTGGCCATGGATCCTAAGAACTGACACTGACCAACATGCTCCCTTATGTACTCCACTCAGCCCTTCAGGGAGACAACTGCACTGTTGTGGGTTCAGTGCCTGGAGCCTCCTGGGACCTAAACCTAACCCTAAAGTTAACCCTAACCATAACCCTCAACTTACACCTAATCCTATCTCTAACTGAACCCTATACTTGACCCCCACCCTCTCAAGGGCCCTCAACTCAGCTCTCGAGGGAGATTGCGAGACTAGAGTCACTTCGGCCCTGTCAACTTCCTTGGACTGAACCCTAACCCTAGCTAAGTCTCTCTCCCCATGAGCACGCGATTCCAAAATCTGACAACAGCACGTGCACACGTTTGAGAATCAGTGCAACAATACTCAGCATGAAACATGGAACATCACCATGTCATTTCAAAAGTGTGACTGCAGCTGCATGAGATTTTCTGTAGTCCTACCTGAAGGGTGGCCCATACATTTGTCTGGCCTTGGAACCCAAAGACTAATCCTGACCGGCACCCTCCCTTGTGTCCTCCACTCAGCCCTTTGGGGAGACAATTGCTCTGCTGTGCGTTAGTGCCTGGAGCTTGCTGGGACCTAACCCTAACCCTAATCATAACCCTAATCATAAACCTCAACCTACACCTAACCCTATCTCTAACCCGAACATTACATTTGACCTTCACCCTCCCATGGGCACTCAATTCAGCCCTCCAGTGAGATCACGAGACTGGAGTCTCTTCGGACGTGGCAACATCGCTGGAATGAACTCTAACCCTAGCTAAGGCTCTGTCCACATTGGGACCCATTCCAATGTCTGACAACAGCTCGCACACTGGTTCAAGAATCAGTCCAGAAATAGTTGGCATGGAACGTGGAACATCACCATGTCATTTCCAAAGCGCGACTGCACCTGCACAAGAGGACTCCTGAGGCCTAGCCAAAGGGTGGCCCATACATTTGTTTGGTCTTGGAACCCAAATACGAAGACTGACGGGCACCCTCCCTTGTGTACGACACTCAGCTCTTTGGGTTGACACCTGCTCTGTTTGGGGTCAGTGCCTGGAGTCTCATGGGACCTAAACCTAAACCAAACCATAACCCTAACCATAAACATCACCCTACACTGAACCCTATCTCACGAAGTCTACACCAGACCCACAGCCATAATTGTGCCCTCACTTCAGCCCTCCATGGAATTCACAACACTGGAGTCGCTTCAGCCCTGGTGACGTCCCTGGACAAAACCCTAACCCTATCTAAGTGTCTCTCCCCATGGGAAGCAAATCCAAAGTCTGACAATAGCATGCACAAGGGTTCGAAAATAGGTGCAGAAATACTTGGCATGGAAGGTGGATCATCACCATGTTATTTCCAAAGCGCGACTGCAGCTACACGACAGGTTTCCTGAGGCGTATTCAAAGGGTGGCCCATACATCTCTCTGCCTTTGGATCCTAAGGACTGATACTGACCGGCAACCTCCCTTGTGTACTCCACTCAGAATTTGGGGATACAACTGTTGTATTGTGGGGTCAGTGCCTGAAGCCTCCTGGGACCTAACCCTAATCGTAACCTAACCATAACCCTCACGCTAAAACTAACCCTATCTATCACAGGAACTCTAAACCAGATCCACAGCCATGCGTGTTCCTGATTTCACTCTCCACGGAGTTCACAACAGTGGTGTTGCATTGGCCCTGCCAACTTCCCTAGACTGAACCCTAACCCTAGTTAAGGCTCTCCCCCAGTCGGTATCCAAAGTCTGACAACAGCACACATACAGGTCCAAGAATTGGTGCAGAAATACTCAGCATGGAACTTGGAACATCACCATGCCATTTCCAAAGTGCGACTGCAGCAGCACAAGAGGATTCCTGACACTTACCCGAAGGTGGTCCATACATTTGCCTGGACTTGGAACCAAAGACTAATCCTGTTCTGCACCCTCCATTGTATACTCCAATAAGCCCTTCAGGGAGACAACTGCTCTGCTGTGGGGTCAGTGCCTGGAACTTCCTCGGACTTAACCCTAACCCTAACCGTAACCCTAACCATAAACCTCAACCTACACCTAACCCTATCTATCTCACTAAGTACACCAGAAACACAGCCACACATGTGCCCTCACTTAAGCCCTCCATGGAATTCACAAGAGTGGTGTTGCTTCAGCCCTGGTGACGTCTTTGGATGAACACTTATCCTAGCTAAAACTCTCTCCCCAAGAGGACCCAATTTAAAACTGTGACAACAGCACACACACGGGTTTGAGAATCAGTGCAGAAATATTCGGCATGGAACTTGGAACATCACCATGTCATTTCCAAAGTGCGACTGCATATACAGGAAAGGATTCCTGAGGCCTACTTGAAGGGTGATCCATACATTTGTCAGACCTTGGAACCCAAAGACTAATCCTCTCCGGCACCCTCCCTTGTGATCTATACTCAGCTCTTCGGGGAGACAACTGCATTGCTATGTGTTCATCCCTGGAACCTCCTGGGAACAAATCCTAACCCTATCCCTATAATTAATAAGAACTCTCAACAGAAACCTAACACTATCTCCAACCCTAACCCTGTACTTGAACCGCACCTTGACATGGGACCTCACTTCAGCCCTCAAGGGAGATCACGAGACTGGAGTCACTTTGGGATGGGCAACATCCTTGGACTCAACCCTAACGCTAGCTAAGGGTCTCTCCTCATGGGGACAAAATACCAAAGTCTGACAACATCACATGCCTGGGGTCCAGAAGTGGTGCAGGATCACTCAGCATAGAACCTGGAACATCACCAAGTCATTTCCAAGGCCCAGCTGCAGCTACCCGAGAGGATTCCAGAGGCCTACCCGACCAGTGGCACATACAGTTGTATGGCCTTAGAAACCAAAGACTAGTCCTTAATGGCACCCTCCATGTGCCCTCAACTCAGCCCTTTGGGGAGACAACTGCACGGCTGTGGGTTCAGCACCTTAAGCCTCCAGGGAAAAAACCCTGAACCCAACCCCTAACCCAAATCAGAAACCTCAACTGAAACCTAAACCTAACTCGAACCCTAACCCTACACTTGCTCTGCACCATCATATTGGCACTCACTTCACCTCAAGGGAGATAATGAGAATGGATTAGCTTGGAGCTGGCGACATCCCTGGACCCCACCCTAACCCTAGATAAGGCTCTCTCCCCATTGGACCCAATACCAACGTATGACAACACCACACGCCTGGGGAACAGAAGCGGTGCAGCATCACTCGGCATAGAATCTGGAACATCACTATGTCCTTTCCAAGGCCCAGATGAAGCTCCCGAGAGGATTCCAGAGGCCTACCCGACCAGTGGCCCATACATTTTCCGGGCCGTGGAACCCAAGCCTAATCCTAACCGACACCATCCCTTGTGCCCTCAACTTAGCCCTTCAGAGAGACAACTGCACTGTTCTGGGTTCAGTGCCTGGTGTGTCCTGGAACATAACCCTAACCATAACCATAACCATAACCCTAACCATAACCATAACCCTCAACCAAATCCTAACACTATATCGAACCTAACCCTACACTTGACTCGCACCATCGCATGGGCCCTCACTTCAGCCCTCGAGGGACATCACGAAACTGGAGTCCCTTCGGCACTGGCGACTACCCTGGACCAAACCCTAACCCTAGCTAAGGCTCTCTCCCCATGGGGACCCAACCAAAGTCTGACAACACCAGACGCCTGGGGTCCAGAAGCAGTGCAGGAACATTCAGCATAGTACCTGGAACATCACCGTATCGTTACCAAGGCCCAGCTGCAGCTGACCAAGAGGATTTCTGAGACCTACGAGACCAGTGCCCCATACGGCTGTCTGGTTTTGGAACCAAGAAACTAATCCTGAAAGGCACCTGAACTTGGGCCCTCAAATCAGTCCTTCAGGGAGAAAACTGCAGTGTTGTGGGTTCAGACCCTGCAGAGTCCTGGGACCTAATCCTAACTACAAACCCTAATGCTAACCCTAACCCTAAATCTAGCCCTATATTCTATACCTAACGCAAAACATGGTACTAACCCTACCCTAACCCCAACTACAAACCAACCATAATCTTACCACTAAACCCTACACCATAACCCAGAACCCTAAACCCCAAATCCTAACCCAGATCCTTACTGTACCATTACCCTAAACCCTAAACCCTAACACTAAACCCTAACCGTAATCCCTGAGCCCTACCCTAATCCTAACCATCTCTCCAACCCAAACCCCTAAACCCTAACCCGAACCTTTACCCTAATCCTAACTCTCTAACTCTAACAATCTAAACCTAACCCTAACTCTAACCCCTAACTGCTAACCCTAACCACTAACCCTAACCCTAACCCTAACCTCATGGACAGTCCTTCATCACCAGTCATGGGCTATGAACCACCCCCCCTCCTCCACCTCCTCCATTTGGTAAGATAACCTGAACTGGATGAGGGATTTGTAAAACATATTCATCTTCTTCGTGAAACACTTTGTGGTGAAAATGTAGAGATGGTTGTTAGGGCTTGGGAATTCAACTGCAAAACTGCCTGAGGACTTCATAACATATCTCACGTTTCTCAGGACATATGTACAATGGACTGTGTCATTTCCCTGTAATAAGGTCAGCTTTAGGTTTCTCTTGTCAAAAAGAAACAGGATTTTTACACAAAGGCAAATGAATCGGGAGAACAGGTGCATATTTTACAGACACAATGTTTTGAGTTCTGAGAAGGATGAGATGAACCCCTAAGTGTAGGTGCCTCAGGTGTCCTGTGTGAAATGGGGCACATGCTTTATATGACACAGACCTTGTGGTCACCATAATGGAAGCACCAGTGAAGGAGTGGGGGAAACTTGAATCACACAGGAATAGAAGAGAAGTTGAGGACAGTAAGCAGAGTTTGAGGAGGTGCAGAGGGGAGGGTCCTGGGGTCAGTGAGATGCAGTTGCAGGCCATTCCTGACCACAGCCTGAGCAGAGAGTATGAGTTCCACACAGAGCTGTTATGTGGGATCACTCTCAGTGCACAATGCAGTGTTCCTCTCCAAAATGTCATATTTGTCAAAGTGCACCTAGGTGACCATCTAAAAATGTTGTTGTCTCCCTGCATTGTCTGAAGGTTCTGGATATTTATGGGTGAAAAAATGCCCTGGATATACAGGAAATTTAACTTGGTCTTAAGGAAATGCTTGTCTGCCTAAGTTCATATCCCTCAGTGAGACTAAAAGTGAAGACAGGATCTAGATCAGCTGAGTGCCTGCAATGGCCTTCAGCCTCAGTCAACCTACAATTCAGGGATGGCCAGATGCAACCCATGCTGGGCCCCTGACATCACCCTGACTACAGATTCGCATCTATCTCCTTAAACTTCTCTCACAATATCCTGAGGATTTGCCTGTGTTCCTGCTGTCTCAGCCAGAATACCATTTCTCAGGGGGACCTACACAGAGCCTGAGCTGTGTTATCTGTGAAACAGGGGTAATATTTGTTTCTAAGGACATAACAAAAAGAAGACATTGAATACAGAATGCATCTGCAAAATGTCTGTGAAATGTCCACTCACACTTCTCACAGTTTCAATTTAGATATCTCCACACAAATGATCATCAAAAAAAGATGGTCACAGACGTTCATTAAACTAAGACTGTTAACATCTCAGCCCAGGGATTAGGGGTTGCCACTTTAAACAATAAGACAAAGACACGCTTATTCTATTAAGATTCAGGCCCTACCAGACAAAGAAAGAAAAAGATAATTACGAGAATGTGTATATCAGAGTTCTACATCTGAGATCTGAAGACAATCATATTCTATTACATATAGACTTGCAGATGCATCCACACACTAAAGTGTTCATCTAAGGCCACAGATTAACTACCAAAGAGGGAATGCATGTAGGAAAATGTAAGACCATAGGGAAATAACACCAAATCTCGTAAATCTCACTGCCTCCTATGACAACGATTTTGAAATTTGAAGAGGACTGTGTGAGGTGACAGAGTATGGTGATTATATATCTTAAAAATGTGTCAGATCTGCCTGCATGCTTTCTCTGCCCACCCTGTGCTCTCCACTTTGTTTTTCTTAGTATCCCTTAATACTACTTTCACTGTTCTGTCCTTGTTTCTGTGTTAGCTTCAATGAGGACCTACTCTCACCGCCCCCCCCCCCATCGAATGCACACAGTGCGGTTCCTATACACACAGGTAACAAACTAGCAGAAATTGTGGTGATGGAGGATAGTAGCAAAATCGCCCTTATTGCAGAGGAGTTCGAGGGACTTTTCTGGGGTGATGGTAACTTCCTATATCTAGATGCATCGGGTGCTTGTGCTCATTTATTGTAGAAATATTCACTGACTCCTGGTGCTTGGGGTCAGATCGACAGGTACCTGACCCTAGCATATGGCTGATTTCCAATGGTGGGTAAGGATCAGGGACAAGCAGTGACTGTGAGAGATGAGTGAGGAGGCCACACATGGAGTCAGACCCTCCCCCAGGATGCCATGTCTCCACGGACAGCAACCTTGTGCAGGAGGGCTCTGAGGATCACATATTTCTTGATCAGTCCTGTGAACTGCATAATCCTACTCCAGATTTCTCACTGAGGGATGGACAGCGCAGAGGCCAGCAGCTGGAGGACACCCTGATTATGGCTGGAGTGGAACAATGGGCCTGGGGGATTGAGTCAGAGAAGGGAAAGACAGAAGGTAGCGACAAGGATTTTGAGAGATAAAGGGAAGAGGAGAGAAAGGAATGTTTTCTACTGACTTCACCCACATTTCTGTGTGAACAAAAGGAGATTCTTGTCTCACAGGGAAGAGAAGAAGGCTGGCAAAAAGACAGAGTGACATTCTCAGCTCAAGTGCTCAGGATATCTGCCTTGCTCTTGAATACCTATCACAGGAAGCCTGTGCATTCTGTCATAAGTGGAACTGCAGCTCATACCATTTAGTCAAAATTAAAGTGATGATGAAGACCTCATCATTAAAGTAGTGCAACAAAAGTATGTGAACATACAGAGAGATCCAATAGAAGCAAAAGTCCGAAGGTAGACCAACTGCAATACTTATGGGAATATAGACTATCAGAAAAGGAGGTACCCCAATGCAGGCTTTCAGACACCTGGGCAATATCTGAAAACATGGGGGGAAAAAAGTAGTCCTTAATTCAAAAGGAACATTAGGATTAGACACAAAGGGATTGTGATGGAAGGTTTAGGGGGAAACCATATGATTTCATGGTGCTGTACCCATGGTCCTGTACCCTCAAGTCTCATCAAATTATATCCTTTAACTTGAGGCTATTTGTTATATGTAATTATACCTCATTAAAGAGATTTTCAAAACATAAAATAATAGAAGCAAATGTGGGAAATTTCCTTTCTAATCCTGAAGTGCATGGGTGATATGAGTCTCTCTGCCCATGTCTCAAAAATCCAAAATAGTAAGACATTTAAACAATTAATAATAGTAGAATAAGAGGACCCTGAGCTCACCCTGTCCCATGTTTTCAACTACATAACTTCCACCTCCAAGTCCATGAACCAGAGAGAGATCCAAAGACTGGCAGAACAAACTCCACACTTAAATAGAGAGAATCTGCATCAGAAAGTTTAGGAAGGTCAGAAAGGTGGAGGCTGGCTACCTGCAGAGGAGGCAGAAAAAGTAAGCCCTCACACCAGGAAGCTCACACAGGGAAGACTAATCTCCATAACATTGGGCATTAAAACACAGAGGGGCTGAATTCCCTTGAGTTTAGATCCTGGAGGTTTGGAGGTCAGCTGACCCAGCACTGGGTGATCCAGGAGGATGAGTGATAGCCAGATCGCTGCCTGTGTAGAGAGGCAACTTAAACATGGCATTTTATACAATGCCAAGGCAACAGGACACAGATGTATTCATGCTGATTCCTGAGTGTGTTGGAGGACTTCTCCAACAATGAGGGAGCTCACAGGCACCATTCTTCTCCCCCAGCCTCCCAGAATAAGCATAGAAGCACCCACCAGAGGGTGAGGCTGGACAGACACTTGCTACCTAACCCATTAGCAGTGCACCAGTCCCAAGGGTTCACTAGGGGACTCACCACACCAAGCCGGCTGGTCTCAGGGCAAACATTTTTCAAACCACAAGGGCACCCTGTCTAACAAGCTGCATGCATAGCTGCCACAGCACGCTATGCACATCTGCACCTCACCCAGCTATACATATCCAGGCACCCTCATCTGTCTCAACCAGCCACATTTCCCCAGGCGCAGACATGCTCTGTGCATATCCTCAAGCCCTAGCTTCCACCGCTGGTCCACAGCCCCCAGCCACCAAAGGACATCGGGAAATCTGGCATAGGACTAGTAGCCCTGTGCAATTTTGCTAACACTCCTACCCTGCTCCCAAGTTACCCAGTGGGCATAACACCCCACAGCTGACCTGCCTGGGTCCCACTGACACCACCGAGAGCAAGCACAGCCCACAACAGGCACGCAATCAGTGCAGACACCTGCACTGAAAGAAAAAGTAACCCAGACACAACAGCATGGAGTGAGCAATACCCATACGATATCTTCCTGAAGGTCCAGGTCCTATAAATGGAGACATGCACTACTGAGGTCTCCAGGACCTCTTCTTCATAACATTATTAGTTTCAAGAGCAGAAGGCACAGCTGAGTTTCTTAACACAGAGAAATAGAGACAGAGAGACAGACAAAATGGACTCACAGAGATGTTTATCCACAATGAAAGACCTAGTCAAAGCCACAGCCAGAGATCTAAGCCAAAAGAGTTATAAGTAACATACCTGTTACAGAATTGAAAGCAATGATCATAAGGATACTCATTAGAGTTGTGAAATGAGTAGAAGAGTGAGACTCCAGACTAGAGATAAGAGATAATACAATAGACATTGAGGACACAATAAAGGAGAAACACGCTTGCTGGAACGAACAGAGGGATGGAAGAAGCAGAGGAACAAACCAGTGACCTCGAAGACTGAGTGATGGAAATTAATCACGCTGAACCAAACAGAGAGAACAGAATTCTGCAACGTGAGATGAGACTAAGGGAACTCAGTGACTACAGCAAACATAATGATATTCATTGTGTAGGAGTTCCAGAAGAAAGAGAAAAGGGGGCAGAAAATTTATTTGAGGAAATAATAGGTGAAAACTTCCATAATTGGGGGAGGGAAACAAACATCCACATCCGGGAGACCTGAGAATTCACATCAAAATCAACAAAATCAGGCCAACACCCAGACATATTGTAAGCAAACTTGTATATTACAGTAACAATAAAGAAAAACTCTTAAAAGCAGCAAGACAAAGACACCTTCACTTAGACGGGAAGACCTATAAGGCTAGCTACCAGATTTCTGAACAGAAACTTGGCAAGCCATAAGTGAGTGACATCACATATTCAAAGTATTGAATGGAAAAATCAGCAGCCAAGAATATCCAGCCACTCTATCCAGCAAGGCTATCATTCAGAATGGAAGGAGACAGAGACTTTCCCAAACAAAAACTAAAGGAGTTTGTACCACTAAACCAGTCCTGCAAGAAATTTTAAGAGGGACTCTTTGTGTGGAAAGGAGAGACCAAAAGTGACAGTATAGAGGTAAAAGACACAAATCAAGTAAAACATGAATATTTCTCTAAAAAATCAGTTAAGGAACTCAGAGAAATGGATTTGAAACATAATAACATCTACAAAAACCTAGGGAGGAGAATATAATGGGTTCCAAGGTAAATGACCATCAGCTTAATAGAAACTGCTAAATGCAGAAAAGGTTATATAAACACCCAGCAGTAACCATATATCAAAAACCAGTCACAACTATGCTAAGAATAAAGATAAAGACATTAAAATACATCAGTAAAGAAAATAAGGAAAACATGAAAGACAGACAAGAAAGGATCGGAGAAAATCATTAGAAACCACACTAAAACAGGCAATAAAATGGCAATACATACATACATATCAATTTCTTTGAAGGTAAATGCAATTAATTCTCCAATCTAGAGATGTAGGATGTAAGAATAGATGAAAAAACAAAAGCTAGAGTAGCAATACCTGTATCAGAAAAAATACACTTAAAAAATAGTACATAACAAGAGTCAGAGGAGGACACTATATAACAGTAAAGGGTACAATCCAAAAATAAGATATAACAATTGTAAATATATCCCACAATTAAGTGGGATTTATTCCCAAGCTGCAAGCGTGGTTCAATATTCGCAAATCAATCAATGTGATACAATATATCAACAGGAGAAAGGTAAGAACCATATAATCAGGGCATCTGGGTGGCTCAATCCTTTAATAGTCTGACATCAGCACAGGTCATGACCCCATGATTTGTGAGTTCAAGTCCCACAGTGGACTCTGTGCTGAAAGCTCAGAGCCAAGAGCCTCCATCGAATTCTGTGTCTCCCACTCTCTTTTGGCCCCTCCCCTGCTCACGCTCTGTCTCTCTCAAAATAAACGTTAAAAAAAAAAAAACCATACGGTCATTTCAATACATGAAGAAAAAGTATTTGACATAGTACAACATCCATTCATGATTATAACCCCCCAAAGTAGGTTTACAGGGAACATACATCAATGTAATAAATATTTTCTATGAAATCCCCACAGCTATAATCAACCTTAATGGAGAAAATCTGAGAGCTTTTCCTATAAAGTCAGGAAGATGACAAGGATGTTTACTCTTACAACTTTTAATAAACATAGCACTGGAAGTCCAAGTCACAGCCAGCAGAGAAATGAAACGAAATGAAACGCAACGAATGAAACAATACAAAACGAAACAAAACAAAACAACATAAAGTAAAATAAAATAAAAATAAAATAAAATAAAATAAAATAAAATAAAAACAAATCCAAATCTGGAAGAAGTGAATCGTTCACACTTTGCAGATTACATGACACTATATATAGAAAACCCTAAAGAGTCCACCCAATAACTGCTAGAACTGATAAATGAATTCAGCAATGTCACAGGATACAAAATCATTGTACAGAAATCTGTTGCATTTGTAGACAATACTGAAGCAGTAGAAAAAGAAATTAAGAAAAAAGTCCCATTTACAGTTGTACACCAAAGAATAAGGTATCTATGAATAAATCTAACCAAAGTGGTGAGCGACCTATACTCTGAAAACTATAAAACAGTGATGAAAGAAATACAAGATGACACAAAGAAATGGAAGGATATTCCATACTCATGGATTGGAAGTACAAATTTCATGAAAATGTCTATACTTCCCAAAGCAACTGACACAACTAATGCAATCGCCATCAAAATAGCAACAACATTTTTCTTAGAACTAGAACAGTCCTAAAATTTGTACAGAACCACAAAAGACCCCAATCTTTAGAGTAGACAACCTTTATGTGAAGTGAAAATTATGGATGGCATTATGCCTCTGGATCTTCTGCTCCAAAACACAGTAACTCTGGCCTAAGCATTTGAACAAACGTTAGACACATCCCAACCAAGGATCATTCCACAAAATACATTCTACAAACGTACCCTCAAAACTTGAAGATTATGAAAAATATGAAAAATCTAAAAATTGTCATGGCCAAGTGGAGCCTAAGGAGACAGGATGATTGTAATGTGCCAGCTGGGATGAGTCTGGGACAGAAGAGGGTAAAACTGAAGATATCTGAATACAAATATAAACTTTAGTTAATACTACCATATCTCTTTGGGATATTGATTGTGACCGTGTATCAACTCATAGGACATCAATTGTCAGAAAACAGTCTGATGTATGTGGAGACCCAATATCTTCCCGATTTTTCTGGTAACTAGAAACTCACCATGAATGAAAAGATTATTAGTAATCACGGTTTTATATTTTCAACACATAATATTATATGACTAGTTATAGTATTAGTTATTAGTGATGGCCATTTACCTATTCTTGTTCTTACTATTATTTAATTTAAATAATAGCATTCACGGTACAGAAAGCTGAATTCATGATATACACTCCATAGAAACATCTACTTTACATATTTTAAGATAACAACGTATGTATATACCACTGTATTATGTGGTATGTAAATTAAATGTTTTTCTGATCTTGAACGAGCATGTCATTGAATGGCTTTCTATAAAGGTGGTTATCCTAGATAAGGAATGATACTCAGATTTTACAGGATGCACTTCACATCATGCCTGAACATTGTCAAAAAAAAAAAAAACATATGTACACACGGCCAGATGAATCATTGTGACTGGCTCACTTATTGTAAAGAATCCTTGCTTTAATATTTTCACGCATATTTTTAGCAGGAACACAAGAGAATCAAATATTTCCAAATCAAGGAGATATTCAAAGTCTGGAAGAATGATAGGGAGTTCAAGGGGGTTCAGAAGGAAAAGATGTGACCATGAAGTGGCAGTTACAGGCAAGCAGCTTTCTCTGGTCCATTGTGACAGGTTTTCATGAGGGGATGTCCATCATAGAATGTGATATGCAAAAGGGTAAGACCCAGAAGTACCAGAGGGAAAGACAACGCTTTAGGAAGAGGTGACATGGAAAGGTTGCTTCTGTGCCTAAGTGATGGCTCAGCAACCTGGCTGGGGGTCCCTGGGTCAAAGATTTCAGAAGGCCAGCAGTAACCTAGACTCACAAAGATCTTAGTAACATACATCAATGTAACTTAGAGTCACAAAAATCTTAGAGCCACAGAGTTGATCTTCATCTATGATTAGGAGATGGTCACCGTTTTACAGGATATGACAATTGGGCCAGCAGTAGATGGCTAGAATAATATTTAGGGCTATATTTTTAATAAAAAAATTGATGTGTAAAAATATGGGTTTGGAATGTTAAGAAAACTCACAGGACCATCATGCAGTTACTTACGTTAAGGCCCCATGTCACTAAACCTAATTTCATTCCTCCAGGAAATGTGGATGTTTCAAAATTTAGCAGGCTTGGCTAGGATCCTGGCCTGAGGGCTGGCCTACTCCTTGAGAGAAGGCAGCAAACTACTTGCAGGCAGATGGTATGGAAACAGTGATCTCTACATCGCCTGGTGCACACAGTGGGGAGATTATACACTCATCGTGGAGACCATCCCTGAGAAACAGTGTTCACAACAAGGGGACAAAGGAGCTAGGGCTGAGAAGCTGGGTGGTGCCATTTTCCTCCTCTTTCCCACAGCATAAACACAGAGCCATCTGCTGGAAACAAGGTCATCCCCACACTGGCTACCAAAGCTGCTTACACCAACCCCACCTTCCTGTGCTCTGGTGAGACCGGCCTTCTAGGTCAATCAGGCTTGCCTCCATCCCAATGGAGGTGTCCCCTTCCTCAGAAGACCAGTGGAAGCCCATGACCACACCACCTCTCTTGACCAGACAGTTCTGCAGGGCTTCACTTCGAGAGGCAGTCGTTTCAAGTCTCATTTAACAAGCAGACCTGAGCACCTAGATAAGTCTCACCATATTCTGGCCAAGGACCATACACTGCCCATACAACTGACCTGAAGGATAGTGCAGCCAGAACACAAAACAGTGCATGCAACACACACCACAGACACTCCCTGATATGTCAGGCCCTGGACACTAGATTACCTCCTTTTGATAAAGCCATTCAACTCACAGTCGGGTAACACAATGAAGTTTGGTAACAGAGAGAAAGCAAATACTCAGCCAAAATGCCAAGACAAGAGGAATGCATCCCAAATCAAAGAACAAGATAAGGTCATGGCCAGAGAAATGGAAGGAACACTTCCAAACTCATTCTATGAGGCCAGTTTGGCCTTGAGTCCAAACTGGACAAAGACCCCACTAAAAAGGAAAACTACAGACCAATTTCCCTGATGAATCTGGATGCAAAAATTCTCAACAATAATTAGCCAACCGGATCCAATAATACAAACAAATAATTATTCACCACAATGAGTTGGATTTATACCTGGGATGCACAACCAATTCAATATCTGCAAATCAACTGATGCGATACATCACGTTGATAAAAGAACGGATAACAACCATATGATCCTCTCATTAGATGCAGAAAAAGCATTTGACAACATGCAGCATCCTTTCTTGATGAAAAAAAAGTACTCATGAAAGGAAGGATAGAAAGGTCTTGCCTCAATATCAGTATGTCCAGATACGAAAGTCCCACAGCTAATATCATCTTCAATGAGGAAAAACTGAGGAGGAGCTTTCCTCCTAAGGTCAGGAACACGACTGGGATGTCCACTCTCACCACTGTTATTCCACAAACTGTTGGAAGTCCTAGCCTCAGCAATGAGACCACAAAAAGAAATACAAGGTGTCCAAGTTGGCAAGGAGGGATCAAACTTTCCCTCTTCGCAGACATAATACTTTCCATGGAAATCCAAAAGACTCCACGGAAAAACTGTTAGGACTGATACAGGAATTCAGGAAAGTCTCAGGATATAAAATCAATATACAGACGTTGCTTGCGTTTCTATACACCAATAATGAGTCAGCAGAGAGAAATCAAGGATTGATGTACTTTACAACTGCACTGAAAACCATAAAATACCCATGGGTAAACCTAACCAAAGAGGTAAAAGATCAGTGCACTTAAAACAATAGAGGGGCGCCTGGGTGGCTCAGTCAGTTAAGTGCTGACTTCGGCTCGAGTCATGATCCCGCATTTGTGGGTTCAAGTCCCACAATGGGTTCTGTGCTGACAGCTCGGAGCCTAGAGTCTGCTTCAGAGTCTGTGTCTCCCTCTCTCTCTCTTTCTGCCCCTCCCTCGCTCATGTGCTCTCTCGTTCTCTCTCTCTCTCAAAAATAAACAAACATTAAAAAAATAAAGGAACAAACCATACAATGTCTATGAAAGAAATTGAAGAAACACAAAGAAATGGAAAAACATTCCATGCTCATGGATTAGAAGAACAAATATTGTTAAAATGTCAATACTACCCAAAGCAATCGACATATTCAATGCAATCCCTATCAAAATAACACCAGCATTCTTCACAGAGCTAGAACAAACAACCCTACTATTTGTAGGGAGCCAGAAAAGACCCCAAAGAGCAAAGTCATGTTGAAAAAGAAAACAAAGCTGGAGACATTACAATGCTGGACTTTATGGTGTATTAGAAAGCCGCAATCATCAAGACAGTATGGTACTGGCACAAAAACGGACACAGACATCAATGGAATGGAATAGGGAACCCAGAAATGGACCCTCAAACATATGGCCGAGTAATCTTTGACAACGCAGGAAAGAATATCCAATGGAAAAACAAAAGTCTCTTCAGCAAATGGTACTGTGAAAACTGGGCAGTGAGAAGAATGAACGTGGACTATGTTCTTAAACCATACACACACACACACACACACACACACACACACACACACCTCAAAATGGATGAAAGATCTAAATGTAAGAAAGGGACCACCAAAATCCTTGAGGAGAAAACAGGCAATCTACCTCCTTGATCCTGGCCACAGCAACTTCTTGCTTGTCATGTCTCCGAAGCAAGGGCAATAAAAACCAAAATGAACTATTGGGACCTCAAGGTAAAAAGCTTCTGCACAGCAGAGGACACAATCAGCAAAACTAAAAGGCAACTGAATGTAATGGGAGAAGATATTTGCAGGTGACATATCAGATAAAGGGTTAGTATCCAAAGTCTATAAAAAATTATCACACTCAACACCCAAAAACCAAATAATCCAGTGAAGAAATGGGCAAAAGACATGAAGAGACACTTTAAGAAAGATGACATCCAGATTGGTCACACATGAAAATATGCTCAATCTCACTCGTCATCACTGAAATACAAATTAAAACCACAATGAGATATCCCCTCACACCTATCAGAATGTCTAAAATTAACATCTCCGGAAACGACAGATGTTGGCAAGGATGCAGAGAAAGGGAATGCTTTTGCAATGCTGGTGGGAATGCAAAGTGGTGTAGCCACTCTGGGAAATAGTATGGAGATTTGTCACAAACACTAAAAAGAGAACTACACTAGGACCCAGCAATTGCACTACTAGGTATTTATCCAAAGGATACAGTAATGCTGACTCGAAGTGGCACATGCACTCCAATGTTTATAGCAGCATTATCAACCATAGCTAAATTATGCAAAGAGCCCAAATTACCATTGACAGATGAATGGATAAAGAAGATGTGATATGTTCATACAATGGAATATTAGCGATCAAAAAGAATGAAATCTTGCTATTTGCAACAACGTGGATGGAACCGGACTTTATTATGCTAAGAAAAATATGTCAGAGAAAGACACACATCATATGATTTTTCTCATCTGTGGAATTTAATACAACTGTTGAATGTAGTGAAAGGAAAGCAAAAGTCACATACAAACAGAGAGGGAGTCAAACAATAAGACACTCTTAAATACAGAGAAGAAACCCAGGGTTCCTGGAGGGTTACTGAATAGGGATATGGGCTAAATGGGTGATGGGCATTTTGGGCGGCACTTGGGATGAGTATTGGGTATATTTTATACTTGACAGATCACTAAATTCTACTGCTGAAAATGTATTCCTCTATAAGGTAACTAACTTGGGCTTAAATTTAAAAAGAAGAAATATTAAAAAGAAGTAAAGAAATGTACTACCAGTCAAAAGAAAAGAATATTTAAATCAGGCTCTTTGAGTGGAAATGAAAGAGTAAAAGTGTTACAGACAAGAAAGGATCAGAGAAAACATCAAGAAACAATGGCAAAACAACTAGTAGAATGGCACTAAATATATACTTATCAATAATCACTCTGAATGTACATGGACTAAATGCTCCAATCAAAAGACATTGGATAGGGTGTCAGAATGGACAAAACAAACAAACAAACAAACAAAAACAACACCTATCTAGATGCTGCCTACAAAGCCTTATTTGGACTTAAGTCACCTGCAGATTTAAAGTCAGGGAATGAAGAAACATTTATTATGCCAATAATGTCAAAAGAAAGCCAGTAGCAATACTTATATCAGGCAAAATAAACTTTAAAACCGAGACTCTATTTTGGTACCCTTTCAGTAGATACCTAATAGTGACATTGCATGGACCCAGTATTTATAGCAGCATTATCAAAAGTAGCCAAACTATGGAGAAAGCCCAAGTATCCATCAAATGATGAAGGTATAAAGAAGTTGTGGTGTGTCTGTGTGTGTTGGTGTGTGTAAACATATGTGTATGCATATGTATGTTCATATATACATATGTATATACAATGAAATATAACTCAGCTTCAAGAAGAATGAAATCTTGCCATTTGCAACGATGTGGATGGAACTAGAATGTATTATGCTAAGTAAAATATGTCAATCAGAGAAAGACAAATATATGATTTCACTCATGTGCAATTGAAGAAACAAAACAGATGAAAACATGGGAAGGGGGCAGGAAAAGAGAAGAGTGGTAACAAACTACATGAGTCTCTTAATGTTAGAGAAAAACACTGAAGTTTCATGGAGAGAGATCGGTCAGCGCTGAGCTAGATATGGGACGAGTATTAAGGAGAGCACTTGTGATGAGCACTGAGTGTTGCATGTAAGGGATGAATCACTGAATTCTACTCTCGAATCTGAGAATGCGTTGTATGTCAACTAAGACTTAAATTAAAAAAATAAATAAATAAAGCTATAACAAGAGATGAAGACAGACACTATCTCATACTAAAGGGGACAGCCAAACAAGAATATCCAATAAATGTAAATTTTGATGCACCCAACATGTGATCACCAAGTATATAATACCTTTAACAACAACCATAAAAGAACTCACTTATAATAATATGACGATAGTAGAGGACTTTAACACATCACTCACATCAATGGACAGAACCTGTAAACAGAAAATCAACAAGGAAACAATGGCTTTGAATGACACACTGGACCAGATGGGTTTAACAGATATGTTTGGAACACTCCATACTAAAATGGCAGAGTACACATTCTTTTCAAGCACACATGGGACATTCTCCAGAATTGAACACATTCTAGGTCACAAATCAAGCCTCAACAGGTACCCAAAGACAGAGATCAGACCAAGCATCTTTTCTGACCACAAAGCTAGGAAACTTGAAGTCAACCACAAAAAGCAGGGGGCGGGGGGGGGGGGGGCGGGTACAAGTCCACAAATAAAGGGAGGTTAAATTACATACTACTAAATGAATGGGTCAAACAGGAAATCAATGAGAAAATACACTGAAACAAATGAAAATGGAAATACACTGGTAAAAAACTTTGGAATGCGGCAAAAGCATTCTATGATGGAAGTACATAGCAATACAAGCCTACATTTAAGAGCAGGAAAAATCTCAAACAATCCTAACTTAGAACCAAAGGAATGAGAAAAAGAACAGTAGAAGGGAGGAAATAATAGGAATTACGGAAGAATTAAGGAATATAGAAACCAAAAAGACACTAGACCAAATCAATGAAACCAGAGCTGGTTCTTTGAAAGCAGTAATCAACTTGAAAACCTCCTAGACAAACTTTTCACAAAGAAGAGAGAAAGGAATCAGGTAAATGAAATCACAAATAAGAAAGGAGAAATAACAGTCAACACCACAAAAATACAGTTAGAAGATAATATTATGAACAACTATATGCAACAAATTGGACACTCTGAGAAAAATGGACAAATTCCTAGAAACACACAAACTCCCAAAACTGAAACAGAAAGATACACAAAATCTGAAAACAGAAAGAAATCAAATCAGTAATTAAAAAAATCTCTCCCCAACACAAGAGTTTAGGGCCAGATGGCTTCACTGATGAATTCTACCATCCATTTAAGGAAGAGGTAATACGTATTCTCCTCGAATTATTACAAAAAATAAAAAAGAAGGAAAACTTACAAATTCATCTTACGAAGCCATCATTACCCTGATACCAAAACCAGATAAAGGCTCCACTAAAACCAAAAACTGCCGGGTGCCTGTGTGGCTCGGTTGGTTTACTGTCCAACTGTTAATTTAGGATTAGGACATTATCTTGAGGTGCGTGGGTTCGAGTCCCATGTTGGACCCTGCCATGACAGTGTGGGACATGGCCAGCATTCTCTCTGTCCCTCTCTCTCTGCCCCTCCCTCACTTTTATGTACTCTAAGGAAAGAAATAAACATTTTAAAAAATGTTTAAAATTTTTTAAATAAAACTGAAGACCAATAGCCTGATGGGTATGTATGCAGAAATTCTCATTAAAATACCTTCAAATTAAAGTCAACAATACATTCATAGAATCATTTACCATAATCAAGTGGGATATATTCCTGGGCTGCAAGGGTGGTTCCACATTCACAGATCAATCAACATGATGCACTACAGTAATAGAAGAAAGGATAAGAACAATATGATGCTTTCAACAGATGCAGGAAAACTATTTGACAAAACGTCACATCCATTCATGATAAAAACACTCAGCAAAGTACATTGAGACTCAACCTACCTGCACATAATAAAGGTCATCTAGGAAAAACCCACAGCTAATCTCATCCTCCATGGGGAAAAATTGAAAGTTTTTCCTCCAAGATCAGGGACAAGTCAGGGATGACCCCTCTCACCACTGTTATTCCACATAGTACGGGAAACCCTAGCCACAGCAATCAGACAACAAAAAGAAATAAGAGGCATCCAAATCGGCAAGGAAGAAGTAGCACTTTCGCTATTTGGAACTGACATGATGTGCTCTATAAAAAACATGAAAGACTCCCTTAAAAATTGCTAGAATTGATATATGAATTCGACAAGTCACAATATACAGAAATCAAGGTACATAAATGTGTTGCATTTCTATACACGAATCATGAATTAACACAGAAAGAAAGGGATCAATCCCATTGACAGGTTCACAAATACCACAAGATACCAGGAATATACCTAACGAAAGAGATGAAAGACCTATACCCTAAAGGCTATGTAACACTGATGAAAGAAATGCAAGGGACACTAAGAAATGGAAATACATTTCATGTTCATGGATGGGAAGCACAAAATACTGTTAAAATGTCTACACTCCTCAAAACAATCTACACACGTAATGAAATCCCTATCACACTAACAAAAACATTTGTCACAGAACAAATAATCTCAAAATTTGTATGGAATTACAGAAGTCACCAAACAGCCAAAACAAACTTGAAGAAGAAAAGCAAAGCTGGAGACAACACAATTCCAGACTTTAGGTTATATTACAAAGCTGTACTGGTCAGAACAGTATGGTACTGGCAAAACAACAACAACAACAAATCACAGAGGCATAGACCAGTAGAATGGAAACCCAGAAATGAAGTTATACCTATATGCTCAATTAATTCTCAACAAAGCAGGAAAGAATATCCAATGGAAAAAAAGATAGCCTTGGGACGCATGGGTGGCTCAGTCAACAAAGCGTGTGATTATGGATTCAGCTCAGGTTATGATCTCAGGGCAGTGCAGAGCATGCGTGGGATTCTCTCTCTCCATTTCTCTCTGCCCATCTTCTTCATGCTCTCTCTGTCTCCCTAAAATAAATACATAAACTTAAAAAAGTCTCTTCAACATATGGTTTTGGAGAAACTGGACAGGAACCTGCAAAACAAAACAAAAACAACAACGGACCACTTTCTTACAACAGACACAAAAATAAATCCAACATGGACAAAGACCTATGTGTGAAACCTGAAACCATAGAATTCCCAGAGGATAACATGGGTAATATCTTATTTGACATTGCCTGTACAAACGTCTTTGTAGATATATCTCCTGGGGTAAGGGAAACACAAACAAAAATAATGGGACTTCGTAAAAATTAAAACCTTCTGTCACCAAGGAAATCATCAACAAAACTAAAACATCTACAGAATTATATTTGCAAATGACATCTGATAAAGGGTTAGTGTCCAAAATATACAGTTATACAGCACCCAAAAAATGAGAAATCCGATTAAAAATGGGCAGAAGACACGCATAGACATTTTCCCAAGGAAGACATACACATGGCCAAGAGACACATGAAAAGATGCTCAACAATACTGATCTTCAGGGAAATACAATTCAAAAGTACAATGAGATAACACATCACATCTGTCAGAATGACTAAAATCAATGAAGGGTGAAACAGCAGGTGTTGCCAAGGATGTGGGGAAAGAAGAACCCTCTTGCACTGTGGGTAGGAATGCAAACTGGTGCAGCCACTCTGGAAAACATCATGAAGATTCGTAAAAAAAAAAAAAAAAAAAACACAAAAACTGGAAATAGAACTACCTTACGATCCAGCAATTTCACTAAGAGGTATTTCCACAAAGAATACAAAAATAATTCTTCAAAGGGATACATGCACCATGATATTTACAGCAGCATTTTCTACAACGGCCAAATTACAGAAACTGCCCAAGCATCCATCAACGGATGAATAAATTGAGATGTAGTAAATGGAATGTAATATTATTTAGCCATAAAAACATGAAATCTTGTCATTTGCCATGAGCTGGACGGAGAGAGAGAATGTTATGCTGGGTGAAATAAGCCTGTCAGAGAAAGACATATACCAGATGATTTCACTAACACATGGAAATAAAACAAAACAAAGTGGGGGGTGGGGGGAAGAGACAGTGACAAACAAACAGACTGTTAACTAGGAAACAAACTGAGGGCTTCCACAGTGAGGTGGGGGAATGGGTGAAACAGCTGATGGGGGTTAAGAAGTGCATCTGGGATGAGCACCAGGTGATGTGTGGTAGTTTTGCTCTATATTGTACACCTGAAACTAATACTACACTGTATCTTTACTCACTGGAATTTAAATTAAAAGATAACATAGGTTAATGACAGGTACCTACCAGGTTTTTCTGTAGTTTTCAATCACTTCACTAGATTGGAAAAATAACCATTAAATTTTTTAAAAAGTATGTATGATATGGGGGACAGTTTGTGCCCTTACCTCGCTCTCTGTTTCCAGTAGGACTCGGAAAGTGGGTCCCAGCTCATTCTTCTAGGAGGTCCTGAGATGAGCATTTCATGTATTCATGTCCTAACTGAACGCAGCTCCCATTTTCTGAATTTCTGTCAGGGTTTCTTCCCAGAAACAAGCCTGAATCTGGAACAAACCATCGACTGCATCTATGAGATGATGTCATGGGACCCCACAATCCACGAGACCTTTAGTAAAATACGTCTTGTTCAAATATTGTCCGGGAAGGGAGGAATGAAACACGGGAACAACCCAGAGGATGCAAGTGCCTGTGTAGCTCAGCAACCAGCTTGCCCAGGAAAGCCACCCAGCGCCCCCTCCTCAGCACTCAGTACAACAAGGCAGCTTCTCTCTGGCGACTCAGGAGATGCCAAGTTCCTGCAAATCTCCCAAGGTCTCCCCTGGGGCGGGCGGCAGAACCTGCTGGTAACTCAGCTCTGTTCTCTGTCCTGAGGCAGCAGCAGAGGCCCTGAGTCCTCTGGGAGCAACAGAAGCCCTTCCTGCTCTGAGGTGCCCTGGATCAGAAAAGCCGATGGTGCGTCCTCTGCTGGCCTTCACTGCCCAGGCAGAGGAACCCTCCCCTCCGGGTCTGTGGTGCTCGAGCTCTCTCTGCTGGCCATCATGGGAATTCCCGCAATGTTGAAGACCCTGGTCGCTCAGCTGAGGGACTGAAGGTGCTCTGAGCAACTCAGCCTGCTATCCACACTGGGAAGGGTCTTAGTGACAGAGCCTGGGACACAAAGAAATCTTTTCCTCCTCCTCTCTTGTGAGTGAAGAATGAATCCGAATTTATTAATGTAATGACATCATTTGTAATGCAATGTTCACAGAACATTTGTAAGCAATGTTCACAGAAAAATGGACTGCCAATTTACACATGCTGAACAAGAGGTAATTGTGTTTACCACCAAAGTATTTAGGTTAGATAAAGAATTGACACCTTTGAGAGAGAGATACCGGCTTCCAGCTATGGAATGAATGAGTCCTAGGGATACAAGGGACAGCCAATGGATTAGAGTCAATCCTGTAATAATACTGTTGCATGCTTTCACAGGATAGCTACACTTGTACTTAAGTACAACATAATTTATAGACATATGGAATGACTACAATGTATGCCTAAAACTAATACAACAAATGTGTGAACAATATTTCAATTAAAAATAGACATCCTTTACACTATCTCTAATTTCTCCTTCTTTGCTAATAAACTATCATTCCTGGGTGCTTGGGTGGCTTAGTCGGTTAAGCATCCAATTTCCACTCAGGTCATGATCTTTCAGTCCCTGAGTTTGAGACCCATGTCAGGTTCTGTCCTGACAGCTCAGAGCCTGGAGCCTGCCTCAGATTCAGTGTTTCCAGCTCTCTCCCCCCTCCCCAGCTCAGGGTCTCTCAAAAAAAGAAAAAATAAATATTAAAAATGAAAAATCATTCCTAATTTAGAATCTGTGAAATTCCATTTATACCAGATTCTCTAACATCACCATCTTGATGTTGAGAGCTTATCTGAATAGTCACTAATAATATCTTTGATGACACATATGTGACAAGGTCAGAATGCAACTTACAGGGAGCTACACATCTGTTATGAATTTCCTGTATGTATCCTTGGCTAATATTATCAATTAAATGTGCTTTAGGGCTACAGATAGATGATAATGTCCAACAGTCATATAGGTCAACTTCCTATAGAACCATTATGCCTTCAATTACTAATGGCCATCTCTTCAGAATTAAAATAAAGCTGGGACAGGAAAATGTCTTTGAATTTGATGTAAGAGAAGACTATGGTGTTTTAAAGGGCTCACCTACCTTCTGGAATCCTCAGATTGGTTGTGGACAGGAGGATAGCAACCCACAATTTTGATGCACACCGCTAGTTCCAGAAGGAGAATATGGACCTTATTGTCAAATATTTTTTTAGTCAATATCGACAGTCCACCTCTGCCAGATCCAGACTACAGGACCTGGGGACAACACAATGCCTGATTCCTGGGTTCAGAACATGAGGAAGGCCAGCTGGTGGGGGGAGAGGGGGAAATCCAACAGGGCCTGGGGCAGTGAGGGAGATGGCTCCAGGTCACCTCCCCACAGGGCAGGCTCTGGAGTTTACCTGCCAAAGAGCAGCACACTCTCCCTCAAGACATCCCTCTCCATGACAGAACATGAGGCTGAGCCCACAATTTCAGGAGAAATGAGGGATACCCATCTTTTCAAATGCAATGGCCTCTGCAGAG
Source organism: Lynx canadensis (assembly GCF_007474595.2). Classification (NCBI taxonomy): domain Eukaryota; kingdom Metazoa; phylum Chordata; class Mammalia; order Carnivora; family Felidae; genus Lynx; species Lynx canadensis. The sequence continues at coordinate 60,596,868 of NC_044304.2, forward strand.
CTTGGCCTGAAGGATGTTGGAGTCTTAGAGTCATGAAACTTTGATGCCCATGATACAAGCCCTTTCTGCCCCAGCACTCAGAGCCACTTCATACATTCCCTTTCCCCTGGCCCATCTCACCCTGTCCACATACCTGGACCAGGTCTCTACTTTCCTCCTTGTACTTCCTCTTTGTCTCTGTTTCTCTCTAACCATATCTCTCTCTTTTCTCCCTTTCACTCTCTAGGACTTGCCCAATTCCCCTATCACTCATTCAGTGTCTCTCTCCCTGCCTGTCTCTTTCTCTACCTCTCCCCAGGGTTCAGGCTATCTGCTCTGTGCATGAAGCCCTGTCCAGAAGCACAGGGCACTCATGTATCTCCCTCTCTCCTGTCATGTTTTGTCCCAGGCCCTGATCACAATGGAGGAGAATCCCCTGTACAGCAGCTGCTCATGTTGACATTTGCTATAGCAATGCTAGCAGCATGTGGACAGCCAGACATTTACCCTTGGTGGCCCAGCCATGACCCAAAAGCTGCTGGAGGGCTGACTGCTTCCCTAAGCTGGGAGGAAAAAGGGGCTCACAGAGTTCAGGGTCCCTGGGGACAAAGTGGATTGGATTGGACGATGTAGAAGGAGCCATATGCTTACACACAACTCTCCTGGGTGTTGTGGAAGGAACCTATCTCAGACCATGGACCTCTGCTCGCCCCATCCCTCAATAAGGCAACAGGGAAAGCTTTGTGAGACATCATGTGACTCACCACAAAAATTGCACCATTTGCCCCCTTGGAGGCCAGGTACCTGGATTGGTGCTATTGGAGGCAGCTGGTAAGGTGCCAAAGGGCACAAGAGCTGAATTAATGCAGGGCCTCCTTACTGGTCTCCTGAATCCATTCCTCACCACCAGAATAGACCCTTTCCTGGAGACAGATACCTGCCCGGCTCATCAGCACAAACCCCATCAACTAGCACGTGCGCTGAGTGCTCATGAGTATCTATCTACAGAATTAACAACCACCACCAGAGCTCCCTAAAGGATGTATCCATATCCTCGGATGGAACTATAGGTCCCTTCCAGGCAATACAACCCCAAAGAATGATCTGTCTTCTTCCACCAATACTGTACATTCTACCTGTTGGTCAACTGTGTGTACAGGAATCCCAAAGTGTACACCTGATGGGGAATGAATGTTGATTTTCCTGGAAGCAAACGCTGACAGAGACACAACTGTGACAAGGGTTATTAGGGGACACTAGGAAGGACAAAGTGGAGGGGACGGGGTGGGAAGGAAAAGCATTCAGACCAAGGGGCAGATTAGACACCATCTCTAAATATATAATAACCACAGCTGGTTTGTTCAGTTTGTTCAGTGTCCATTTCAAATTTCACACCGAAGGTCCTCTATGTCAAAGTGATTTTGAGTTATTGCAATGGGATCTTCTGTTGTCCTGTATGCATTTTGTCTTCTACAACATATGTGTGGCCTGGGATGAGCACTTAATTGTGTGGCTGCATTTGTGTGTCTACCTGTAATGGAAGAAGATTATCTTCAGATCTTAGAGGTAGATCCCTGAATGTACACATTCTCCTACTTATTTTTTCCTTCTTTGTAAAGAAGGACCTGAATTTTAATAGAAAACACACAGTGGTCTTTGTTGTATCTTTTGAAACAGGAATTGCCAATCTCCCAGCCTCAGGCATTATACCCTTAGTTTCAGGAAATTTAATGAATATCTGTTGATGATCTTTTGTGTGCAGATACATTCATTTCCACCCTGAGAAATGTGAGTGCCCACTCATCCCATACATTTTACAAATTCCTTATGTGATTAACCCCCTCTTCATTGCACTGACCCCAGAGACCAACATTGTCCCTGCTTCTCAGATTACAAAGCTGAGGCTCTGAGATGGCCCCACTGAGAGCTGGCATTAGGGCTGAGATGGCAGAAACACAGGCAACTCCTCAGGAAATTGTGAGGGAAGTTTCGGAGATGCAAACCTTCAGGCAGGGTGGTGACAGCAGTGCAGGTTGTGTTGACAGGAGGCCAGCAGAGGCGGTTCCTTGGTCAACACTGAATTCCTCGCTAACAGTCTGACTCAGGCTGAAGGCCAAGGAAGCCACAAAGCTCATCTACAAACTTTCATCTCATTTAGTCTCACGGAGGCACACAAACTCAGCAGACAAGCATCCCATAAGAACCAAGTTAAACTACAAATCTTCAGGGCATTCTTTCACACAGATCCAGAGCCTTCAGAAAACCAAGGGAAATAACAGTCTTTATTTAGATAATGAACTACGTGCACTTTGGCCACAATGACATTTCAGAGATGATACCTGCATGAACTGTCCTTGAACCCACGCAGCAGCTCTGTACTCACTCTCCCTGCCCAGGTTGTGGGCCTGCCAGAAATGGCCTCCAACTCCATCTCACTGAGTCCAACACCCTCCCCTCTGCACCATCTCAGCTCTTCTTTCTCATCCACAGCCTCCAATTCATTCCCATGAGATTCACATCTCTGGCTCTTGTACTTGAGGACCCATTACTGGCACTTCCACTATCGTAGAGCAGAAGCTCCATGTCATTTAATGCATGTGACTCTCTCCCCATTAGGACACCTGAAGCCCCTGATGGTAGGGGGGTGTGCCTTATCACAGAGCCAGGAACATGGACTCTGTACAAGGCACATCTGCAGAACTGATATGCCTGCTTTTCTATGAAAAGACTCTTTCCTTCTCCACAAGAGACACCTGCAGCCCAGCTCAGTAAGGGAAAATGACACAGCCCAACATATGTATGTCTTGAGAAAGCTGAAGAATCTTAACAGTGTCCTCAGCCAGCAGCACCCTTTCATTGCAAAGCCGGTGAGGCCATCTCTATGTCTTCTCAAAGACTCAACAAGACAGAAGCTGAACATGCTGAACATGTCAACTCATACTGTTCAGATCATCTTACAAATAGTCGAGGTGGAGGTGGTGGGTAGTGTCCCTGAGGACACCTAGGAGCTGGAGTTGGCTCATAGAGCCCATGAACAGTGGTAAAGGTGATCTGTGGAGAAGGGCCTGCAGAGTGGACCTGTGAAAGGAGGAGGTGCTCTTGAATTCATAGGAACCTACAGAACAGAAGTGACAGGTACGTTGGTATGACAGACAGAAGCAGAACGCCCACAGGAGCTGAAACACAATGAAGCAGGTGTCGGCACCTGGCCCTTTGTTCATTCACGGGTTCTAGTAGAACACAGCATCAGTGCCAGAAAACTCTACCCTCCCACGAGGTCCCACCTACAGCCTGAAGGTCCCATGAGGACCTCCTACAAGGTCCCACCTACAGCCTGAAGGTACCAAATGCCACAAGGAGAAACTACTGTCTCCACACATCACTGCCCATGTTTACAAATGAAGAAAGCCAAGGAGTCCTATTCTAGAAGACTGATGGCAATAATGCCAGTCTAATAAATGAACGCATTCCAGAGAGGCAGGCATCTATGTCCAAGACCCCTCTGGTGTCCTCTTCCACCAGATCTGCAGACTTTTTATTTGCACATTGAAAACAGACAGAACATGAAGGAATGAAAGAAAAGCCCAGCACCACACAGAGATTCAGGGCCACCCCAGGGTCAAAGCTCAACCTGCCATCCCATGCCTGTCCTCACTCTGCTTCCCTCCCTGACAAAGACATCTTCTGTGCAAGGCCACAGAGACCTCTGAGGAGATGGGGATTCCTGGAGTCCTGCAAGGGGCCTGGAAATGTGTTTTCTGAGAGAAACATGTTACCTGTGCACATTCATTGGTCTCAGGTATGCTTATCTTAATTCACAGGTAATTCAGCTTTAAATACAATATGAGTTGCAGAGCTATTTGGTCCCATTGTAAAAGAGAGGTAGAAATTCCACATAAAAGAATGAACAGAAACATGTCTAGATTTCAGGTGTAAAACTCCCATAAGGTACCATGAGACAAAGTACCAGTTACAACTGCTCCCGGGACTGAAGAGAACCTGCACATATAAACACAATTGAAGAACTCTGTGAGGTACTGGCCCTGCAGGTAATCACTGATTCTCTCCCTTCACGACTGCAGTTCCACGTACATTTTCGAGTACACATGCCGCTTCTGAAAATTCAGAGTATTTCCACCTAGCGGACGACTGGAGAAATTCTCTATCACAAATTTACCAACACAGAAAGATCAATAATGAATTCTGAAATTTATCTAAGAACACTCAGCACTGCACAAAGCACACAATATAAAGTTGGAAAGAGTTTTCATCTTTTCCAGTCACGAGGCTCATCACAGACATTCGGAACAAGTTCATCGCCTATGCTGAAATAGGAAAAAATGAAAATAATAATGATAATCCCATGTAAAGAAGGTGTGGAAGGAGTCAGAAGCTCCAGAAGACTTGAGGGTGCAGGGAAGTGTCATCCTCCTCAAGTTATTTCCACAAACACAAAGTGAGAGCCACATGGTCCTCAGCCTCCACACACTGTGGCTTCCAGAGGTGCCAGCTAACATGATGATCTTAAAGTGGAGAATCCTGGAGGCTTGTGAGGACATAAATCAAACAGTAAAGACAACAGAGGACATAGAAAACCAGACAAGGCCAGATAAAAGTTTCTAGAAATCATTGCAACTGAAACAGGCAACAGAATTTACCTTGTCTTTCTCTACATCCTTGGTAGAGACACAACTGATATTCCCCATGGGAGCTGCACCAAGTCCTGGGTCTCATAAAGGCTGGAGGTGGATGGAGGCTGATTCTGACTTGCATAGACTGCGTGGAAGAAAAACAAACCGTCTGCCACATGTTTAATTATATTCAACTCTTTCACATTCTCAGGTTCCTTACCAGGGGCAGAGGGTTTTTCTGGTGCCTTGGATGACCCTTGAGGACAAGAGGGAGATCTGATCCTGTCCCTTGAGGAAGGTTTACAGGGCCCTGGTTCAGGTGTTTTTATAACTAATCAAGCATCTGTGAACAGCTCAGGTGTCAACTAGCTAGAAATAAAGTCAGGGGTTTGTCTCATCCCTCAGAGAGTCCAGCACATGGTCTCTGTACAAGCTACATCCTAGGGAGTGCTATGTCTGTCAGCCTGTATAAGGCCCCTTTCCTTCTCTATCAGAGACACATGTTGCCCAGCTCACTATGTGGAAATGACTGCCCATTTCATGCATGTCCTGAGAAACTTGAAGAACTTTACAATGTCCTCAGTCAGGCTGACCTGAAGACCCTGTGGTGCCATCACTGCATTTCTCCAAACACACAAGTAAAAGACAAAACGTGTTTTATAAGTCAATGTATACTGTTCAGATCATCTTTCCAGATGATGGAGGTGGAGGGTGAGGTCTCCACCAGGTTGGAGAAGGTGGGGGTGACCCAAAGCCCAAAGCCCATGGATGGTGATAAAGGGCAGCCCACGGGGTGCGACATGGAGTGCACTTCCGGGAAAGGAGGAAATGCTCTCACAGCCACGTTGACCTGTAGGACAGAAATTAAACGTTTGCGATGTGTTAGGGTAAAAGGTGAAAAATCCAACACCAACACCAACACTAACATAGATGAACCCCAAAGAAGCAGGAACAGTGCCTGTCTCCTTCCCCTCCACCTGGTTTCAACAGGGCAGCATCGGTGCCACAAAATTCCATCCTTCCCACCAGCTCCCACCTAGAGCTTCTAGGAGCTTGAGGAGACAATGCAGTGCATTGCTGGCAGCATGCATGGTACTAGCTGTGTCTGCAAATGTCGGGAAGGAAGTGGCTAGTCTTAAAGGATCAGAGGGATAATTCCAGACTACTAAAGAAAGTCTGTTTCACACACACAGCCTTCTATTTCCAGGACTACTCTCCACCCAGCCCTTCACCACATCAACAGCTTCGTCTTGGCATAATAAGAGCTGAAATGATGAGGAAGAATTTTGTTTTTGTATCATTCATTTATATCTTTAATCCATTTCAAGTCAATTCTTGGAGTGGTGTAACATCATGTGCTAAGCTTTAATCTTATACATGTGAATATCAAATTTTCCCAGCACCAGTTATTCAAGAGACTACTCTTCCCCACTGTGTATTCTTGACTCTTTGTCAAATAGTAGTTGACTGTGCATGCATGGGTTTAGTTTGGGCTCTCAATTGTCTTGTGTGTGTGCTTATGCCAGTGACATAACTGATTTCTTTAGTGTTAGATTGCAGCTTGAAATCAAGAAGTGTGATGCCTTCTGTCTTGTTCTTTCTTGTTTTGGCTACTTGGGGTGTTTTTGTGGTTCCAAATACATTTTAGGATGTGTTTTTCTAATTGCGTAAAAATTGCATTGGAGTCTTGATAGAGATTGCATTGAGTCTCTTCTACATGGTTTTGGGTAGTATGGGCATTGTATCTATATTAACTCCTCTGAAAGATGCACATGGGATGGCTTTTCACTGACTTGTGTGTTCTTCCATTTCTTTCATGCAAATTGAATTTTTTCCATTTCTGAACACAGGTTTCATAGTTTTCTGCAGAGAGATCTTTCACTTCTTTGGCTAAATTTATTCCTATATGTTTTATTGTTTTTGATGTTATTGTAAATGGGATCGTTTTCTTTACTTCTTTTTAGATAATTTGGTTAGTGTATAGGAATGCTAGAGAATTTGGTATTGTAACTATCTATTTTGAAACTTTACTGCATTTCTTGATTAGATATTAACAAGTCCTTTTGCATTACACTTTTTATTTCATTCCTTTACATTATTTTTTTAAATATATGAAATTTATTGTCAAATTGGTTTCCATACAACACCCAGTGCTCATCCCAAAAGGTGCCCTCCTCAATACCCATCACCCACCCTCCCCTCCCTCCCACCTCCCATCAACCCTCAGTTTGTTCTCAGTTTTTAACAGTCTCTTATGCTTTGGCTCTCTCCCACTCTAACCTCTTTTTTTTTTCTTTTTTCCTCCCCCTCCCCCATGGATTCCTGTTAAGTTTCTCAGGATCCACATAAGAGTGAAACCATATGGTATCTGTCTTTCTCTGTATGGCTTATTTCACTTAGCATCACACTCTCCAGTTCCATCCACGTTGCTACAAAACGCCATATTTCATTCTTTCTCATTGCCACATAGTATTCCATTGTGTATATAAACCACAATTTCTTTATCCATTCATCAGTTGATGGACATTTAGGCTCTTTCCATAATTTGGCTATTGTTGAGACTGCTGCTATAAACATTGGGGTACAAGTGCCTCTATGCATCAGTACTCCTGTTTCCCTTGGATATATTCCTAGCAGTGCTATTGCTGGGTCATAGGGTAGGTCTATTTTTAATTTTCTGAGGAACCTCCACACTGCTTTCCAGAGCGGCTGCACCAATTTGCATTCCCACCAACAGTGCAAGAAAGTTCCCGTTTCTCCACATCCTCTCCAGCATCTATAGTCTCCTGATTTGTTCATTTTGGCTACTCTGACTGGCATGAGGTGATACCTGAGTGTGGTTTTGATTTGTATTTCCCTAATAAGGAACGACGTTGAACATCTTTTCATGTGCCTGTTGGCCATCCGGATGTCTTCTTTAGAGAAGTGTCTATTCATGTTTTCTGCCCATTTCTTCACTGGGTTATTTGTTTTTCGGGTGTGGAGTTTGGTGAGCTCTTTATAGATTTTGGATACTAGCCCTTTGTCCAATATGTCATTTGCAAATATCTTTTCCCATTCCGTTGGTTGCCTTTTAGTTTTGTTGGTTGTTTCCTTTGCTGTGCAGAAGCTTTTTATCTTCATAAGGTCCCAGTAATTCACTTTTGCTTTTAATTCCCTTGCCTTTGGGGATGTGTCGAGTAAGAGATTGCTACGGCTGAGGTCAGAGAGGTCTTTTCCTGCTTTCTCCTCTAAGGTTTTGATGGTTTCCTGTCTCATATACAGGTCCTTTATCCATTTTGAGTTTATTTTTGTGAATGGTGTAAGAAAGTGGTCTAGTTTCAACCTTCTGCATGTTGCTGTCCAGTTCTCCCAGCACCATTTGTTAAAGAGGCTGTCTTTTTTCCATTGGATGTTCTTTCCTGCTTTGTCAAAGATGAGTTGGCCATAGGTTTGTGGGTCTAGTTCTGGGGTTTCTATTCTATTCCATTGGTCTGTGTGTCTGTTTTTGTGCCAATACCATGCTGTCTTGATGATTACAGCTTTGTAGTAGAGGCTAAAGTCTGGGATTGTGATGCCTCCTGCTTTGGTCTTCTTGTTCAAAATTCCTTTGGTTATTCGGGGCCTTTTGTGGTTCCAAATGAATTTTAGGATTGCTTGTTCTAGTTTCGAGAAGAATGCTGGTGCAATTTTGATTGGGATTGCATTGAATGTGTAGATAGCTTTGGGTAGTATTGACATTTTGACAATATTTATTCTTCCAATCCATGAGCAGGGAATGTCTTTTCATTTCTTTAAATCTTCTTCAATTACCTTCATAAGCTTTCTATAGTTTTCAGCATACAGATCCTTTACATCTTCGGTTAGGTTTATTCCTAGGTATTTTATGCTTCTTGGTGCAATTGTGAATGGGATCAGTTTCTTTATTTGTCTTTCTGTTGCTTCATTGTTAGTGTATAAGAATGCAACTGATTTCTGTACATTGATTTTGTACCCTGCAACTTTGCTGAATTCATGTATCAATTCTAGCAGACTTTTGGTGGAGTCTATCGGATTTTCCATGTATAATATCATGTCATCTGCAAAAAGCAAAAGCTTGACTTCATCTTTGCCAATTTTGATGCCTTTGATTTCCTTTTGTTGTCTGATTGCTGATGCTAGAACTTCCAGCACTATGTTAAACAACAGCAGTGAGAGTGGGCATCCCTGTCGTGTTCCCGATCTCAGGGAAAAAGCTCTCAGTTTTTCCCCATTGAGGATGATGTTAGCTGTGGGCTTTTCATAAATGGCTTTTATGATCTTTAAGTATGTTCCTTCTATCCCGACTTTCTCCAGGGTTTTTATTAAGAAAGGGTGCTGGATTTTGTCAAAGGCCTTTTCTGCATCGATTGACAGGATCATATGGTTCTTCTCCTTTTTTTTTTTTTATTAATGTGATGTATCACGTTGATTGATTTGCGAATGTTGAACCAGCCCTGCATCCCAGGAATGAATCCCACTTGATCATGGTGAATAATTCTTTTTATATGCCGTTGAATTCGATTTGCTAGTATCTTATTGAGAATTTTTGCGTCCATATTCATCAGGGATATTGGCCGGTAGTTCTCTTTTTTTTTTTTTTTTTTTTAATTTTTTTTTTCAACGTTTATTTATTTTTGGGACAGAGAGAGACAGAGCATGAACGGGGGAGGGGCAGAGAGAGAGGGAGACACAGAATCGGAAACAGGCTCCAGGCTCCGAGCCATCAGCCCAGAGCCTGACGCGGGGCTCGAACTCACGGACCGCGAGATCGTGACCTGGCTGAAGTCGGACGCTTAACCGACTGCGCCACCCAGGCGCCCCTAGTTCTCTTTTTTTACTGGGTCTCTGTCTGGTTTAGGAATCAAAGTAATACTGGCTTCATAGAATGAGTCTGGAAGTTTTCCTTCCCTTTCTATTTCTTGGAATAGCTTGAGAAGGATAGGTATTATCTCTGCTTTAAACGTCTGGTAGAACTCCCCTGGGAAGCCATCTGGTCCTGGACTCTTATTTGTTGGGAGATTTTTGATAACCGATTCAATTTCTTCGCTGGTTATGGGTCTGTTCAAGCTTTCTATTTCCTCCTGATTGAGTTTTGGAAGAGTGTGGGTGTTCAGGAATTTGTCCATTTCTTCCAGGTTGTCCAATTTGTTGGCATATAATTTTTCATAGTATTCCCTGATAATTGTTTGTATCTCTGAGGGATTGGTTGTAATCCCATTTTCATTCATGATTTTATCTATTTGGGTCATCTCCCTTTTCTTTTGGAGAAGCCTGGCTAGAGGTTTGTCAATTTTGTTTATTTTTTCAAAAAACCAACTCTTGGTTTCGTTGATCTGCTCTGCAGTTTTTTTAGATTCTATATTGTTTATTTCTGCTCTGATCTTTATTATTTCTCTTCTTCTGCTGGGTTTAGGCTGCCTTTGCTGTTCTGCTTCTAGTTCCTTTAGGTGTGCTGTTAGATTTTGCATTTGGGATTTTTCTTGTTTCTTGAGATAGGCCTAGATTGCAATGTATTTTCCTCTCAGGACTGCCTTCGCTGCGTCCCAAAGCGTTTGGATTGTTGTATTTTCATTTTCGTTCGTTTCCATATATTTTTTAATTTCTTCTCTAATTGCCTGGTTGACCCACTCATTCTTTAGTAAGGTGTTCTTTAACCTCCATGCTTTTGGAGGTTTTCCAGACTTTTTTCTGTGGTTGATTTCAAGCTTCATAGCATTGTGGTCTGAAAGTATGCATGGTATAATTTCAATTCTTGTGAACTTATGAAGGGCTGTTTTGTGACCCAGTATATGATCTATCTTGGAGAATGTTCCATGTGCACTTGAGAAGAAAGTATATTCTGTTGCTTTGGGATGCAGAGTTCTAAATAGATCTGTCAAGTCCATCTGATCCAATGTCTCATTCAGGGCCCTTGTTTCTTTATTGACCGTGTGTCTAGATGATCTATCCGTTTCTGTAAGTGGAGTGTTAAAGTCCCCTGCAATTACCACATTCTTATCAATAAGGTTGCTTATGTTTATGAGTAGTTTTTTTATATATTTGGGGGCTCCGGTATTCGGCGCATAGACATTTATAATTGTTAGCTCTTCCTGATGGATAGACCCTGTAACTATAATGTCCTTCTTCATCTCTTGTTACAGCCTTTAATTTAAAGTCTAGTTTGTCTGATATAAGTATGGTTACTCCAGCTTTCTTTTGGCTTCCAGTAGCATGATAAATAGTTCTCCATCCCCTCACTCTCAATCTAAAGGTGTCCTCAGATCTAAAATGAGTCTCTTGTAGACAGCAAATAGATGGGTCTTGTTTTTTTATCCATTCTGAAACCCTATGTCTTTTGGTTGGCTCATTTAATCCATTTACATTCAGTGTTATTATAGAAAGATACGGGTTTAGAGTCATTGTGATGTCTGTATGTTTTATGCTTGTAGTGATGTCTCTGGTACTTTGTCTCACAGGGTCCCCCTTAGGATCTCTTGTAGGGCTGGTTTAGTGGTGACAAATTCCTTCAGTTTTTGTTTGTTTGGGAAGACCTTTATCTCTCCTTCTATTCTAAATGACAGACTTGCTGGATAAAGGATTCTCGGCTGAATATTTTTTCTGTCTAGCACACTGAAAATCTCGTGCCAATTCTTTCTGGCCTGCCAAGTTTCAAAAGAGAGATCAGTCACAAGTCTTATAGGTCTCCCTTTATATGTGAGGGCACGTTTACCCCTTGCTGCTTTCAGAATTTTCTCTTTATCCTTGTATTTTGCCAGTTTCACTATGATATGTCGTGCAGAAGATCGATTCAAGTTACGTCTGAAGGGAGTTCTCTGTGCCTCTTGGATTTCAATGCCTTTTTCCTTCCCCAGTTCAGGGAAGTTCTCAGCTATTGTTTCTTCAAGTACCCCTTCAGCACCTTTCCCTCTCTCTTCCTCCTCTGGGATACCAATTATGCGTATATTATTTCTTTTTAGTGTATCACTTAGTTCTCTAATTTTCCCCTCATACTCCTGGATTTTTTTATCTCTCTTTTTCTCAGCTTCCTCTTTTTCCATAACTTTATCTTCTAGTTCACCTATTCTCTCCTCTGCCTCTTCAATCCGAGCCGTGGTGGTTTCCATTTTGTTTTGCATTTCATTTAAAGCGTTTTTCAGCTCCTCATGACTGTTCCTTAGTCCTTTGATCTCTGTAGCAAGAGATTCTCTGCTGTCCTCTATACTGTTTTCAAGCCCAGCGATTAATTTTATGACTATTATTCTAAATTCACTTTCTGTTATATTATTTAAATCCTTTTTGATCAGCTCATTAGCTGTTGTTATTTCCTGGAGATTCTTCTGAGGAGAATTCTTCCGCTTGGTCATTTTGGATAGTCCCTGGTGTGGTGAGGACCTGCAGGGCACTTCCCCTGTGCTGTGGTGTATAACTGGATTTGGTTGGCGGGGCCGCAGTCCGACCTGATATCTGCCCCCAGCCACCGCTGGGGCCACAGTCAGACTGGTGTGTGCCTTCTCTTCCCCTCTCCTAGGGGCGGGATTCACTGTGGGGTGGCGTGGCCATCTGGGCTACTTGCACACTGCCAGGCTTGTGATGCTGGGGATCTGGCGTATTAGCTGGGGTGGGTAGGCAAGGTGCACAGGGGCAGGAGGGGCAGGCTTAGCTTGCTTCTCCTTAGGTGATCCACTTCAGGAGGGGCCCTGTGGCAGTGGGAGGGAGATCCGCTGCCAGAGGTTTGGCTCTGCAGAAGCACAGAGTTGGGTGTTTGTGCGGAGCGAGCAAGTTCCCTGGCAGGAACTGGTTCCCTTTGGGATTTTGGCTGGGGGATGGGCGAGGGAGATGGCGCTGGCGAGCGCCTTTGTTCCCCACCAAACTGAGCTCTGTCGTCCGGGGGCTCAGCAGCTCTCCCTCCCTTTGTCCTCCAGCCTTCCCGCTTTCTGAGCAGAGCTGTTAATTTATGACCTCCCAGACGCTAAGTCGCGCTTGCTGTCGGAACACAGTCCGTCAGGCCTCTCTGCTTTTGCAAGCCAGACTCGGGGGCTCTGCTTGGCGGGCGAGCCGCCTCTCCGCCCCGGCTCCCTCCCGCCAGTCCGTGGAGCGCGCACCGCCTCGCCACCCTTCCTACCCTCTTCCGTGGGCCTCTCGTCTGTGCTTGGCTCCAGTGACTCCGTTCTGCTAATCCTCTGGCGGTTTTCTGGGTTATTTAGGCAGGTGTAGGTGGAATCTAAGTGATCAGCAGGATGCACAGTGAGCCCAGCGTCCTCCTACGCTGCCATCTTCCCTCATCCTGTCTCATTCCTTTACATTATTTTAAAAAATCATTTTATTTGGAAATAGCTGACACACTATGTTACATTAGTTTCAGATGAACAACAACATAGTGATTGGACAAGTGTGTACATTCTGCTATGCTAACACAGTGTAGCTATCATCTGTCACCATGCATCGCTATTCCAGTACCATTCACTATGTTTCCTATGCTATATCTTCTGTCTGTGATTTATTCATTCCATAACCAGAAGCCTGAATCACCCAATCCCCTTCACATATCTAGGGCATCCTTGTCTTGTGCCTGATCTTAGAGGAAAAACTTCACAATTTCACTATTGAGTATGATGTTAGCTGTGGGCTTCACATACATGGCCTTTCTCATGTTGAGATATGTTCCTTCTACACTGAAGTTTTAAAGAGTTTTTTAGCACATATGGATACCAAATTTTCTCAAATATTTTTTATGTGTCTATTGACATGGTCATATGAGTTTTCTTTTTAATTTTTAAAATTCATTTATTTTTAGTTTAAAATTGTACACAATTTATCTATTTATGTACTTAGTATGTATTTTTTCAAGTTTTTATTAAATTCCAGTTGGTTAACATATAGTGTAATGTTAGTTTCGGGTACAGAATTTAGTCATCCATCACTTACATACAACACCCAGTGTTCCTCACTACTAGCACCCTCCTTAGCCAATCACCCATTTAACCCATCCCCCTACCCACTTCCCTTCTAGTAACCCTCTGTTTGCTATTTATAGTTAAGAGTCTGGTTTCTGGTTGATTTTTCTTTCATTCAGCTATGTGAGGGGTCACACTTATTGATTTGCATTTCTGAAACATCCTTCCTTTATAGGGAAAAAACCCTTCATCATGGCCAATGATCCTTTTAATGTGCTGCTGGATTTGGTTTGCCTGTATATTATCGGGAATTATTCATCTATATTCATCACGGGGATACTGGCCTATAGTTTTCTGTTCAGGTAGTATCCTTTTCTGGCTTCCTAACAGGGTAATTCCAATCTCATGAAATGAGTTTGGTGTTCATTCCTCTTTAATTGGTGAGAGGACTGCTGTTAGTTTCTTCTACAAACGTTTGGTCAAATTCACCAGTGAATCCACCTGGTCCTGAGCTTTTCTTCACTGGGAGATTTTCTATTACTGATTCAATTTATTTGCATTGGTTATCTTCTTGTATTGATACAGTCTTCCTTTAATTAGTCTGTGAAAACCTTCTATTTCTTCCTGATACAGTCTTGGTAGGTTGTGTGTTTCTAAGAACCTATCCGTTTCTTTTAGGTAGTCAGTTTACTGGCATCTAATTTGGCCATCGTCACCTCTTTGTCTCCTTTATGTTTCTGTGGTATGATGTAATGTCTTCTCTTTTATTTATAATTCTTTTGATTTGGGTCCTCTCTCTGTCTTAGCATAGTCTATGTACAGTCTTGTCAATTTTGTTTCACTTTTCAGAAAACCTAATGTTGGTCTTCTTCATATATTCTATTGATTTCATGGTCTCAGTTTCATTGGTTTCCACTCTCGTATGTATTACTTTCACCCTTCTGAGAACAGTGGACTTAGATTTTGGGGGTTTTTTCTAGTTCTTTGAAGTTAACATTAGGTTGTTCATTTGAGTCCCAAATCTATCCTCCATGCATGCAAGTCCAGTGACTCATCAGAGAACCTTCAACAGATCTTTCCTGTCCTATCTCTGATTCTCAGAACTCTGAGAAAAAGAACCAGAAAATTTTTTTGAAGATACAATAGATGAAAACTTCCCTAATGTGGGGAAGGAAACAGATCCAGAAGGAGGAGGCACAAAGAACCCTCAATATATTCAACAGAAGCTGATCCACACCAAGTCATATAGTAATTAAAACCCAAAATGTCATGATAAAGAAAAAATTTAACATCAGGAAAACAAAAGATGACAGTTACCTACAAGGGAAATCCCATAAGGTTACCAATGGATTTTTTTTTCAGAGGAAACTTTGAAACCATAAGTGAGCAGCATGGTATGGTAAAGGTGCTAAATGGGAAACATCTTCAGCCAAAGAGGGTCTATCCAGCACTCTATCATTCAGATGGAGGGAGAGATCAAGAGGTTCCCAAATAAATACTAAGAGAGTTCACAACCAATAAATCACCCTGGCAAGAAATGCTAAAGGGGACTCTTTGAGTGGAAAAGAAACACCTAAAGTGACAGTATTAAAGCGTGAAATGCTAAAGCAACAAAAATGAGTATTTCTGTAAAACATCAGTCAAGGTATTCACGATATAAATATGATACTACATAGCTACAACACGGGGAGGAGAGGAATAAAGAACTGGTTCAAACTTAAACAACTATCAACTTAATATAGACTTCTATATGCACAAGTGGTAAGGTACAAACCTAACAATAACCGCAAACCAAACGTGACTAATACCTGTGCAGAGAATAAAGACAAGCAATTTCAAATGTGCTACTAAGAAACCCAGCAAACCATAAAAAAGAGAAAGAGAAGAAAGGATCAGAAAGATTCAGAAACAACAAACATCAAGTAACCAAATGACCACAAGTACATGTCTATCAATTACTTTGAATGGAAACAGAATAAATGCTCCAATCAAGGGCACTGAGTGACAGATAGGGGCACCTGGATGGCTCAATCGCTTGAGATTTTGACTCTTGATTTGGGCTCAGGCTGTGATCCCAGGATCATGGGATTGAGCCCCATGTTGGGCTCTGCACTGAGCATGGAACTTGCTTAAGATTAATTCTCATTCTCATTTCTCCCCTCCCCTGTCTCTCCCAACTCCCTCACCCCGCCCTCCCATGCCTGTGCTCTCTCTCTTCATTATAAAAGGCACTGGGTGATGGAATGAATAAAAATATAGGACCCATCTATCTTCTACCTATGAGAGACTAATTATAGAACTAAAGTAACAAAAGAAAACTGCAGTAGCAATACCTATATCAGACAAAATAGATTTGAAAATAAAACTGTAACAAGAAACAAAGAAGGACACTATAATAAAAAGTACAATCCTACAAAAAGATAGAACAATTGTAAACATATATGCACTCAACCTGAGAGCATCCAAATACAAAACGGTCAAAAACAAAAGTAAAGGAATTGATAGTAATACAATCATAGTGGGGCACTTTAACACCCCAAAGGCACTGGGTGATAGAATGAATAAAAATATAGGACCCAACTATCTTCTACCTACAAGAGACTAATTATAGAACTAAAGACACCTACAAGTAGAAAGCGGGGGGACGGAGAAACATTTATCATGCAAATGGGTATCAAAAGAAAACTACAGTAGCAATACCTATATCAGACAAAATAGATTAAAAAATTAAACTGTAACAAGTGACAAAGGACACTGTAACAATAAAAGGTACAACCCCACGAAAAGATAGAACAATTGTAAACATATATGTGTTCAACCTGAGAGCATCCAAATACACAAAACAGTCAAAAACAAAAGTAAAGGAAATGACAGTAATACAATCATAGTAGCGCACTTTAACACCCCAATGACGTCAATGAAGAGATCATTCAATCAGTAAATCAACAAGTAGTGACTTTGAATGATAGAGTAGACCAGCTGGACTTAACAGATATCTTTACGACATTCCATCCTAAAACAGCACAATATGCATCATTTTCAGGTGCACATGGAACATTCCCAACACTCAATAAAATATGAGGTCATAAAACAAGCTGAAACAAATTCAAACAGATAGATCGAAGTCATACCATGGGTGTTTTCAGACCACAATGCTATGAAAGTAAAAGTCTACAACAAGAAAAAAAAATCTGGAAAAGGCACAAAAACATGGAAGTTAAATAACATGCTCCTAAACAATCAATGGGTCAACCAAGAAATCAAAAAAGAAATCCAAAAGGACATGGAAACAAATGAAGATGAAAACACAACAATCCAAACTTTTGTAAAGCAGGAAAAGTGGTTTTAACAGGGAAGTTTATAGCAATGCAGGTCTGCCTCAGGAAAAAAAAAAAAAAAAAAACTGAAGTAAACTCCATAACCGTATAACAATAAAAGCTAGATAAAGGACAACAAACAAAACGCCCAAACAGCAGATGAAGAAAATAATTAAAAGCAGAGAAGAAATAAATGATATACAAATTAAAACTATAATAGAACAAGGTAAATGAAATTAGGAGGTGTTTCCATGAAAAGATCACTTAAATTGATAACCCCTAGTCAGACTAATCAGAAAACAGAAATGACACATATAAATAACAATGACAGAGAAGAACAACCAACACCACAGAAATACAAACATTTGTAAGAGATATTATGAAAAACTATATGCCAACAAGCTGGACAAACTGGAATATACAGATCAATTCCTAGAAACATGGAACCTACCAAAACTGAAGCAGGATGAAATAGAAAATTTGAACAGATTGTTTACTAGCAAGGAGACAGACTCAGTAATCAAAAATCACTCATCAGACAACAGTCCAGGACCAGACGACTTCACAAGCACATTCTATCAAGCATCTGAAGAAAAGTTGATGCCTATACTTGTCAAACTATTCTAGAAAACAGAACAGGTGGGAAAATACCCAAATTAATTCTAGGAGGCCAGAATTACCCTGATACCAAAACCAGATAAAGACACCATGAAAAAACAAAACTACAGGTCCATATAGTTCATGCACACAGATACAAAAGTCCTCAACCAAGATTTAGCAAACAGAAGCCAACAACACATTCAAAAAATAGTCCACCAGCATAAAGTGGGATATCCTACCCAGAATGCAAGGGTAGTTCCATATTCAAAAATCAATCAACCTGCTATATCACAGTAATAACTGAAAGGATAAAATACCTATCATTTCTACAGACACAGAAAAATTATTTGACAAAGTACAACTCCCATTCGTGATAAAAGCCCTCTAAAACAGGTTTAGAGGGAACATACCTCAGCTTAATGTAGTCTATCTATGTAAGCCCACAGCAGATATCATACTTAATGGAGAAAATGGAGAGCTTTCCTCCAAAGTCAGTGAAAAGTAAAGATCTCCACTCTTACCACTTCTATTCAACATAGCACTGGCAGTCCTAGTCACAGCACTTAGCCAACAAAAAGAAATGAAAGGCATTCACATTGGGAAGGAAGAAGTACAATTTCACTATGTGCACATGATGTGATACTCTATATAGAAAATCCAATAGACTCCACCAAAAATCTACCAGAACTGAAACTTGAATTTAGTAGTGTCACAGGATGGAAAGTCAATGTGCAGAAATCAGTAGCATTTCTATAATAATAAAACAATAAAAGGGAAATTAAGGAAATTATCCCAATTACATTTACACACACACACACACACACACACACACACACACACACACACACAAATAATAAGATACCTAGGAATAAATCTAAGCAAATAAGTGCAAGACCTTTACTCTGACCACTGTGAAACCCTGATGAAAGAAATTGAAGACAACACAAATAAATGGAAAGGCATTCCATGCTCATGCACAGAAAGAACCAGGGGCGCCTGGGTGTTTCAGTCGATTAAGCATCTGACTTCAGCTCAGTTCATGATCTCGTGTTCCTGGGCTTGAGGTCCACATCGGGCTCCATACTGACAGCTCAGAACCTGGAACCTGCTTGGGATTCTGTGTCTCCCTCTCTCTCTGCCCCTCCCACACTTGTGCTCTGTCTCAGTATCTCGAAAATAAATAAAACGCTTTAAAAAAATTTTTTTAAAGAAAAGGGACACCTGGCTGGCTCAGTCGGTTAAGTGTCCGGCTTCCACTCGGATCATGATCTCACAGTTCATGCATTCGAGCCCCACTTTGGGCCATGTGCTGACTGACAGCCCAGAGCCTGGAGCCTGGAGGATTCTATGCCTCCATCTCTTCCTGCCCCTCCCCCACTCATGCTCACGCTCTCTCTCTCTCTCTCTCAAAAACAAATATAAAAAATTTTTTCAGTAAATAAATAAAAAAGAAAGAATCAATATTTTTTAAATGTCTACACTACCCAAAGCAATCTACAGATTTAATGTAATCCCTATCAAAGTACCAACAGCATTTTTTCACACAACTAAAACAAAAATCCTACATATATATATATATATATATATATATATATATATATGGAACAAGCAAAGATCCCGAATTACCAAAGAAGCTTTGGAAAACAAAAGCAAAGCTGGAGGGATCACAATTCAAGACTTCAAGTTCTAGTCCAAGGCAGTAGTAGGCAATAAAACAGTATGGTCCTGGCACAAAAATAAATACATACATTGAGAGGACAGAATAAAATATTCATAAATAAACCTACAGTTTTATGTCCAATTCATCCTTAACAAAGCAGGAAGGAATATCCAATGGGAAAAATCAGGCTCTTCAAAACTGGTGCTGGAAAAAGTGGTCAGCAATAAGCAAAAGAATAAAATTGGATCACTTTCTTACACTATACACAAAAATAAATTCAAAATGGATTAAGGACCTAATGTGAGACATGAATCCATAAACATCCCAGAACAGAGAACAGGCAGTAATGTCTCTGGTAAGTACCATAGCAACATTATTCTAGATATGTCCCCTGAGGCAAGGGAAATAAAAGCAAAAATAAACTCTTGGGACTTCATCAAAATAAAAAGCTTCTGCATAGCAAAAGAAACAATCAGCAAAGCTAAAAGGGAACCTACTGAATGGGAGAAGATATTTGCAAATGGCATATCTAAAACAGGGTTAGTATCCCAAATATATAATTTGTGCAAATCAATCCACACAAAAATATCCAATTAAAAAAGGAACAGAAGAAATGAACAGATCTCTCTCCAAAGAAGATAGAGATGCCAACAGACACATGAAAAGATGCTCAACATCTCCCCTCAGCAGGGAAATACAAATCAAAACTACAAGGAGACATTAATTCATACCTGTCAGAATGGCTACAATTAACAACAGAAAACAAGGGTAGAATGGGTTGCACAGCAAAAGGAGCTCTCGTGCACTCTTGGTAGGAATGCCAACTGCTGCCACACTGTGGAAACAGTATGGAGGTTCCTCAACAAGGTTAAAAATGGAACTACCTGATGATCCAGCAACAGCATACTGAGCATTTACCCCCCAAATACAAAAACACTCTTTCAAAGAGATACATGCACCCCATGTTTTGGCAGCAATATTTACAAGATAAATTATGGAAGAGCATAAGTGTCCCTAGATAGATAAATATATACAGACCTGGAATATATACGTGTGTGTATATATATATATACACATACATATACACACATATATATATTGTGCATATATATACATATATGTACATACGTAAACATATACACAATGGGATCATATCAGCCATATAAAAGAATGAAATATTACCATTTACAATCACATGGATGGAACTACAGAGTATACTTCTATGTGAAATAAATCAGTCAGAGAAAGACAAATACCATATGACTTCACTCACATGTGTCATTTAAGAAACAAATGACCGAAGGAAAAAGAGAGAGAGAAGAGAGATGAGCCATGAAACAGACTCCTAACTATTGAGAACTGATGGTTACCAGAGATGGTGGAGTGGGGGTGGGTGGAATCACTGAGGGGGATTAAGAAGTAGGCTTATTGTGATATGAATGGGTGATGTAGAAAATTGTTGAAACTAATAGAACACTTGAAAATAACAGAACACTGCATGTTAATTAGTCAGCAAATAAAATATACTAAAATAAACCATAGCTTTGAATATAAGTGGACTAAATGCTCCAATCAAAACACACAGGGTGCCTTAATGGATAAAAAAGCAAGACCCACCTATGTGCTGCCTACAAGAGTCTCATTCCAGAACTAGAGACACATGCAGATCAAAAGTAAGAAGATGGAAACACATTTATCTGGCAAATGGAAGTGAAAAGAAAGGTGGGGTAGCAATACTGCAATCAGGCAAAATAGACTTTCAAACAAAGACTACATCAGGAGACCAAGAATGCTACATAGCGATAATGGGGACAATCTACAAGAAGACATACCAATTGTGAATATTCGCATGAATATGCTTCACATGGGAGCACTGAAATATATAACGCAGCTAACAACAGACATAAAAGAAGAAATCCATAGCAATACAATAAATTAATATAGGATTTTAACACCACCTCACAACAATGGAACAGATCATCCACTCAGAAAATCAAGAAGAAAACAGTGGCTTTTTTTTTCAATATATGAAATTTATTGTCAAATTGGTTTCCATACAACACCCAGTGCTCATCCCAAAAGGTGCCCTCCTCAATACCCATCACCAGCCCTCCCCTCCCTCCCACCCCCCATCAACCCTCAGTTTGTTCTCAGTTTTTAACAGTATCTTATGTTTTGGCTCTCTCCCACTCTAACCTCTTTTTTTTTTTCCTTCCCCTCCCCCATGGGTTTCTGTTAAGTTTCTCAGGATCCACATAAGAGTGAAACCATATGGTATCAGTCTTTCTCTGTATGGCTTATTTCACTTAGCATCACACTCTCCAGTTCCATCCACGTTGCTACAAAACGCCATATTTCATTCTTTCTCGTTGCCACGTAGTACTCCATTGTGTATATAAACCACAATTTCTTTATCCATTCATCAGTTGATGGACATTTAGGCTCTTTCCATAATTTGGCTATTGTTGAGAGTGCTGCTATAAACATTGGGGTACAAGTGCCCCTATGCATCAGTATTCCTGTATCCCTTGGGTAAATTCCCAGCAGTGCTATTGCTGGGTCATAGGGTAGGTCTATTTTTAATTTTCTGAGGAACCTCCACACTGCTTTCCAGAGCGGCTGCACCAATTTGCATTCCCACCAACAGTGCAAGAGGGTTCCCGTTTCTCCACATCCTCTCCAGCATCTATAGCCTCCTGATTTGCTCATTTTGGCCACTCTGACTGGCGTGAGGTGATATCTGAGTGTGGTTTTGATTTGTATTTCCCTGATAAGGAGCGACGTTGAACATCTTTTCATGTGTCTGTTGGCCATCCGGATGTCTTCTTCAGAGAAGTGTCTATTCAAATTTTCTGCCCATTTCTTCACTGGGTTGTTTTTTGGGTGTGGAGTTTGGTGAGCTCTTTATAGATTTTGGATACTAGCCCTTTGTCCGATATGTCATTAGCAAATATCTTTTCCCATTCCATTGGTTGCCTTTTAGTTTTCTTGGTTGTTTCCTTTGCTGTGCAGAAGCTTTTTATCTTCATAAGGTCCCAGTAGTTCATTTTTGCTTTTAATTCCCTTGCCTTTGGGGATGTGTCGAGTAAGAGATTGCTATGGCTGAGGTCAGAGAGGTCTTTTCCTGCTTTCTCCTCTAGGGTTTTGATGGTTTCCTGTCTCATATACAGGTCCTTTATCCATTTTGAGTTTATTTTTGTGAATAGTGTGAGAAAGTGGTCTAGTTTCAACCTTCTGCATGTTGCTGTCCAGTTCTCCCAGCACCATTTGTTAAAGAGGCTGTCTTTTTTCCATTGGATGTTCTTTCCTGCTTTGTCAAAGATGAGTTGGCCATACGTTTGTGGGTCTAGTTCTGGGGTTTCTATTCTATTCCATTGGTCTATGTGTCTGGTTTTGTGCCAATACCATGCTGTCTTGATGATTACAGCTTTGTAGTAGACGCTAAAGTCTGGGATTGTGATGCCTCCTGCTTTGGTCTTCTTCTTCAAAATTCCTTTGGCTATTCGGGGCCTTTTGTGGTTCCATATGAATTTTAGGATGGCTTGTTCTAGTTTCGAGAAGAATGCTGGTGCAATTTTGATTGGGATTGCATTGAATGTGTAGATAGCTTTGGGTATTATTGACATTTTGACAATATTTATTTTTCCAATCCATGAGCAGGGAATGTCTTTCCATTTCTTTAAATCTTCTTCAATTACCTTCATAAGCTTTCTATAGTTTTCAGCATACAGATCTTTTACATCTTTGGTTAGGTTTATTCCTAGGTATTTTATGCTTCTTGGTGCAATTGTGAATGGGATCAGTTTCTTTATTTGTCTTTCTGTTGCTTCATTGTTAGTGTATAAGAATGCAACTGATTTCTGTACATTGATTTTGTACCCTGCAACTTTGCTGAATTCATGTATCAATTCTAGCAGACTTTTGGTGGAGTCTATCGGATTTTCCATGTATAATATCATGTCATCTGCAAAAAGCAAAAGCTTGACTTCATCTTTGCCAATTTTGATGCCTTTGATTTCCTTTTGTTGTCTGATTGCTGATGCTAGAACTTCCAGCACTATGTTAAACAACAGCAGTGAGAGTGGGCATCCCTGTCGTGTTCCCGATCTCAGGGAAAAAGCTCTCAGTTTTTCCCCATTGAGGATGATGTTAGCTGTGGGCTTTTCATAAATGGCCTTTATGATCTTTAAGTATGTTCCTTCTATCCCGACTTTCTCCAGGGTTTTTATTAAGAAAGGGTGCTGGATTTTGTCAAAGGCCTTTTCTGCATCGAATGACAGGATCATATGGTTCTTCTCCTTTTTTTTTTTTTATTAATGTGATGTATCACGTTGATTGATTTGCGAATGTTGAACCAGCCCTGCATCCCAGGAATGAATCCCACTTGATCATGGTGAATAATTCTTTTTATATGCCGTTGAATTCGATTTGCTAGTATCTTATTGAGAATTTTTGCGTCCATATTCATCAGGGATATTGGCCGGTAGTTCTCTTTTTTTACTGGGTCTCTGTCTGGTTTAGGAATCAAAGTAATACTGGCTTCATAGAATGAGTCTGGAAGTTTTCCTTCCCTTTCTATTTCTTGGAATAGCTTGAGAAGGATAGGTATTATCTCTGCTTTAAATGTCTGGTAGAACTCCCCTGGGAAGCCATCTGGTCCTGGACTCTTATTTGTTGGGAGATTTTTGATAACCGATTCAACTTCTTCGCTGATTATGGGTCTGTTCAAGCTTCCTATTTCCTCCTGATTGAGTTTTGGAAGAGTGTGGGTGTTCAGGAATTTGTCCATTTCTTCCAGGTTGTCCAATTTGTTGGCATATAATTTTTCATAGTATTCCCTGATAATTGTTTGTATCTCTGAGGGATTGGTTGTAATCCCATTTTCATTCATGATTTTATCTATTTGGGTCATCTCCCTTTTCTTTTGGAGAAGCCTGGCTAGAGGTTTGTCAATTTTGTTTATTTTTTCAAAAAACCAACTCTTGGTTTCGTTGATCTGCTCTGCAGTTTTTTTAGATTCTATATTGTTTATTTCTGCTCTGATCTTTATTATTTCTCTTCTTCTGCTGGGTTTAGGCTGCCTTTGCTGTTCTGCTTCTAGTTCCTTTAGGTGTGCTGTTAGATTTTGCATTTGGGATTTTTCTTGTTTCTTGAGATAGGCCTAGATTGCAATGTATTTTCCTCTCAGGACTGCCTTCGCTGCGTCCCAAAGCGTTTGGATTGTTGTATTTTCATTTTCGTTCGTTTCCATATATTTTTTAATTTCTTCTCTAATTGCCTGGTTGACCCACTCATTCTTTAGTAAGGTGTTCTTTAACCTCCATGCTTTTGGAGGTTTTCCAGACTTTTTTCTGTGGTTGATTTCAAGCTTCATAGCATTGTGGTCTGAAAGTATGCATGGTATAATTTCAATTCTTGTGAACTTATGAAGGGCTGTTTTGTGACCCAGTATATGATCTATCTTGGAGAATGTTCCATGTGCACTTGAGAAGAAAGTATATTCTGTTGCTTTGGGATGCAGAGTTCTAAATAGATCTGTCAAGTCCATCTGATCCAATGTCTCATTCAGGGCCCTTGTTTCTTTATTGACCGTGTGTCTAGATGATCTATCCATTTCTGAAGTGGAGTGTTAAAGTCCCCTGCAATTACCACATTCTTATCAATAAGGTTGCTTATGTTTATGAGTAGTTTTTTTATATATTTGGGGGCTCCGGTATTCGGCGCATAGACATTTATAATTGTTAGCTCTTCCTGATGGATAGACCCTGTAACTATTATATAATGTCCTTCTTCATCTCTTGTTACAGCCTTTAATTTAAAGTCTAGTTTGTCTGATATAAGTATGGCTACTCCAGCTTTCTTTTGGCTTCCAGTAGCATGATAAATAGTTCTCCATCCCCTCACTCTCAATCTAAAGGTGTCCTCAGGTCTAAAATGAGTCTCTTGTAGACAGCAAATAGATGGGTCTTGTTTTTTTATCCATTCTGAAACCCTATGTCTTTTGGTTGGCTCATTTAATCCATTTACATTCAGTGTTATTATAGAAAGATACGGGTTTAGAGTCATTGTGATGTCTGTATGTTTTATGCTTGTAGTGATGTCTCTGGTACTTTGTCTCACAGGGTCCCCCTTAGGATCTCTTGTAGGGCTGGTTTAGTGGTGACAAATTCCTTCAGTTTTTGTTTGTTTGGGAAGACCTTTATCTCTCCTTCTATTCTAAATGACAGACTTGCTGGATAAAGGATTCTCGGCTGAATATTTTTTCTGTCTAGCACACTGAAAATCTCGTGCCAATTCTTTCTGGCCTGCCAAGTTTCAAAAGAGAGATCAGTCACAAGTCTTATAGGTCTCCCTTTATATGTGAGGGCACGTTTACCCCTTGCTGCTTTCAGAATTTTCTCTTTATCCTTGTATTTTGCCAGTTTCACTATGATATGTCGTGCAGAAGATCGATTCAAGTTACGTCTGAAGGGAGTTCTCTGTGCCTCTTGGATTTCAATGCCTTTTTCCTTCCCCAGTTCAGGGAAGTTCTCAGCTATTGTTTCTTCAAGTACCCTTTCAGCACCTTTCCCTCTCTCTTCCTCTTCTGGGATACGAATTGTGCGTATATTATTTCTTTTTAGTGTATCACTTAGTTCTCTAATTTTCGCCTCATACTCCTGGATTTTTTTATCTCTCTTTTTCTCAGCTTCCTCTTTTTCCATAACTTTATCTTCTAGTTCACCTATTCTCTCCTCTGCCTCTTCAATCCGAGCCGTGGTGGTTTCCATTTTGTTTTGCATTTCATTTAAAGCGTTTTTCAGCTCCTCGTGACTGTTCCTTAGTCCCTTGATCTCTGTAGCAAGAGATTCTCTGCTGTCCTCTATACTGTTTTCAAGCCCAGTGATTAATTTTATGACTATTATTCTAAATTCACTTTCTGTTATATTATTTAAATCCTTTTTGATCAGTTCATTGGCTGCTGTTATTTCCTGGAGATTCTTCTGAGGTGAATTCTTCCGTTTGGTCATTTTGGATAGTCCCTGGAGTGGTGAGGACCTGCAGGGCACTTCCCCTGTGCTGTGGTGTATAACTGGATTTGGTTGGCGGGGCCGCAGTCAGACCTGATGTCTGCCCCCAGCCACTGCTGGGGCCACAGTCAGACTGGTGTGTGCCTTCTCTTCCCCTCTCCTAGGGGCGGGATTCACTGTGGGGTGGGGTGGCCCATCTGGGCTACTTGCACACTGCCAGGCTTGTGATGCTGGGGATCTGGCGTATTAGCTGGGGTGGGTAGGCAAGGTGCATGGGGGCAGGAGGGGCAGGCTTAGCTTGCTTCTCCTTAGGTGATCCACTTCAGGAGGGACCCTGTGGCAGTGGGAGGGAGTCAGATCCCCTGCCGGAGGTTTGGCTCCGCAGAAGCAGAGTTGGGTGTTTGTGCGGAGCGAGCAAGTTCCCTGGCAGGAACTGGTTCCCTTTGGGATTTTGGCTGGGGTATGGGCGAGGGAGATGGCCTGGCGAGCGCCTTTGTTCCCCGCCAAGCTGAGCTCTGTCGACCGGGGGCTCAGCAACTCTCCCTCCCTTTGTCCTCCAGCCTTCCTGCTTTCCGAGCAGAGCTGTTAACTTATGACCTCCCAGATGCTAAGTCGCGCTTGCTGTCGGAACACACTCCGACCGGCCCCTCCGCTTTTGCCAGCCAGACTCAGGGGCTCTGCTTGGCCGGCAGGCTGCCCCTCCACCCCGGCTCCCTCCCGCCAGTCCGTGGAGCGTGCACCGCCTCACCGCCCTTCCTACCCTCTTCCGTGGGCCTCTCATCTGTGCTTTGCTCCGGAGACTCCATTCTGGTAATCCTCTGGCGGTTTTCTGGGTTATTTAGGCAGGTGTAGGTGGAATCTAAGTGATCAGCAGGATGCACAGTGAGCCCAGCGTCCTCCTACGCCGCCATCTTCCACCAAGTCCAGAAAACAGTGGCTTTGAATGACACATTGGACCAGATGGATCTAATAAACATATTTCACACATTCCATCCCCGAACAGCAGAATACACATTCTTATCAAGTGCACATGGAACATTCTCCAGAAGAGATCACATTTTAGGCTACAAAACAAGTCTCAACAAATTCAAAAAGATGAATGTATCTCATGCATCTTTTCTGACCCCAATGGTAGAAAACCAGAAATCAATCACAGGCAAAGAATCAGGAAATGCAGGATAAATAACATGCTCCTAAGCAAAGCATGGGTCAACCAAGAAATCAAAGAGGAAGTCCAAAAATATAAGGAGACAAATGATAAAGGAAACACCAGGGTCCAAAATCCTTGGGATGCTATGAAAGATTGAAGAGGGACGATTACAACAAACCAGGCCTCCCTCAAGAAGAAAAATCTCAAATAAACCACCTAAACTTATACATAAAGGAGTTAGAAAAAGAACAAACAAACCCCAAAGATAGCAGAAGGCTTCAATGAAACCAGAAGCTCATAGTTTCAAAGAATAAACAAAATTGATGCACCTTCAGCTACACCCATCCCCTCCCATCAAAAAAGAGGACAAAACTGAAAGCAGAAATTAAAGAGGATAAATGACAGACATCACAGAAATACAAAGGATTATAACAGAATATCATGAAAAAGCATATACCAACCAAATGAACAACCTAGAAGAAATACATCAATTCCTAGAAACATCACACCCAAAAGTGAACCTGAAAGAAATAGAAAATTTGAACAGACTGATGAATAGCAATCAAATTCAACCAGTAATCAAAAAACTCCCAATAAACCAAAGGCCAGGATCCCAATGGCTTCAGAGCTGCATCCTTTCAACCATTTAAAGAGTTAACACCTGAGGGGAGGGGCCAACATGGCAGAGAAGTAGGGAGATCCAAATTTCCCTCTTCTCCCAAAGAAGTATTGAACCCAATGATGGGTATTGAGGAGGGCACCTTTTGGAATGAGCACTGGGTGTTGTATGGAAACCAATTTGACAATAAATTTCATATATTGAAAAAAAATTTTTTTTAATTTTAAAAAAAGAAGTATTGAACCCAAGGGACTTTGAATCCCAAGAGTCCGGGAGGAAAATAGTCGTGTTTCCAGGGACCCACCGAGACAACCTGATGGGCCATAGGTGCGTGATTGTGAACTGGGAGAGATGAAATGAACAGAGGGAGGGATCTGCTTCTTGGGAGAAACAAAGGGTGGCTGGGGAAAGACTGGCTGGGGAACCATAGGGCTGTATGTGGACAAGAGAAAAACCTCAGACCAGGACAGAGAAAGATCCAATCTCTAACTGCAGGGCTTGCTTTGGACTGGGGCCAGCTGCCCAAATCACGAACCTGGGGAGAAGGGGAGCCAGCCTCCGGCTCAGGGGCTAGGTCAGGAGTACAGTCCACACTAGGAGAAAGCAATCCCCTCCCTGGAGTGCTGTGAGACAGGACAAAGCCTGCCCGCACCTGCCAGCCAGGGACCACATATCAGGTAGTGCAGAGAGATGCTTCCCCAGTACTGGGGCCCATGGAGCGAGAGTTTGAATCCCAGCCAAGTGCCAGGCATGGGAGTCGGGGGAGTGAGACAAACTGCCTCATTTGTATCCATGGCACAGTGAGGACAGCTCAAACAGAGTGGTCTGCAGATGAGAGACTGGGGGGTGGAGGGAAGGGTCGCCATTTTTCTCCCCACAACCACCAAGATGGGGCCTCAGGGATCAGACAGCAGGACCCACAGTGGATTCCCCCTCCTCCAGACCTGCGCTGCTGCATTGCCTGGTTTAATTCTCGGACGATTCTAATTATATAGATACATTCTTCCTTCCTTTTCTCCTTCTCATCTCCCCCCCCCCCCCCAGTCTGGTTACTCTGGTCATTGGTTTGTTTAAGCAGACATATTTAATCCATTCTCTTGATACATGTTCCACACCTCCTTCTTTACTCTCCATTCTCTCTCTCTCTCTCTCTGGATTAAGCCCTATAGTTTCTCTGTCTGGACAACTTTATCTTCCTTCATTCTTCCCTGCCTCCTTCTTCAGTTTCCTTTCTCTTTCTCTCTCTGGATTAACCTGTATAGTGTGTAATTTTTCCGTCTGGATAACTTTATTTTCTTTTTCTTTTTTCCCTGCCTCCTTCTTTATTCTCCTTTCTCTCTCTCTGAATTAAGCCATATAGTTTCCTTGGTCCACTTTTACTCTCTCTTTTCCCAGTCCCTGTCATGTGTCTCTTTGTATGGGATAAGGCCTCTTGAATCAGCACTGCCTCCACCCTGTGGTTTACTTGTAGCTGGTGTTTCTGATTTTTTGTTCTAGGTTTTTTTGTTTGTGTGTGTGTGTGTGTGTGTTTGTGTGTTTTTGTTTTCTGTTTGTTTTTGTTTGTTTGTTTGTTTTCCTTTCCAGAGCTACTTCAATGAACAAGAAAAAGCACACTTGGTGGAGGGTCCAAAACATCACTACGAGTTGGGAGATAAGGTACTCAGGGTGACAGCAACAGAAAGCAAGTAACACTCTCCAAAAAAACATCTCCTGAAGGTCCAGGCCCTGGACAGGGTATGGCCCCTCCTTAATGTACAAGTGCTTGCAGGTGCAGGGCACATAACAAACTTTTAAAACACATAAAGGACAGAACACTAGCCAAAATGATGAAACGGAAGCGTTCTCCTGAAAAAAAATTCCAGGATGAAATAACAGGTAAAGAATTGATCTAAACAAATGTACACAATATAACTGCACAAGAATTTAAAATAATAGTCATAAGATGATTAATCGCTGGGCTTGAAAAAAGCATGGAAGAAAGCAGAGAATCTATTGCTACAGAGATCAAGGAACTAAAAAACAGTAATGATGAATTTTAAAATGCTATAAATGAGGTGCAAAATAAAATAGAGGAGGTCACAGTGAGGATTGAAGAGGCAGAGGGGAGAATAGGTGAATTAGAAGATAAAATTATGGAAAAGAGGAAGCTGAGGAAAAGAGAGATAAAAAAATTCTGGATCAAGAGGGGAGATTTAGAGAACTAAGTGATTTAATGAAACAGAACAATATCCATATCATAGGAGTTCCAGACGAAGAAGAGAGATAAAGGGGCCGATGGTGTACTTGAACAAAACATAGCTGAAAATTTCCCAAACCTGGGGAAGGAAACATTGAAATCCAGGAGGCACATTGGGGCGCCTGGGTGGCGCAGTCGGTTAAGCGTCCGACTTCAGCCAGGTCACGATCTCGCGGCCCGTGAGTTCGAGCCCCACGTCAGGCTCTGGGCTGATGGCTCAGAGCCTGGAGCCTGTTTCCGATTCTGTGTCTCCCTCTCTCTCTGCCCCTCCCCCATTCATGCTCTGTCTCTCTCTGTCCCAAAAATAAATAAATAAACGTTGAAAAAAAAATTAAAAAAAAAAAAGAAATCCAGGAGGCACAGAGAATTCCCTTCAGATGTAACTTGCATTGATCTTCTGCACAACATATAGTGAAACTGGCAACATACAAAGATAAAGAGAGAATTCGGAAAGAGGCTAGGGATAAATGGGGTTAACATATAAGGGTAGACACATAAGGGTAGTAGCTGACCTATCTACTAAAACTTGGCAGGCCAGAAAGGAGTGGCAGGAAATTGTCAATGTGATGAACAGCAAATATATGCAGCCAAGAATCCTTTACCCAGCAAGCCTATCATTCAGAATAGAAGAAGAGATCAAGGTTTTCCCAAACAAACAAAAACTGAAGGAATTCATCACCAATAAACCAGCCCTACAAGAGATCCTAAGTGAGACTCTCTGAGTAAAATGGTGCAAGGACCACAAAAGGCAAGAGACATCACTACAAGCATGAAACCTACAGATAAGACAACGACTCTAAGCCCATATCTTTCAATAACAACACTGAATGCAAATGAACTAAATGCTCCAATCAAAAGACATAGGGTGATTATTTGAAGAAGATGGTGATGTAGGAGGACGCTGGGCTCACCTCATCCTGCTGATCACTTAGATTCCACCCACACCTGCCTAAATAACCCAGAAAACCGCCTGAAGACTAGCAGAATGGACTCGCTGGAGCCACCCATAGACAAGAGGCCCACGGAAGAGGGTAGGAAGGGCAGAGAGGCGGTGCACACTAAACGGACTGGCAAGAGGGAGCCAGGGCGGTGGAGGGGCAGCCTGCCCAGAGAAGCGGAATCCTGGAATCTGGCTTGCAAAAGCGGAGGGGCTGGACTGCATGAGTTCTGACAGCCAGTAGGACTTGACATGTGGAATGTTAAAAGTCAACAGCTCTGCTCGGAGAGCGGGAGAGCAAGAGAACACAAGGAGGGATAGGTGTTGAGCCCCGGAAGACAGAGCTCAACTCAGCGGGCACGAAGGCACTGGTCAGCGCCAACTCCCTCTCCCATCCCCCAGCCGAAACCCCAAAGGGAACCAGTTCACCGAACCTGCTTGCATGGCACAAACACCCAACGCTATGCTTCTGTGGATCCATCCTTCTGACGAGTTGGCCTCCCTCCCGGTGCTGCAGGGCCCCTCCTGCGGGGGACCACCAACAGCAAAGTGAGCTGAGCCTTCCCCTCCCACCCCTGTGCACCTTGTGGATCCACCCCAGCTAATATGCCAGATCCCATAGAAGAAGCACCACAAGCCTGGCAGTGTGCAAGTAGCCCAGACAGGGACCACACCACTCCACAGTGAGTCCTGCCCCTGGGAGAGGGGAAGATAAGGTACACACCAATGTACCCAATGTGGGGCTGACTGTGGCCTTGCCCACTAGCACAAGTTACTCCAGACAGCATAGGGGAAGTGCCCTGCAGTTTGGTGCCACCCCAGGACTACCCAAAATAACGAAATGGAAGAATTCTCAAAAGAAACTCCAGGAATTAGTGACAGATAACAAATTGATCAAAAACGATTTAAGCAATATGATGGAAGAAGAATTTAGAATCGTAGTCATAAAATTAATTGCTGGGCTTGAAAAAAGTATAAAGGACAGCAGAGTATCTATGGCTACAGAGATCAAAGGACTAAGAAATAGTCATGAGGAGCTAAAAAATGCTATAAATGAGGTGCAAAATAAAATGGAGGCAACCACAGCTCAGATTGAAGAGGCAGAGGAGAGAATAGGTGAATTAGAAGATAAAATTATAGAAAAAGATGAAGCTGAGAAAAAGAGAGATAAAAAAATCCAGGAGTATGAGGGGAGAATTAGAGAACTAAGTGATGCAATCAAACGGACCAGTATCCGTATAATAGGAATTCCAGAAGAGAAAGAGAAGGGGACTGAAGGTGTCTTGCACAAATCATAGCTGAGAACTTCCCTGATCTGGGGAAGGGAAAAGGCATTGAAATCCAAGAGCCTCAGAGAACTCCCTTCAGACGTAACTTGAATCGATCTTCTGCATGACATATCATAGTCAACCTGGCAAAATACAAGGATAAAGAGAAAATTCTGAGAGCAGCTAGGGATAAACAGGCTGTAACTAATAAAGGGAGACCCATAAGACTAGTGGGAGACCTATCTACTGAAACTTGGCAGACCAGAAAGGAATGGCAGGAAATCTTCAACATGATGAACAGAAAAATATGCAGCTGAGAATCCTTTATCTAGCAAGTCTGTCATTCAGAATAGAAGGAGAGATAAAGGTCTTCCCAAACAAACAAAAACTGAAGGAATTCGTCACCACTAAACCAGCCCTACAAGAGATCCTAAGGGGGATTCTGTGAGTGAAATGTTGCAAGGACCACAAAGGACCACAGACATCACTACAAGCATGAAACCTACAGGCATCACAAAGACTCTAAACCCATATCTTTCAATAATAACACTGAATGTAAATGGACTAAATGCTCCAACCAAAAGACATAGGGTATCATAATGGATAAAAAAAAAACAAGATCCATCTATTTGCTGTCTACAAGAGACTCATTTTAGACCTGAGGACTCCTTCAGATTGAAAGTGAGGGGATGAAGAACTATCTATCATGCTATCAGAACTCAAAATATACCTGGAGTAGCCATACTTATATCAGACAAACTAGACTTTAAATTAAAGGCTGTAACAAGAGATGAAGAAGGGCATTATATAATAATTACAGGGTCTCTCCATCAGGAAGAGTTAACAATTATAAATGCCTATGTGCCAAATACGGGAGCCCCCAAATATATAAAACAATTACTCACAAATATAAGCAACCTTATTGATAAGAATGTGGCAATTTCAGGGGACTTTAATACTCCACTTACAACAATGGCTAGATCATCTAGACACGGGATCAAGAAAGAAACAACAGGGCCCTGAATGATACATTGGATCAGATGGACTTGACAGATACATTTAGAACTCTGCATCCCAAAGCAACAGAATATACTTCTTCTCGAGTGCACAGGGAACATTCTCCAAGATAGATCACATACTGGGTCACAAAACAGCCCTTCATAAGTATAAAAGAATTGAGATCATACCAAGCACACTTTCAGACCACAATGCTATGAAACTTGAAATCAACCACAGGAAAAAGTCTGGAAAACCCCCAAAGCATGGAGGTTATACAGCACCCCGATAAAGAATGAATGGGTCAACCAGGCAACTAGAGAAGAAATTTAAAAATATATGGAAACAAATGAAAATACAACAATCCAAACACTTTAGGATGCAGCGAAGGCAGTCCTGAGAGGAAAATACATTGCAATCCAGTCTTATCTCAAGAAACAAGAAAAAGCCCAAATACAAAATCTAACAGCACACCTAAAGGAAATAGAAGCAGAATAGCAAAGAAACACCAAACCCACCAAAAGAAGATAAATAATGAAGATCAGAGCAGAAATAAACAATATAAATTCTAAATAAAACTGTAGAGCAGATCAATGAAACCAAGAGTTGGTTTTTTGAAAAAATAAACAAAATTGGTAAACCTCTAGCCAGGCTTCTCAAAATAAAAAGGGAGGTGACCCAAATAGATAAAATCATGAATGAAAATGGAAATATTACAACCAATCCCTCATAAATACAAGCAATTATCAGGGAATACTATGAAAAATTATATGCCAACAAATTGGACAACCTGGAAGAAATGGACAAATTCCTAAGCACCTACACACTTCCAACACTCAAACAGAAAGAAATAGAAAACTTGAACAGACCCATAACCAGCAAAGAAATTGAATCAGTTATCAAAAATCTCCCAACAAATAAGAGTCCAGGACAAGATGGCTTCCCTGGGGAATTCTACCAGACATTTAAAGCATAGATAATACCTATCCTTCTCAAGCTGTTGCAAAAAATAGAAAGGGAAGGAAAACTTCCAGACTCATTCTATGAAGCCAGCATTACTTTGATTCCTAAACCAGACAGAGACCCAGCAAAAAAAGAGAACTACAGGCCAATATTCCTGATGAGTATGGATGCAAAAATTCTCAATAAGATACTAGCAAATCGAAAATGACATATCAGACAAAGGGCTAGTATCTAAAATCTATAAAGAGCTCACCAAACTCCACACCCGAAAAACAAATAACCCAGTGAAGAAATGGGCAGAAAACATGAATAGACACTTCTCTAAAGAAGACATCCAGATGGCCAACAGGCACATGAAAAGATGTTCAGCGTCGCTCCTTATCAGGGAAACACAAATCAAAACCATACTCAGGTATCACCTCACGCCAGTCAGAGTGGCCAAAATGAACAAATCAGGAGACTATAGATGCTGGAGAGGATGTGGAGAAACGGGAACCCTCTTGCACTGTTGGTGGGAATGCAAATTGGTGCAGCCGCTCTGGAAAGCAGTGTGGAGGTTCCTCAGAAAATTAAAAATAGACCTACCCTATGACCCAGCAATAGCACTGCTAGGAATTTACCCAAGGGATACAGGAGTACTGATGCATAGGGGCACTTGTACCCCAATGTTCATAGCAGCACTCTCAACAATAGCCAAATTATGGAAAGAGCCTAAATGTCCATCAACAGATGAATGGATAAAGAAATTGTGGTTTATATACACAATGGAATACTACGTGGCAATGAGAAAAAATGAAATATGGCCTTTTGTAGCAACGTGGATGGAACTGGAGAGTGTGATGCTAAGTGAAATAAGCCATACAGAGAAAGACAGATACCATATGGTTTCACTCTTATGTGGATCCTGAGAAACTTAACAGGAACCCATGGGGGAGGGGAAGGAAAAAAAAAAAAAAAAGGACGTTAGAGTGGGAGAGAGCCAAAGCATAAGAGACTGTTAAAAACTGAGAACAAACTGAGGGTTGATGGGGGGTGGGAGGGAGGGGAGGGTGGGTGATGGGTATTGAGGAGGGCACCTTTTGGGATGAGCACTGGGTGTTGTATGGAAACCAATTTGTCAATAAATTTCATATATATAAAAATAAATAAATAAATAAATAAATAAATAAAAATAAAAAGAAAGATACTAGCAAATCGAATTCCACAGCATATAAAAAGAATTATTCACCATGATCAAGTGGGATTCATTCCTGGGATGCAGGGCTGGTTCAACATTTGCAAATCAATCAACGTGATACATCACATTAATAAAAAAAAAAGAGAAGAACCATATGATCCTGTCAATCGATGCAGAAAAGGCCTTTGACAAAATCCAGCACCCTTTCTAAATAAAAACCCTTGAGAAAGTCGGGATAGAAGGAACATATTTAAACATCATAAAAGTAATTTATGAAAAGCCCACAGCTAATATCATCCTCAATGGGGAAAAACTGAGAGCTTTTTCCCTGAGATCGGGAACACAACAGGGATGTCCACTCTCACTGCTGTTGTTTAACATAGTGTTGGAAGTTCTAGCATCAGCAATCAGACAATAAAAGGAAATCAAAGGCATCAAAATTGGCAAAGATGAAGTCAAGCTTTCACTTTTTGCAGATGACACGATATTATACATGTAAAACCCAATACACTCCACCAAAAGTCTGCTAGAACTGATACATGAATTCAGCAAGTCTCAGGATACAAAATCAATGTACAGAATCAGTTGCATTCTTACACACTAATAATGAAGCAACAGAAAGACAAAGAAAGAAACTAATCCTATTCACAACTGCACCAAGAAGCATAAAATACCTAGGAATAAACCTAACCAAAAATGTGAAAGATCTGTATGCTGAAAACTATAGAAAGCTTATGAAGGAAACTGAAGAAGATATAAAGAAATGGAAAAACATTCCGTGCTCATGGATTGGAAGAATAAATATTGTTAAAATGTCAACACTACCCAAAGCTATCTACACATTCAATGCAATCCCAATCAAAATTGCACCAGCATTCTTCTCGAAGCTAGAACAAGCAATCCTAAAATTTGTATGGAACCACCAAAGGCCCCAAATAGCCAAAGTAGTTTTGAAGAAGACCAAAGTGGGAGGCGTCACAATCCCAGACTTTAGCGTCTACTACAAAGCTGTAATCATCAAGACAGCATGGTATTCTCACAAACACAGACACGTAGACTAATGGAATAGAATAGAAACCCCAGAATTAGACCCACAAAAGTATGTCCAACTAATCTTTGACAAAGCAGGAAAGAATATCCAATGGAAAAAAGACAGCCTCTTTAACAAATAGTGCTGGGAGAACTGGACAGCAACATGTAGAAGGATGAAACTCGACCACTTTATTACACCATTCACAAAAACAAACTCAAAATGGATAAAGGACCTGAATGTGAGACAGGAAACCATCAAAACCTTAGAGGAGAAAGCAGGAAAAAACCTCTCTGACCTCAGCCGCAGCAATTTCTTACTTGACACATCCCCAAGGGCAAGGGAATTAAAAGCAAAAATGAACTACTGGGACCTCATGAAGATAAAAAGCTTCTGCACAGCAAAGGAAACAACCAACAAAACTAAAAGGCAACCAACGGAATGGGAAAAGATATTTGCAAATGACATATCGGACAAAGGGCTAGTATCCAAAATCTATAAAGAGCTCACCAAACTCCACACCTGAAAAACAAATAACCCAGTGAAGAAATGGTCAGAAAACATGAATAGACACTTCTCTGAAGAAGACATCCAGATGGCCAACAGGAACATGAAAAGATGCTCAACGTCGCTCCTCATCAGGGAAATACAAATCAAAACCATACTCAGATACCACCTCATGCCAGTCAGAGTGGCTAAAATGAACAAATCAGGAGACTATAGATGCTGACGAGGATGTGGAGAAACAGGAACCCTCTTGCGCTGTTGGTGGGAATGCAAACTGGTGCAGCCGCTCTGGAAAACAGTGTGGAGGTTCCTCAAAAAATTAACAATAGATCTACCTTATGACCCAGCAATAGCACTGCTAGGAATTTACCCAAGGGATACAGGAGTGCTGATGCATAGGGGCACTTGTACCCCAGTGTTTATAGAAGCACTCTCAACAATAGCCAAATTATGGAAAGAGCCTAAATGTCCATCAACTGATGAATGGATAAAGAAATTGTGGTTTATATACACAATGGAATACTACATGGCAATGAGAAAGAATGAAATATGGCCCTTTGTAGCAACGTGGATGGAACTGGAGAGTGTTATGCTAAGTGAAATAAGTCATACAGAGAAGGACAGATTCCATATGTTTTCACTCCTATGTGGATCCTGAGAAACTCAACAGAAGACCAGGGGGGAGGGGGAGGGAAAAAAATGGTTAGAGAGGGAGGGAGCCAAAACATGAGACTCCTAAAAACTGAGAACAAACTGAGGGTTTATGGGGGGTGGGAGATGGGTATTGAGGAGGGCACCTGTTGGGATGAGCACTGGGTGTTTTATGGAAACCAATTTGACAATAAATTGCATATTTAAAAAAATAATAAAAAGAAAAAGAAATTGAAACTGAAGTGGAGCCCACTATCCCCCAACTTTGCCAAAAATGGTTAAGGAACAATTAATTGTAAACCATATGAAATGAAATGTACACACAAACTTTACCACCTACACCAAAATTCACTGGAAACTGTAGAGAAATTTAAAATGCAAACACAAGGGGAAGCTCTTCCTGCCCACAGGACCTGTCCCTGTGCTTTAATAAAATCACCTTTTTGCACCAAAGACGTCTTCAAGAGTTCTTTCTTGGCATGGGCTCCAGACCCCGCGAACCCGACTATGACCCCCAAAAACTTCATCATTTATATGGTGTCCATCATGTGGGGCGATGAGTCTTTTCATCTGGATTCTGGGCTGGTGCAAACTTGATGAGTACTCTTTCCTTCCTTTACCTTCATTTCAGGGCCTTTTGAGAAGTATGGTCTTATTGGAACACTTTCATGTCAATTGCTTA
Source organism: Lynx canadensis (assembly GCF_007474595.2). Lineage (NCBI taxonomy): Eukaryota > Metazoa > Chordata > Mammalia > Carnivora > Felidae > Lynx > Lynx canadensis. The sequence continues at coordinate 60,635,154 of NC_044304.2, forward strand.
GGCTGCCATTTCCTCAAATGTGGCTACTCTACGGGGAGGAGAAAGCCTGCCTTATAGTCGGAAGTTAGTACCCTGTCAGAATGGTAATATCTTTAAGAAACTAATATTGACTATGAAGCATGACACCAATAAAGCCCCTTGGAAATGGCCTGATACCTTGCTTACAGAGTTCCCAGCAGCCTTGCCAGGTGAGTAAAGAAGTCACTTCGTGGAAGGTAAAGGAACCTCAGGATACCGTGGGTACCTCACGAAGAGGAATCTGCCCACATCTTCATGTTTTGCAGGCAGGTCTGACAGCAAGTACTTGACATGGCTTTTGACCTAGAGAGGCTACTAGAATTTCAATCTAGAGGTTCCTTATGAAAGGTTCCAGCAAAGCAAATTTTCAAAGATCTGTATGATCAATCGCTAATCTTGCTGAGCTTATGTAAATAATTAGGCCAAGGTTGTGAAAACTGGACTTGTTTTACAAATGAATTAGTGTTGATTTGGGTTCCTCTGGAAATGAAGGCTTTTTAAAGAGAAAAACTATGTTTCAATAATGCACCTTCATGGATGTAAAATTCTAGTTCTGATAGTCTACAAATATTGTTTGCCTAAGCTGGACAGCTTCAGATAAACTTGAAAAAAATTGTCACAATAGCACAGGTATGGACAATTTTCTTGCTTGTTATTCTGTGCAGATAGTAACAGGATCCCATGGGCATATGATTGCTTAAACAACTAAAAATGGGACGGACTCCTCCAATAATTGCATATGGAAAGTCTTTTCTCACTGTAGCCCTATCAATAGATAGACTATAGTGCTTTATTTAATTATTCACTTGAGGCCAGGTTAACTGATACATCTCTAAATGAATATGCAAGTCATAGCCTTCCTGAACCTGATCTTACAGTTACTAGAAATCCACCCCATATAAACCCAGGAGACATGATGTATTTAAAGGATTGGAAGTCTAATACAGTAGGGGTTTTAACTCCAAAATGGAAGGTCCCCTTACTGGATTGTATTATGCACTTCCACTTAGTAAAATTAGAAGGCCATTCTTTTTTTAATTTTTTTTAAGTTTATTTATTTTTGAGACAGAGAGAGACAGAGCATGAACAGGGGAGGGGCAGAGAGAGAGGGAGACACAGAATCGGAAGCAGGCTCCAGGCTCTGAGCCATCAGCCCAGAGCCTGACGTGGGGCTCGAACTCACGGACCGCGAGATCGTGACCTGAGCTGAAGTCGGACGCTTAACCGACTGAGCCACCCAGGCGCCCCTAGAAGGCCATTCTTAATGGACTCACATATCAAGAATTAAACCTGAACCTTCTTCACAGGAATCTAGTATGCAAGCTGACACGTCTTCTTATTCCTGTGAACCAGTGGAATGCCTCGAATCTCTCTTCAAATGACAGTAATGGACTGAGGGAAAATTACCAAAGGTTATATATATATATATATATATATATATATAGCCAAGACTATATATATATATATATATATATATATATATATATATATATAGCTTCTCTTTCCCATAACATGAAACTTATTTTGTTGTCTTTTCCTGTGTCTTGGTGGATCGGAGATTTAACACCGGCGGGCTCAGAGGCCACCCTTTCTCCAAAGATCTGAGCCCCGAATGGAGGGGAGGAAGGGTAATTTATAGTTGTCAGCTTCCATATCTGTGGCGGTGTTTCACATGCATGGCAAACAGGGCAAGAAGAACCCAGAAGAGGGGTCTCTAAGCTAGAGACCAGAGCTTCTTTTATTCCTGTTGGCCATCTTATGGTGTAAAACTTAATTCATTTTCCCAACATTCCCCCCTTTGATGCCTTTTTAAAAATCTTTTATTAGGCATCACTTTTTAGCTCTAGGGGTTGGTACCCTCAGAGGGCTAAGGTACATGCTGCAGTTTGGCGAGCAGCAGTGTTTTCAATAAAATGTACCAAGGTATTTAATATACAGGGGCCGATGGTCACAAGTAAAATTATGGAAAGGAGGGGCCCTGCCAGTGAAGGGAGCCAGGATGCCCAGTCTGTGAGATGCCATCCTCCCCACTGACTGATGTTTTCCTGTTGTCTACATTGAATTCTTTCCTTGAGTTCCTTAACCTTAGTCCTGACTATTCTTGATTGGTTTACAAAATAGCCACATTCCTCCCCCAGAAAGATACAAGTCCCTCCTTTTTCTGAAGTGAGGAAGTCTAGGGCTCTCCTATTTTGAAGGGACACTGGTGCCAGGGTGTTTATTTGGCTTTGTCAGGCTCCCAGGGAGTCTGCCATCCGTTCCATGTCCAGCTTGTTGGTGCAGTCTCTATTAGCCCAACAGCAAGAAGCAAGATCAGGGCTATGACACTGGTAAGGGGCAAGGGATGGCACAGTTGCATCTGAACCCCTGGGCTTGGTCCACACATTGGTTCCTCAAGCTTCTGCTGTGCACAAGCCAGCCAGCTTCTGGGGTGTGGCTGGAGCAGGGCTGGAGATCTCAGGGGACAGTGTCTTTTTGAGGGTCAGTTTAAGCAGGTTGACCAGATCTGGATCACTTCACCAGGTTGAGGGTTCCTCTGAGTTCGCCTTAACTCTAGAGTGATGGACTCATGGGGTGATACCTGAAACGGAATCCTCTATTTGGTTGTATGTCTGTAAAGTCCACCTCCAAGTACTCAAAAGGGGCGGGTTTCTAGTAACTGTCAGATCAGGTTTAGGGAAGATATGGTTTGCATATTTAGAGATCCATCCTATTTTCCAGTTGTTTAAATAATCATATGCCCATGGGGTCTTATTATTATCCCCACAGAATAACAAGCACAGAAGATTGTCTATACATGAAATACTGTGACAATTTTTCTGAAGTTTACCTCAAGTTGTCTAGTGTAGGCAAACAACAAACATTTAAAGACAATCAGGGGCGCCTGGGTGGCTCAGTTGGTTAAGCGGCCGACTTCGGCTCATGTCATGATCTCGCGGTCCGTGAGTTTGAGCCCTGCATCGGGCTCTGTGCTGACAGCTCAGAGCCTGGAGCCTGTTTCAGATTCTGTGTCTCCCTCTCTCTGACCCTCCCCCGTTCATGCTCTGTCTCTCTCTGTCTCAAAAATAAATAAACGTTAAAAAAAAATTAAAGACAATCAGAACTAGAATTTAACATCCATAACAGTGCATTGTTGAAACATAGTTCTTCTCTCTAAACGACCCCCCCCCCTTTCCAGAGATAGCCAAATTGAGACCAATGCATTTGTAGAACAAGTCCAGTCTTAACAAACCTGCTTAACAAACAAAGCTTATGTAATTATTTACATAAGCTCAGCAAGAATAGCAATTGATCATGAGGATCTTTTAAAGTTTGCTTTGCTGGAACCGAATTGAACTTTTAGTAGCCTCTTCAGGCTAGAAGCCAAGCCAAATACTTGCTATCAGACAGGCCTTCAATACCTGTAGAATTGAGCGAATTCCTCTTCACAAGGTCCCCAAGATATCCTGAGGTTCCTACACCTGCCAGAAAGTGACCTTCTTTATTCACCTGGTGAGGCTGCTGAGAACTCTGTAAGCAAGGTATCAGGCCAACATTTCCAAGGGGTTTTATGGCTCCATGTTTCAAAACCTTAGTTCCTTAAAGCTGTCTGGTCATATCTGAGCCTATGAATGTCACTCTCAAATATGACATTCCAGTCAAAGCCTTGGTAAAATAACCAGTATTTCCAATGGTGACCTGTTACAAGATGAACAGATTCTTACTGAACTTATGCAAACAACTGTAATTTCCATGAAAGAAAAAATACTCATTGAGAGTTTTTGAATTTCAGGGGAGTTATGCAGAGAGAAAAGATAAATGCTTCAGTTTACAAATGAATACTTTATGACATTTCTGTATATCATAGATATCTTGAGAGAAGGTTTCCTTAATCTGAAAGAGCAAACATTAGAGAACCAGCAATATTTTCAACAAGAATCACAAAACTATAATCTTCCTCAATTCATTTAATCCCATGTTTCTAATTCTTGTTCAATCTGAATGCAGCTTTTTAGTTCTGGAAATTCTTACCCATTTTAATATTAATCTTAAAGATGTCAAATACCTATATTTGTCCCCAAAGTCCTTTTTATAAATCTCCTTGAAGAAGAAACACGTTTTGTGAGAGAATAAGAACAATTATAAATGACAAAATCTCAGAAATAGACATTGTTAAAGATCTGGTGAGAGTTCATTATGATGCAATTGACAAAGAAATTCGGTTATTTCTGTGACACATAACACTTCAAGTAATCAGAATATTAAGTGATGATCGTATACCAAAACATTAAAACTTTAGGAATTGCATATATATTTGGGCAGTTACAACATTTACCTGTGCAATACAACCTAAGGTTTACCATTGTGCGACAGTGCTTTTCCAAGTAACTTAGCATCCCAAATAAAAGGGCCTAATTGGTCAAAAAGCCTTCATTTACCATTTAAACCCTGAGAAGTTTGTTAAAACCTTAGGAAGTTATAAGTACAGCCTAAATAGGTTTACAGATCATTACAAATCTTAAAACTTTATTTATTCAACCAAGGTGGCAATAAAAGATCCAAAAGGTGAATGTATAGCATTATATAGTCCTTCCCAAAACCTAGCTCCTTTAACATTGAGAAGTTTTAACTAAGTAATCAAAAACCTGATAAAGATGAAACCTAAAACTTTGGTTTTCCCGGAAGACAAACCTTTGTTTGCATTGTCTTATCAAGAGCAGATCAGCAGTCCAAGAAAACTTTGTCATTTGAGCAGAGAGAAAAGCAGAATTTCAACCTTATACCAGTGTACTTTTAAAATTCCATTCATCTCGGGGCGCCTGGGTGGCGCAGTCGGTTAAGCGTCCGACTTCAGCCAGGTCACGATCTCGCGGTCCGTGAGTTCGAGCCCCGAGTCGGGCTCTGGGCTGATGGCTCGGAGCCTGGAGCCTGTTTCCGATTCTGTGTATCCCTCTCTCTCTGCCCCTCCCCCGTTCATGCTCTGTCTCTCTCTGTCCCAAAAATAAATAAACGTTGAAAAAAAAATTAAAAAAAAATAAATAAAATAAAATTCCATTCATCTCAACCTTAGTCCATCCTGAGCACACATAAAATTCCTTGGGATTTCCCTTCATGAACCTTCTACAACTTTGCTTTGCCTTCAAACTTTGTCCCAAAGCCATTTCTCTCCAAATAACCAGTCTCATTTAGAACAAAATTACCTTCCTCTACCCTCAACAAAAATGTATTTCCATTCCTTGTATCTTTCTTACATACCTCCTACTTTCCTACATACAGGGTTGCTTTCCTTATTTCCATCAGTCTTAAGTACACTTAGCAGAATTTTAACTCTTAGGAAACCTTAGTTTCCAATTGAGGACTTAGTAACCAACTGAGAGGTGTTTACACCAGAATTTTTTTTAGATGGCTGATTCATCAACCAATTAAGTACAAAGCATGTTTTCCAATAGGTCCAAATAGCCTTAATTTCTTGGCAAAAAGAAGTTAAAAACACAAACCTATGTTCAGTAATCAAAGCTTTAGCAATTCATTCTATTTGGAAAAGACCTAGATGTCCAAGAAGGCGCACTTTACTCCTTAACCTTGAGGATGGGAGGAGGAGCCAATGGTGCCTGAGGCACTGAGGAGGGTATAGGAACCAGTTATGTAGACCACACCCAAGTTGATGCAGAAACACCAGGGGGAGGGGAGGGGAGAAGAGGCAAGGTGCCAGTAGAAGGCAGAGAAGGAAAACCTAATTCAAAACCTTAACTCAAACAGAGGAGCAGATGCCATGTTTTTTTCTCCACCAAAGTGGAAATATGGAGTCCACATCAGGCCAGAGAAGACTGGGAATTTCCCCTAAACAAATGGAGTTTCAGCAACAGCTTGGGAAATTCCTTAAAGTCCCCATCCTGAGGTAGACTAACCACACTTGGCTCCAATTATAGCTGTTAACCTGGGAAATGAGGTAGAATCCCTCACATCTATTAAGCAGAGGGAGAGTCAGTGTCCCCTTCAGTCTGATTCTATCTCTGCCAAACCAATAAGGTCCCCTTCTCGAGGTTCCTCCTGATATCGGCTGGGTTTCTGGGACTTTCCCTGGTTGGGACATTTATTCTTTTAATGTTCTTTCTCCTTGCAGTAGGCTCATTGACCCCTTGCTAAGGAGGTTCTGGGCCTCCCGCCTTTTGGTGGCTAGACCTTCCCCGTCCTTTTGTCGTGGCTCTCTTGTGCCTCTGGAGCAAACAGGGTGTTAGCCTTGCATAGACTCTCATAATAATCCCTGGGGGAATCCTCTTGCTGCTGGGCATATTCATGGGCTTCTCTGCCTCTGCTCTGATCTGCCAGAGGAGAGCCTCTTGGTACCTGCGGATGTGGATGGGCATCTGGAAAGCATCTGTGCCTGGCTGAGGGAGCAATTTGGCTACTGGTCCTTGTGAGGGAGGGTTTTCTGGGTCCGGGAGGGAAGGAAAGATGGGCAGCACATCCGGGGCTGGAGGAGAAACAGAGGAGTTTCAAGCACAGGGGCAGGGGGGAGGGAGGCTGGTGAGTCATAAGGTGGCAGAAGAAATATGGGATCTTCCTCTGGGTCTCCTGCAAACACTAGGGGAGCTATAGGTTGCTTCTTTGGTTCCCTGGGTGAGTCTCTGGGTAAGGCAGCTAAAACCTTTGCCTATCTCTGCTCACTATGGATGAATCACACCCAAGGCAGAGGATTTGGGGCAACTTCAAGCCAGGAGTCGATATGTGGAAATTGATCAGGGTGACTTGGGTTCCCAGTGACTATCAGCCAAACCCGCTGCACTACTTGAGCATCTTATGTCCCTTCCAGGGGACATCCTACATTGAATATGGGCCATTCTAGTTTACAAAAGGTCCTTAACTTCCCAGGTGTCATTTTCACCCTGTAATCACCTGAAAAACCCTTTTTAAAATTTTTGAGCATGACCCCTAAAATCATAGGCTTACTCTGTTTTGACCCCATTATTAATTCCTTTCTCTTGTTTGGTGTCATGGAGACAGACAAAGGGAGGGTATCCCCTCAGTTCAGAGGACCAATCAGATACTCCACTGGTTGTGTTCCCGAAGGAAACTTTAGGTGAGGCTTGGCCATAGCGGACTCAGCTTTGTGACTTGTGATTGGAGTCTAATCTGATGCTGCCCTGGACTGTGTGCCTTTCACCGTGATGCAGGTGAGCCCACTCAGACTCCGTAGACTTTGGGGACCTTAAGCGTGCCTGTCTGTGGAGCCACAAACTCCAACTTGACTGGTAAGCCTGGCCAAGCCGCACATTCACACACACACACACACACACACACACACACACACACACACCACAGGCTATTACATTCCCTCCCGCAAAATTTTCTACCTGTGAGATCACTAAGGTCTCTGGGGAGTGATCAGGTCCCCCTTCCACCCTTTTGGGTGGGCCTGACTACTTTGGGGCTCCGGCTTTACTGGTTCTGATGTTGGGTCCAGGTCCTCACCTACCAGGTCTCTTTGAATCCGGTGAGAACGGTGAAGCAGGGCCCGCCGGAGGCGACCGAACAGGAGACTGCTGAAATTCAGGCAGGGGGCACTTTCTCCTTTACGATTCCTTTCTCCCTCACTGCCTCGCCATTCTTCCAAACGGGTGGCAACAATGGGCCAGAGTAGTTGGGTTTCCCAGTCAGGGAACCAAATATGTTACGGAACCAGGCTGGAATGCTGGCAGAAAAACCAAGCGGCACTCGGAGATCTTCGTGGATTGGAGATTTATTTAACACAGGCGGGCTCAGAGGAGCCCCTTTCTCCAAAGATCTGAGCCCCAAATGAAGGGGGGGAAGGGTAATTTATAGTTGTCAGCTTCCATATCTGTGACGGGTTTCGCGTGCATGGCAAACAGGGCAAGAAGAACCCGGAAGAGGGGTCTCTAAGCTAGAGACCAGAGCTTGTTTTAGTCCCATTGGCCATCTTTGGTGCAATACTTTATTCATTTCTCCAACACTACCCCTAGGTTGGAACCCACAAACTCCAGTTAATCAGTGCTCTCCCTAATGAGTCCTCTGGACAACCGGGTTCTCTGTGCATCTTCCACCGCTCCAGCCTAAACACATTAACCATTATCTCCAATGACTCAAGGCTCACCCTAACTCCTATCCTCATATCCTAAACCCTCATTCCCTAAGCATTACCACCTGATCCCTCTAATCTCTCAACTAATAAGCACTCATCCCCAAAACCTTCTAAACCGACACCCAATACTGTCACCCCCTTACCACCTAAACAATTACCCTCTCAGACCCTCACTCACTCACCCTTAAACCATCACTTCCAAATTCTGAACCCATTAGCTCCCCTGCACACCACCCACTGAACCTCCTAAGCCCTCTCCCCCCACACAAGTATCCACCAGCTTACCCCCTCGTCCACTCACCCGCAGGAAATATTTCATCTCAAACCCAGTAACACTGTTCTTCCCACCTCCTCACACAAAAACACCCAAATCATAAGGGCGTGTGACCACAAAGCCATATGCCATAAACCCAAAACCGTACACCATTAAACAATAGAATCCTAAAACCATAATCTATAAACCATACACCATGATGCATACATCATGAACCAGAACCATAATCACAACCAAAGCCAACATAAATATTCACAGAAATACTATTCATAATTGGAAAATGGTACAAAACATGCAAACATGCCACAAAGGATAAATGAATATACAACATGGGGTCCATCCATAAACTGAAATGTTCTTCCAACATATCAAGAAATGAAATAAACTTGTGAAGCTACTGAGGAAAACTGAATGGGAGTTCCTCAATATCTTAAAAATAGAATTAATTAATATACCTCAGGGTACATACTCCAAATATTTGAAAGCAGAGACTCACTCTGTATTTCTTCCCCCAAATTCATAGCCCTATCATGCACAATAGTCAAAAGGTTAAGCTGACCATTAAAGGGTGAATGGGTGATGTATACACAATGGAATATTACCCAGCCATGCAAAGGACTAAAGTACTGATTCATATCACAATATGGATGAACCGTGAATTCACTATGCAAGGGTAATAATCCAATCGCAGAAAAGAATATTATAAGATTATACTTGTTTGGGGCATCCAAAATAATTTGATTAATTTGATCAAATTCACCAACAAAAAGTAAAATATGGTTGCCAGGCAGAGGGGAAAGGGGAATGGCGAGTTAATGTTTAATACACACAGACTTTCACTTGGTCAAAATTTAAACATTCTCAAGGTGGAAGATGGTGATTTGTGCACAATGGGAATATATTTAGTGGTATACAACTGTAGACTTAAAATCTTTTAGGGGCACCTGAGTAGCTCAGTCAGTTAAGTGTCCAACTTTGGCTCAGGTCATGATCTCACAGTTCATGGGTCCGAGCCCCGTGTTGGCCTCTGTGCCAACAGCTCAAAGCCTGGAGTCTGCTTCAGATTCTGTCTCTCTCTCTCTCCGCCCTTCCAGTACTCATGCTCTCTCTCAAAAATAAATAAACATTTAAAAAACTTTTTAAAAAATGTTTTAAATGGTTACTATTATGTTTTAAAGTCATGACTGAAGTACTAAAACATGTCACAACATGAATGAAGATTGAAAACATACTAAATTACAGAAGCCACACAGAAAAGCCTGCCTAGATTGGAGCCCTCTGTGATCTTTAAATCCATCATGGTTGTGAAGTGAGTGAAAGTCTCAAGAACAGTAAAGTGGGTCACAACAGGAAGAGTCATTGTCACAGAGTTCGGGCAGGTGATGACAGTTGAAGTTGCCTCTGGATTAGATTATAATGAAGAAACCATAACAGTTTCCCTGTTTAAGAGTTCTATGACAGTTCCTGTGGAAGGTATCCTGTTTTGAGTAAAAAAACAAAGAAGTACATCATAAGAAGTGGCAACTGTGTAAAATAACAGCTGGTGAAGCTGAGTATAGAGATAAAGAGCATTTCTCCTGCTATGGCAGACTTTCTATATGTTGGAAATTCATAGAAACTACATTACTTCTCAAAACAACTATATTAGTAACATACCAGAAAAGTGTAGAACACATCAAACTTCATGATAGAGGCCAAACCCTACCTGGACACAGTTCACAAGATGCAACATATTACTAAAGGACACAGTGGTAGAATTATATTAGTGGCCACTATGCTGTGGATATTGTGAATGACCTGGGATATGGTAGAAACATGCCATTTTGAGTTCCCATCTTCTACCACATCACTCCACCAAACAAAACAAAACAAAAGTTAAAACAAATAAACAAACTCAGTGAAATTGTAGGATACAAAATCAAGATACAAAAATCATTACATTGGACAAACTCATAATGAACCCTCAAAAGAAGTTAAGAAAACAATTAGGAAAAAACTTTACCACAGACATGAAAAACCTATACCATGAAAATGATAAGACATAGATGAAGAAATGGAAAGATATTATGTGTTCCTGGATTATAAAAATGAATATTATAGAATTGTCATTTTACCCAAAGTGATGTACAGATGCAATGTAATCCCTCCTGATCAACATTCTAGTACATTTTGCACAGAACTAGAAAAATCCTAAAAGGTGCATGAAACCACAGAGGACCATGAACAACCAAAGTATCTGTATAAAGAAGAACCAACCAGGAGGCATCACATTCCCTGATCTGAAACTATATTACAAAGCTACAGTAACCAACAGTATACTATGGGCTAAGAGACAGAAAGAACAATGGAGCAGAATGGAGAGCCCAGAAGCAAATCCACACATATGTGTTCAATTAATTCACAACAAAAGAACCAATAATATGCAATGGTGAAAAGACCGTCTCTTCAATGAATGGTGCTGGGAAAACTGGACAGCCCCAAGCATAACACCAGACCCCTATCTTACACACCACACAACTAACTAAAAACCCACAACAGCTAAGAGGAAGGAGGAGCACCAGTACGGAGGGCAGGGCTGCCCTGAAGTCAATGAACCCTGGTGTCCTGATTGTATTCATTCCAGTGAGGACATTGGCAGGACCTGCAGTGGTTCTGATTTCCTCCTGAGCTCCCCTGATTAAGTATCAGCAAAGACAACGTTGGGCTCAGCTATCTCCTGGTGATGTTTCCAACTCTGAAAAAATGGTTTAACAAAGGAACAAGAGAATGTGCTTCAGAACTTTCCTCAATGAGGGAAGGAAGAGAGAAATTGAAAGGGGTGAACCCCAAGAAGATTTTCCTGCAAGGGCCCCTGTGGGGAGAGGCAAAGACCAGACAGCGGGGAAGTGATAGACAACAGCACACCAAGTCCCTCCCTTGCATATGGGAAAGGTCCTGTTCTGAGAGCATGAGGACCAAGCACCCACTTCCATGACAGGGGGCTCCTTTTCTCAGTCCTGATTGAGGATGCTGTCCTGGAGAGGGGTGTTCCAAGTTTGCACATGCATCTCATGGTTTAGGGTCAGAATCCTGATTGGGAACCCTTTGCCAAAGTATGTGATCCAGGTGACACTTTGGTCATCAGACATATCAGAGGTTACCTACAAGGGGCCCCTCCCATGAAGACTTCTGAGAGGTGGCCATAGAGGGATAAAATGGGCTGGGAGGGAAGGTGCACGCCTTACCCATGAACACCATCTCTGGGCCCCTCCAAGTATCAGAGTCTTGGGGGATTCCAGCCATCGAATCCAATCCCTTCCCCTACTCACTCTGACCCCCACACACACCTCAACAACTGTCTCCTCACCCTTCACGCTGGGATTAGACAAGTTCCTTAACGCATCAGTCATTCAAGGAATTCTTGTTGACCACCGATGGGCACAGCTTCTGACCAGGCACTGGTCCTCCAGATACATCATGCCAAGCAGGCATCAAGGGAGATACCAGAGCTGCGTGGGTAGGCGGGAGCAGCACACTGGGCTGGACTAGTTCTAATATTCTATTTTTAACACCTCCTAAGTGCCTACCTTGGCACAGGCCCCAGCCATTCACTGGGGTTACAGAGACAGAAAAGCCCCACTCTGTGCAAGAAGGACATTGCAGGGGGCCCACTGACCCCAGGCCCACCACTGACCACACAGCCCTGAGCATTGTCATGACCTCTGAACACACCTACAGCAGGCCCATCCCCAGAGCACCCAGGCCTGGGGTCTTAACCACGTGGCATCTTTCCTCAAAAACACAGGCCTAGAATGCCCCCACCACCCACTACAGCCCTCAAGTTTCCAGAAAGCCCACATATTCTGTTAGACATCTGCAGGCTGGAGGGGATTAAGCCAAGAAAGTGACACCCCTGTGGAGTCAATGCTGAGAAGACTGTCTTCCCCAACCCCATGAGTCCTTCCCTCTCAATCCTTGGACCCCTGGAGCTCAGGGCTGGTGAGCAGGACTGGGCTGAGAGGCTCTCTTTGCATTGTTGCCGATCTTTCCTTCCTCAGATGTGGCTTGGAACCTTGGAAATAAATGCTGAGATTGACTTTTTCAAGTGTTTTCCTGAAACAGTGGTTGAGGCCAAAGATGTCTTGTTGCTGCCATGGATGGGCCCACAGTGGGGAGCAGTCAGAGCTGGGAACAACCTGCTGCCCTCCACATCCCTGGGCTGATGCCCCTCATTCACTTGGTAATAGAATTTCTCAGTATCTGCTGGTGGCAGGAGGAGGTGGGATGACGGCATCCAGGGGTTGTTCCAAAACTATGGACATCTCTCTACACCAGCCCCATGTACCTGGTGGCTCTGCTCTGCATACTGGATCCCCTTAGAAATCACATCTGGGATCAGATTCTGTTAGTTCCCAGTCCCAGCTTCCATGCCAGACGTCCATCTGCTTGTGCCCAGGCTGAGTACAATGTCATGGAAAGGAGGCCAACCCTGGGCCTAATCCCCATTTGGCAGCAGCAGGAGACACAAGCCATGGGAGGGGAGCTTACAGGAGGGTCTCAACTACAAGATGAATCTTTGAGTTGCTGCTCCATGAGTCAGGACTCATTTTCTGGAAAAGCGTTCTCGGTCAACTGAGATTTTCAGAAGTATCTCATTGGATTTGATGTCAACTAATGTATTACGTAAGGACCTTATTTGATCTTACGAACATTGATGCAGCTGAATTAACAAACATGGGCCCTATTTACAAAATTCACCAGGTTGCCACTGAATAGACATCTTGAGGTCAGAAAGTACTGCATCAGGAATCCAGGTCCCCAGAGTTATCCCTTTGCAAACTGTGATGTTTGAAAACTTGTGAAGACATAGGATGTACTTTGCAAGGACCACTGATATCCTTGATCTTCAGAAGGTGAGAAGGATACAAGCTTGAGTTATGGCTGATGAGCACATGGTAGACATGCCTGGACATGCGATCCCAGGTCCAACTGGGGCTTTGGCACACATGTCTGCAAGACCAGGCCATGGCCCATTGAACCATAAAGCAATTAGTTTCCCAAGGATGCAGCTCTGACACCCCCTGCCCCATATACTGGCTTTTTCATTTCTTGGATCTGCTGCTCACAGATTCCCCATCTCTTGCTTGTGTCACTGCTGCCAGCATGCCTCTTCTGCAAGAGCAACCACCTCCTACCTTCCATGGTCTATGTTCCAGGCATCCTGCAGCTTCACTTTTTAGAACACAGCAGAGAAGAGAGCAAGCAGTGAGGAAGTGGTGCCTGAGGGCTGCACCTGCATGCAAAGTCATGCCATCACAGTGACTGTCTGGACGTCATATGGCTACTTAGGGTCTCCTGGATGTCTGGGTTATCCACGCACATGTCACATGGTCACATGCACATATGTGAGCAACTGGCTATGCCTAACTCTTGTTACCCAAAATGTTTGATCTTACAGAGGCTACAGCCCTACAAACCAGGTGATATTTAATCTCCTGAGGTTGATGACCCTGAAGAACAGTTGTTTCTGGGCCAGCCCAGATCTTGTGACCTACTCACAAAAGGAGAACACAGGGTTTGTTTGCTAGGGCCAGTTGCCTCCATAATTGCACGGTCCCTTGAAGGCAGGCAGGAAGTCTCCTTCCACCTCTGGAGCACTGGGAGGAGCTGCAGCTGGACGAGGTGGTGAAGACACTGCTTTTTCTCTGCCAGGTGCATTGCTGGACAAGCTACCCCAGAGGTCATGGACCACACAGGCTCATTGACCAAACTAGTATGCTGGAATCACAAGGCTCTTTAAGTAAATTTTAATGGCACGGTGAGAAACAGAGGGGATGAGACAGAGGAGCACATTACCTGAATCCAGGGGTACAAACATTAATGTGCCCAGTCTCACTCTGTCACATTAGCCTTTCCTGCTTGTGGGGACCAGAGTCCCACACCTGGAAGGGCCTGGGGCAAATGGCACACACTGGCTCCATCAGACAGGCATGGGGACAAGTATGCCTTGTCTCAGCGTACCTGCACAGCCCTCAGTGTTCAGATGATCACCTGGCCTACACTGTACCTGAAATATATTCCAGTGCAGCAGTTTGACCCCCATCAGAGAGGCTACAAGGAAGGTTGTGGCTTTGAAGACATGACTGCAGGTAACAGAGGACAGGTTCATCTGGGACTTCCAAAGGCAGTGTCTATGGAAGGTGGAGACCCCTTTATGAGACAGCTGGCAGTGAGACTGGAGATGCAATACCTCTATGGTCTGAAAGGCCATGTGCCCCCCAAGCTTGTGTTAGAATCCCAGCACCCAAGATGATGGTGTTAGGAGAGGGGCTTGTGGGAGGTGCTTAGTTAAGGAGGATGGATCCTCCATGGATGGGAGTGGGGCCCTTACAAAAGACCCCACAAAGCTCGCTCACCCCTCCCCCAAGTAAGGACATGGCAAAGAGGTGCTGTCTGGGAGCCAGGAAACATGCTCTCACAGACACCTTATCTGTGGGCATCTTGATCTTGGGCTCACTACTCACTGAGGGCAGAGGGGATGCACAAATAAATGCCTCCTGTCCCCATGGGGAGAAGATTTAGGGGTTCATGCAGCCCCTTGGGCAACATTCTGTACTGCCTGGACTCATGGTCAGGCCCCAGCCTAAGCCAGACTCTGCTCTCTACTGTCCTGAGGTGTGTCACCCTGAGCCAGGATGACCCCTACACCAACATCCCACAGAACATGCAGATGATGAGGCAGGGGGGTGAGGTGTCTCCAGGGCACAGGCCAAATGGCATGATGGTTCTGTTCCCCTCCCCAACCTGGTCTTAGCAAAATTCTCAAACTTCCTAGATGTGGGCAGCATGCAGGGCTCAAGCGTCAGAGGCAGCATGGAAGGGCAGGTGGCACTGCCTGAGGACTCTGAGCTTAGTGAGGTGATCCCACAATGTAGTCCTAAGAGATTCTCCGGGGGCCTGGACACTCTTGAGAAACAGAGAAACAAGAGACAGTGTGTGCCCTGTGCAGAAGTAGAAGGGGTTCTCCATGGTGAACCTCCATTGTGCCTCTTCCCAGTGGGCACAATGCTGAGTGAATGTTCATTCTCCCACTGTGAAGGCACAGGGAGGAGACTGAGGCTTTCAGAACTAGCTTCTCCTGAAGCACCTCTCTCATGCTGCATGCCCTCCCTCGTCCCATGCTCTGCAAGAGCACTGCCCAGTGAGCCTGTGAGCTCTGCCCCCTGCACCACAGCAGAGGGGAGAAAGGCCTGGAGGCTTCTCTGGTCAAGGCCCCCCTGGCTCCTTCTGGACACAGTGCATACTGCCCTGCCTCTGGTCCTGTGAGTCTGCACGAGGCTCTTCGTAGTCTCCTCTGGAAGCCTCTAGCTTCACTGTACACATGGTGTCCAACACAGGCACATGGCTAGGCGGGGCTCCAGAGAAACAGCATTCTGCTTCAGGGAGGACAGATAATTATCCCATGTTGGCAGAACAGTCAATTTTCTGGGTCTGAAGTTTACAAACAAAATCCCTCCTTTTGAGAAGGCAGATTAGCAATGGAATACCTTCTACATTGCTAGCTGGGTAAATAATTTGTCCTGAAACCAATATCTCTATTCTTTAAACAGGATTGGGGAGGGGGGGTTGCATCATTGTTTCTGGGGTCCAGGCTGGCAACAGGGAATCTGGCAACAGGGAAGTAACCATGAAGGAACATTCTCAGAGACCAAACGGACAGGTGGTGATGTTTAGGGAGGAGTCTGGGGATAACAGCAATCAGGGGCCTTCAAGGAGACCCCAGTCCCCTCAGTCAGGGAAGATTAGCCTTCACGGGGCTCCTGGGAAACTGCCTGCCTGTGGGGTAGGGGAAGAAGATGGCTTAGGAACCCTGGATTTCCCACTACTAATAAGTTAATGAAATGAACCAAAGGTGTTAAACAGGGAAACAAGCTGGCCCACAGAGGCTAAATCAGGAGAAGGAACCTGATGCAGTAAACTTCAAAAACAAGAAGTCCTCCAAAGAAAAGAGGTTGCAGAGAGACACAGCAAAGCTTGGCTCCCAGCTCCTGGGAGGCTCTAGACCTGCACACACGTGAACCGAGAGGGCATTCTAAGCTCTTACTTCCTTTATGAAGAATGGCCTTAGGAGAAACCAGTGCCAGAAAAGCTTCTCATCTAAGGTGAGGTCCCATGGGCTACCCTGGATGGGAAAGCCACCTGCTGCAACCCCTTCAGGGGATACACAACACCCAGGCTCAGCCCTAAGGGGCCCACCTAATAGATGTGAGGAAAGAATGAATTTGGAGCACATGACTAGCACAGAATTATAAAGGTAGGAACCCAGAATAAGACCATAACATTTCTATGGCTGGGATGGAGCTACAGACAGGGATACTGAGTCAAAACCTAACCCTGACCCACTTCTTTAGAAGGCCCCTGAGCCCATGTTCTAAGCCTGACATGCACCCTAACATCCGTACTCCACTCAGCCCTCCAGGCAGATCACTGCACTTCTAGTGATTTGGCCACTGCCACACCCTTCGACCTAACCCTAATCCTAGCCAGTCTCTGGCTTCAAAGGGGCCCATCTTTTAGGTCTGAAGAATGAATGATAGAGGGGTCCATGATCAGCACAGAATTATTCAGTGATGAACCCAGAATTACACCATGACATTTCCACGGCTGCTATGGAGGTGTAGATAGGGATCCTGAGCCAAAATCTGACCCTGGCCCAAACAATAGGTTGCCCCCTGAGCCTAAAGTCTAGGCCTGACCCATAGTCTAACACTTGTCATCAATTCAGTCCTCTGTAGAGATCACTGAGTGGTTGGTGGTTCAGCCCCTGACACCTCCTGAGACCTAACCCTAACCCTATCCATGGCCTGGCCCCAACGGGATTCCACATCCTAGGTTTGAGGAAAATAACAAAGTTGGGGCCCATGACTGGTGGAGCATTATTCAGCAAGGAACTCAGGAATTCATCATGACATTTCCAGAGTTGGAATAGAGCTACAGAAGGAGATCCTATGCCAAAACCTTACCACCATCAACCATCTCCAGATCTTAAACCCTAAGACTGTCCTGCACTCTAACATGTGCCCTCAACTCAGCCCCCTGTGGAGATCACTGAACTGGTGTCAGTTTTTCCCCTGCCACCTCCTGGGACCTAATCCTACCCCTAGCCAAGGCTCTTTCCCTAAGGGGACCCACTTCCTTGGCCTGAGTAAAGAATGGATTGGTGGCCCATCACCAGACCGGGACTATTTAGCAAGGGATCCAGAAAATCACCATGACATTTTCACCAGCAGGGATGGAGCTGCACAAGGGTATCCTGAGCCAAAACCTAAGCCTGGTCACACCATTGGCTGGCCCTTAGACCCAAAGCCTAAGCCTGACCCACACCCTAACACACACCATCAACTTAACCCTCTGGGGAGATCACAGCACAGCTGGCCATTTAGCCTGTTGTCTCTTGGGACCTTACCCTAACCCTAGCCACAGCTTGGCCTGAAGGGGGTTCCACCTCCTAGGTTTGAGGAACAGATTTGGGGACCATGACCTGTGAAGAATTAGTGAGGAACTCAAAAGTTCATCATGGCTTTTACATGACCAGGATGGTGCTGCAGAAGTGGATCAAGCCAAAACCTAACCCTGGCATACACAATCATCAGGCTCTGAACTCAAACCCTAAGCCTGGCCTGTACTGTAACACATGCTCTCAACACAACCATCCAGGGAGATCACTGTAGTGCTGGTGGTTGAACCCCTGACACCTCCTGGGACCTAACACTAACAGGGCTCTGGCCCTAAGGGGGTCCATCTCCTATGTCTGAGAAAAGAATGGATTTAGGGTCGGCGACTGGCCCAGCATTATTCAGCAAGAAACCCAGGAGTTTGCCATGACATTTGCAGGGTCAGAATGGAGCTGCAGAATGGGATCCTGCACCAAAACCTAAGCCTGGAACATACCATCAGCCATCCCCTGATCCCAAACCCTAAGCTTATCCCACACCCTAACTCACGCCCTCAACTCAAGCCTCTGGGGAGATCACTGAACTGGTGGTGGTTCTGCTCTTGGTGCCTCCCAGGACCTAACTCTAACCCTACCCATTGCCTGGCTCCAAGAGGGTTCCACCTCCTAGATCTGAGGAAACCATGGATTTGGGGCCCATGACCTGCACAGAATTATTCAGTGAAGAACTCAGAAGTTCACTATGACATTTTCAGGGCCAGGATTGTGCTGTAGAAGTTCCATGTTGACCTGTGAACACTGTGGCCATCGGGATGAGATAGAACACTGACCAATCCATCTCCCAAGAAGCAAGATCTACTAGAGGAGGATGGACTCATCTCCCCCATAATCACTGGTGGAAGTAGGGGGTGGTTAATGAATGCTAAGGAAGCAAGTAGGTGTTCACAAGCAAGGTGTTCTTGCTTTACAGGTGAGGTCTCAGAACCACCAGCAGCATCCCCCTTACCTAGGAACTTGTTGGACCATGGAGTCTGGATGCCCACCCTCTGCCTGACAACTCAGAACTTGGATTTGACAAGATGCCCAGAGTGTGGGGTGGCAGCCAGCCCCCAGTGAGGCAGACAGGAATATGCAGAGGTAGACTTGGTGGTCCATATGGGATCAGAAAGTCAATCTTCACAGCACTAATTTGCCACTGGGAGTTAAAAGCAAGGTCATCAGCCAAGAGAAGTGTAAAGAAACAGGGTGCGCTCCTCAAGGAGAGTGGTTTAGACAACAAGGGAGAGAGTGTGCCATGTCCACAGGTGTGGATGACTCTCCCTTGATGACAACACATGGTGGAGAAAACCATGAATGTGTCCCCAATCCATAAGGTAGCAATTTCATCCACCTGTGCATACATTTTAACCTAGACATGAAAGCGGGATGTCTGATGCAAGCTTGGGAGGGTTGCAGAGCCTGTGTAGTTGACAGGGAAGGCAAAACAGTGGTTGAAATTATGCATGAGCTCTGCAGGGGATGAGCTTGCTAGGGGCAGGGGGACAGGAGGGAAGGACCACAAGACTCAGGGCTCAACAACACTGTGGTAGATCCAGGGGTGTGGGAGGGAGCACTAGAGCCATGGGGGTGACACAGGACATGGTGCACTGGAAGTCAAACTCAGAGACAGTGCATCTGCAGGTGGAAGGTTGCATCTCTGTTCTCTGATGGCTCCTGGAACTCAGCCTTTGTGGTTTGATTTATTTTCATTAGGGACATTTTGGTGATTGGCAATGTTTATCCATGTGGTTTTATGATTTAAAAAGTAATATTGATCTATAAAATTAGAAACTTGTAGAGAAATAAGCCCAGTCACCCCTGAAATGCACGCGAGCATCACGGGCCAGATGCCTGGATATCCCACCAGCACCCGCAGGTGAGGAGAGCCAAACATCCTGCAGGCTACAGAGCTTCATAGGTGCCTCTGAGGGGTGGTGAGGTTGGAATCCACTGAGAATCAGATGTCCAGGTTAAGGTGGCTTCAGTTAGGACTGGGTGACAGGCAGGGATCCAGGGAACATCAAGCCAAAGGACCCTCAGAATCCGAGCATCCAAACTGTCTGGGTGTTTTCCACTGAAGAGCCAATGGGTCTTTCAGGAAGTTCTCATAATGAATAATAAAGCTGTTTGCCTGGATCAGTCTCCCAGAATAGGATGGTAGAGAAGCAAGGCCCCCTTATGTAAATGCTAATCTCTCCCTATGTGTGTGGTTCCCCCAGGACATACATAACTAAATGTTGCATCATAACTTTGCACACTGTTTGCATAATTTTGTGTGGGTTACAATTTATTACAGGTCATATGGACAACACCAGAAACAATTCTGGAGACTGAAAACATCGTCTTTCTCACAGCATGCTCCTCACACATCTCTAGGGCTCTGTTTCAACCAGATTTCCTATTCCAGTGGGGCCTCAGGCTCTGGAGTCCCCAGCACCTACCCCTGGGTGAGGTCAGTGTCTGTCCTGTTCCCAGCATCCACGTGGTGACTCACCCCCCAACCAGGGCCAGCCCCCTCCGCCCCTCCAGGAAGTGGTCACAGGGAGCATATCAGTGATGCTACAGCCCACAGGGACAGTTCCTGAAGATCCTGGGTGCTCCCAACAGGGCATGGGCTGCACACTATTGCTCACGCTATGGGAGGCATGTGCCAGGGATGAACACAACGCGTGCTTAGGGTGCATGCGTGTGTGTGTCTGTGTCTGCATCTGTGTTTGTGTCTATGTGTGTGTCTGTGTCTGTATGCAGAACCCTGGGTGTGTCTGAGTTTTACTGGGGTTGGTGCAGAAATAAGCATAGAACCCCCATCAAGAGAATAAAAGTTTCCATTATCTCTTTGGATGAAAAGTTGGAATCTTCACACTATCTGACAAGTACAACTGCCATGGATCTCACAATGGGCACAGAGCTTTGACACGTTGTTGATAGTTGTTCCATTGGTAACGGGCACATTTTTGTTTCTGGAGAGCTGTGTTGGTGTCATGGTCAAGCCCGTCTCATGGTCTGGGCAGTCTCAGAGGTATGAGGAGCTCCTGCCTGGGCTGCAGGCCATGAGTCCCCAGGGACACACATGCCCACCTGCCCAGGGAGCTCCAAATGGCCAACAGGTTGTCCCTCAGCACAGCAGGCAGGAGGTTGTGACAGTGGCCACCAGGACATCATCAAGTCCTGACTTCAAAGAGCCCAAAAAATACAGGCTTCTGAGGAGGTCTGAGTCTGAGGGAGGGGGGAGAACCTGGGGAGAAGGCCAGCTCAGTGTCATCTCCACGTGGCAGGGACACCACAGCCCCATTACTTGGGCATTTCTGAGCTCCCACCGGCCTCATGCCTACAGGCTGTGTGTATTTCCCAGAGGATGTGGACCCTCCATCAAGACTCCCTACATTGCTGAGCTGAGGCTGCCCATGTGGCCACATCCCTTGGCCAAAGGATGTCTCTGCCCTGTGTACTCATTAGCAGTGATGAGTGATTGTTGGTAGTCAGCAAGCACCTGAACCCAAACCCTAAGCATGACTTGTATCCTAACATGCACCCTCAACTCCACCCTCTGGGGAGATCACTGCACTGTTGGCATTTGGCCCCGGCCACCTCCAGGACCTAACCCTAACCCTAGTCATGGCTCTTGTTTTAAGGGGGTCCACCTCCCAGGTCTGAAGAAAGAATGGATTTGGGGCCCATGGCCAGCACAGAATTATTCAGCCAGGAATTCAGAAGTTCATCAGGATATTTACTCAACTGGGATGGAGCTGCAGATGTGGGTCATGGGTCCTGCGCCCAAACCTATGCCTGGCCCACAGCATCAGTGGGCTCCTGAACTCAAACACTTCCCTGTTTGTAAGTCTTACAAGTTCTAAGTCCAGTTCTCCCGAGATCTTGGGAGACATGTTGCAGGACCTAGGTAGGAGCCAGAACTTCCTAGCCCAGCCTCTTTCAAGTATTGTAAACATTTCCAGATGCAGGAATCCTGGTATCACATCTGCCCCCCTGAAAAGCAGCCAGGTTTCCTGTTAGCAAATCTCATGAGATCTGATGCCATATGTCAAGAAATCTAAGTCCAAATCTCACTAGTTCTCATGTGAAATATGGTGGGAAATGGGCATGAGCCAGAACACCCTTGCCCAGCCTACTTGGAGCAAGGGAAACAGTCAAGGATTTCCATTTCCAGATTCAGGAGGGCTGGGACCACACCTTCCACCCTGAAAAGTATCCCAACTCCCCTGTTGGGAACTCTCGCATGACCTACGGCAAATCTCATGAGTCCTATGTCCAAATCTTGCTAGATCTTGAGTGACATATCACAGACACAGGGAAGGAGCTGGAAGTCCCAACCCTAGGTTCTTTCCAGCAAGAGAAACAGGCAAAGACGGCCATGTTCAGATTTGGGACTGCTGGAACAACACCTGCCCCCCCTTCAAAGCAGCCTGGTTTACCTTTTGGAAAATCTCATCTGATTTAAAGACCAATCTTGCAAGATCTAAGGCAAAATCTCACAAGAACATGGGTGACATCTGATGGGACTAAACACGAGCCGGAACTCCCTAGCCCACTTTCATTTGGGCACGGGAAATAGGCAGGGATGCCCATTTACATATTGGGGGCTACTGGGACCACACTGCCCCCCCCCCCGAAAAGTACCTGGCTTCCTTGTTTGTAAATCTCCTGTGACCCAGTGCAAATCTCATGAGATCTAACTCCAAATACCAGGAATCTCAGGCGACATAGGGCAGAAACAGCAGAAGACAAACTCCCAAGCTCAGCTTTTTGGGGAAAGTGGCAAAGATGACCGTTTCTGGACTCAGGATGACTGGGACAACACCTGCACCCCTAAAATACAACCATGCTTCCCTTTTAACAAATATCATGTGATCTAGGGCAGATCTGGAGAGATGTAAGACCAAATACTGCAATATCTCAGGCAACATATCATGGGGAATAGGAAGGAGCTGGAACCTCCTAGCCCAGCTTCGTTTGAGCAGGAGAAACAGGCAAAGATGGCCATTTCCAGATTTGGGGTGGCTGTGACAACACCCACCCCCCTGAAATGGAGCCAAGCTTCCCTTTTTTCAAATCTCACGTGATGTATGGCAAATCTTGCCAGATATAATGCAATATCTATGAGATCTAAATTCAGATCTCAAAAGATCTTGGGTAACATCTCAGGGGAATTTGGCAGCAGCTGGAATTCCCTAGCCTAGCCTTGTTGGGGCAGAGGAAACAGGAAAAGATGCTCCTTTCTGGATTGGGGATGACTGGGAATAAACCATGCCCCCTGAAGTGCAGCCAGGCTTCTTTTTTGCAAGTCTCCCATGACGTTGGGCAAATCTCACCAGATCTAATGCCAAATCTGGAGAGATATAAATCCAAATCTCAAGAGATTACAGACAACATATTGAGGGAACTCTGCAGGAGATGGGATTCCTAGCCCAGACTCATCCCATCTGGGAAAGATGGCCATTTCCCTATTTGGGACATCTGGAACAACACCTGCCCCCTTGAAAAGCAGCCAGGCTTCCGTTTTCACAAATCTAGTATATTGAATGGCAAATCTCGTGAGATATAAGGCACAGTCTCTTAAGATCTAAGTCCAAATCTCGAGATATCTCAGGCGACATCTAGCGGTATTTGGTAGGAGTCAAAACTCCCTTGCCAACCCCTTTCTGGCAGGGGCAACAGGCAAGGATGGCCACTTCCGGATTCAAGATGGTTGGGACAATATCCATCCCTGTGAAAAACAGGCATCCCTTTATACAAATCTTGTATGATGTATGGCAAATCTTATGTGATCTAGGGAAAATTTCAATAGATCTAAATCCAAATGTTGTGAGATCTTGGACAGCAAATCTCCCATTATCTAAGGCCAACTCGCAGGAGGTCTAAGCCCAGATATCCTGAGGTCTCAGGAGAAACAACAGGGGAACTCAGCAGGAGCTGAAACTCCCTAGCCTAGGCTCTTTTCAGCAGGGGAAACAGGCAAATATGGCAATTTCTGGATTCAGGATGGCAGGAAAGACATCCAGCCCACTGAAATGCAGTCAGGCTTCCCTTTATAGAAATCTCATGTAATGTACTGCGAATCTTGTGAAATCCAAGGCAAAGTTTCCCAACATCTAAGTCCAAATCTCACAAGATCTCAGACGACATATCCAGGGAACTCTGCAGGAGCCAGGACTCCCTAGCCCACCTCTTTCAGGCAGGGGAAACAGACAAGGATGACCATTTCCGGATTTGGGACTCATGGGAGAACACCTGCCCTTGTCAAATGCTGCCAGGATTACCTGTTGGCAAATCTCACGTGATCTAGGTCAAATCTTGTGAGATCTGCCAAATCTCATGAGATCTTGGAGAGCAAATCTTGCAAGATCTAAGTGCAGATCTCGAGAGATCAAGGGTGACACCGGGCAGGAGTTCAACAGGAGCTGGAAGTCCCCAGCATAGCCTCACTCGTGCAGGAGAAACCATCAAAAATGGCCACTTCTGGATTCTGGACGGCTGGGACCACACCTATCCCCCTGAAAAGCAGCCAGGCTTGCCTGTTGGGAAATCCCAGATGATCTAGGGCAAATCTCATGATATTTAAGGCCAAATCACTCTAGATCTAAGTCCAAATTTCCCAAGATCTGGAACGATGTATCATGGGAACTCAGCAAGAGCTGGAACTCCCTAGCCCAGCCTTGTCTGGGCAGGAGAAATAGGCAAAGATGGCCATTTCCAGATTCAGACTACTGGAACAAAACCCGCTTCCCTGAAACGCAGCCAGGCTTCCCTTTTTGCAAATGTCATGTGGTCTAGGGCAAATCTGGAGAGATGTAAGGCCAAGTCTCACAAGATTTAAGTCCCAATATCATGATATTTTGGACGACATATCAAGGGAACTCCGCAGGAACCAGAACTCCCTAGTCTAGGCTCTTTCAGACAGGGAAAACAAAGATGATATTTCCAGATTTGGGTCAACTGAGAAGACACCCGATCCACTGAAACACAACCAGGTTTCCCTTTTCACTAATATCACACAATGTATGGCAAATCTCCTAAGATCTAAGGCAAAGTCTCCCGACAACTATGCACAAATCTTATGAGAGCTCAGAAGACATACTGAGGGAACGCCTCAGCAGGAGCCAAACTCCCTAGCTCAACCCAGTTTGAGCAGGGAAACAGGCAAGATAGCCATTTCCGGATTCAGGATGGCTTGGACAAATTCTGCCCCTGTGAAACACTGCCAGGCTTCCCTTTTTATAAATTTCCTGTCATGTATGGCAAATCTCCCATGATCTAGGGCAAATCTCGTGAGATCTAAATTGAAACCCTGCAATCTCTCAGATGAAAAATCTCGAGATATATAAGGCAAAGTATCGCGACATCTAAGTCTAAATCTGAAAGAGCTCCAAGGACTTAATGGGGGGAACGTGGCAGGAGCCAGAATTCCCTAGCTTAGGCCCTTTCAAACAGAGAAAACAGGCAAATACGGGCATTTGTGGATCCAGGTCAGATGGGAAGACACCTGGCCCACTGAAACACCTCCAGGCTTTCGTTTTTACAAATCTCACTGTGAAGTATGGCAAATATCATGAGATCTAAATCAAAGTCTAGGAGATCTAAGTCCAAATCTCATGAGATCTCAGGTGACATTTGGAGGGAATTTGGCAGGAGCTGGAATTCCCTTGCCTAGCATCGTTGCACCAGGGAAAACAGGCAAAGATGGCCCTTTCCAAATTTGGGATGGCTGGAATCACACATGCCCCCCTGAAAAGCAGCCAGGCTTGCCTGTTGGCAAATCTTGAGAGATCTAAATCCAGATCTCTCGAAATCTTGGACAACAGATATCGTGAGATTTAAGGCCAACTCTCAAGATATCTGAGTCCAAATCTTGAAAGATCTCAGGAGAAATAACAAAGGAATTTGGTGGAAGCTGGAACTCCCAAGGTATAGACTCTTTCAGATAGGGAAACAGGCAAAAATGAGAATGTCTGGGTTCAGGTCAGCAGGAAAGACACCTGTCCCACTGAAACACAGCCAGGCTTCCCTTTTTACAAATCTCGTGTGATTTATGGCAAATCTCGCATGACCTAGGCCAACTGTCTCCAGATCTAAGCCCAAATCTCCCAAGGTCATGGTAGAAATAAAATGGGAACTCAGCAGGAGCCAGAACTCCCTAGCCTAAGCTCTTTCAGAGTTTTACAGTTCGGGTCATCAGAGAAAACACCGGGGCCATGAAACACTGCCAGGCTTCCCTTTTTACAAATCTCCATGATATATGGCAAATCTACTGAGATCTAAAGCAAAGTCTCCTGACACCTAAGTCCAAATGTCTCGAGATCTCAGACAACATACCGAGGGAAATCGGCAGGAACCAGAACTCCCTAGCCCAGCCTTGTTCAGGTGGGGAATAGGCAAAGATGGACATTTTCAGATGCGGGAATACTGGAACCACACCAGCCCACTGAAAAGCAGCGAGGCTTTTTTTTCCCCAGGTCTCATGTGAAGTTGGGCCAGTGTCCAGATATCTAACACCAAATCTCCCGAGATCTTGGACGACATACGAGGAAACCCAGCAAGAGCCAAAACTCCCTAGCCTAGGCTCTTTGTGACAAGAAAATCAGGAAAATATGGGCATTTCTGGATTCAGGTGGGATGGGAAACACCCAACCCACTGAAACACAGTTAGGCTTCCCTTTTTATAAATCTCGAGCGCTATTGGCAAATCTCGCAAGCTCTAAGGCAAAGTCTATGAGATCCAAGTCCAGGGGAAACATACAAGGATGCCACTTTCTGGATTCAGGACAACTGGGACTACACCAGCCCCCCTGAAAAGCAGCCACACTTGCTTATTGGCAAATCTCTCGTGAGCTAAGGTAAATCTCAGGAGAACTAAATCCAAATCTGGTCAGATCTCAGACAGCAAATATCTCCAGATCTAAGGCCAACTTCCTGAGATCTAAGTCAAACCTCTCAAGATCTCCGGAAATACAACACCGGAAGTTCCAGGTCTAGGCTCTTTGGGATAGGAGAAAGAGCAAATATGGGCATTTCTGGATTAGAGTCAGCAGAGAAAACACCAGAAAACACCAGGCCCCCTGAAATGCAGCCAGGCTTCCCCTTTTTTTTTTTTTTTTTTTTTTTTACAAATCTTTAGTGATGTATGGCAAAATTTAGTGATGTATGGGATCTGAGGCAAATCCCACAAGCTCTAAATCCAAATCTCGAGAAATTTCAAATGAAATCCACTTGGAACATGGCAAGAGCCAGAACTCCTGCTTATTCTGGCAGGGGAAACATGCAAAGATGGCCATTTGCAGATGTGAACTCATGGGACAAAACCCAAATCCCTGAATCCCAGGCAGGCTTCACTTTATACAAATCTCCCCAGATGTATGGCACATCTCACAAGATCTAAACCCAATTCTCACAAGATCACAGACAGCAAATCTCGAGACATCTAAAGCCAACTCTCGTGAGATCTAAGTCCAAACTTCACAAGATCTCTAGAGAAATAACACGGAAACTCAGAAGGAGCCAGAGCTCCCTAATCTGGACTCTTTTGGACAGAAGAAACAGACAGAAATGGGCATTTCCAGAATCAGATGGGCAGGGAAGACACCTGGCCCACTGGAATGCAGCCAGGCTTCCCTTTTTACAGATCTCAAATGGTGTATGGCAAATCTTGAGAGATCTAAGGCACAGTCTTGCAAGACCTAAATCCAGATCTCGGGTGACATCTAGCGGGGACTCTGCAGGGGCTGGAATTCCCAAGCCTACTCTCTTTCATGCAGCGGCAACAGCAATCATGGCCATTTCCAGATTGGCGACTGCTGGGACAAAACCCGCATCCCTGAAACACAGCCAGTCTTCCTTTTTTGCAAATCTCCCATGATATTGGGCCAATCTCTAGATCTAAGGCAAAATGTCTCGAGATCCAAGTCCAAATCTCAGACCTCAAATGACATCTGATGTGAAGTCGGTAGGAGCTGGAATTCCCTAGCCTAGCCTGGTTCATTCAGGGAGAGAACAGTCAAGGATGGCCATTTGTGTATTTAGGACAGCTGGGACCACACCCGCCCTCCTGAAAAGCATCCAGGCTTGCCTGTTGGCAAATATCTTGTGATCTAGGGCAAATCTTGCAAACCTAAATCCAAATCTCTCGAAATCTCAGCAGGGAAATCTCGCGAGATCTACGGTCCATTCTCACGAGATCTAAACCCAAATTTCGGATGCTCTTGGACAAGATCTAGCAGGAACATGGCAGAAGCCTCAACTCCTAGCCCAGCCTCGTTCGCACAGAGGAAACAGGCAAAGATGGCCATTTGTGGATTCGGACTTTAGGGAAAAACTTAAGTCCCTGAAACACAGCCAGCCTTCCCTTTTTGCAAATCTCATGTGATGGAAGGCCAGTCTCGTGAGACCTAAGGCAAAATCTGCCAAGATCTAAGTCCAAATCTGGCAAGATCTTGAGTGACACCTCGCAGGAACTCAGCAGGAGCTGGAGTTGCATGGCCTAACTTTGTTCATGCAGGGAAACAGTCAAGGATGGCCATTTCTGGATTCTGGGCAGCTGGGACCACAGACCCACCCCCTGAAAATCAGCCAGACTTGTCTTTTGTCAAATATTTTGCAAGATGTAGGGCAAATCTCATGAGATCTATGTCCAAATCTTGGGAGATCTCCTACTGCATATCTTGTGAGATCTGAGTCAAACCTTGTGAGAACTCCAGAGATATAAGACCGTAACTTGGCAGGAGTCAGAACTCCCTAGTCCAGCTCTTTCTGACAAGGGAAACAGCAAATATGGGCATTTCCAGCAGCGAAGACACTGGGCCCACTGAAAAACAGCCAGGCTTTCCTATTTACAAATCTTGCATTATATATGGCAAAGCTCACATGATCTAGTGCAAATGTCACAAGATCCATATACAAATCTCTAGAGATCTAACACCAACTCTCACAAGATCTAACTCCAAATCTCAGGAGATCTTGGGTGATATCTAGCTAGAACTTGGCAGAATCCAGAACTCCCTAGCCCAGCCTCACTGGGGCAGGGCAACCTGCAAGCATGGTCATTTCTGGATCCAGGACTGCTGGGACAAAAACCCTGGTACCTGAAACACAGCCAGGCTTATCCTTTTGCAAATCTCATGTGATATAGAGCCAATCTCGTGAGACTAAGACAAAATCTCCCGAGATCGAAGTCCAAATCTCTGGAGATCTTGGGTAACATCTGGCCAGAACTTGGCAGTAGCTGAAGTTTGCCAACAGGCAAGCTTGTATGCTTTTCGGGGGGGGGGGGTGCTGGTGTGGTCCAATAGTCCTGTATCCAGAAATGGGCATCCTTGATTGTTTCCCTTGCCCGAACAAGGCTAGTCAGTTCCAGCTCCTAATGAGTTCCCATGACATGCCATCTGAGATCTCAGGAGATTTGGACTTAGATGTCGGGAGATTTTGCCTTAGAACTCACAAGATTTGCCACACATCACACGAAATTTGTAAAAAGGGAAGCCTGTCTGCGTTTCAGTGGGCCAGGTGTCTTCCCTGCCATCCTGAATCCAGAAATTGCTATATTTGCCTGTTTCCCCTGCTGAAAAGAGCCTAGGCTAAGGAGTTTTGGCTCCTGCTGAATTCCCTTGATACGTCGTCTGAGATCTTGCCAGATCTGAACTTAGATCTCATGAGATTTTCCCTTAGATCATGAGATATTTCCTCTAGGTCATGAGAGATTTGCCAGCAGGAGAGCCTGGCTGCTTTTCAGGGGGGCTGGTGCAGTCCCTGTAGTCCCATATCTGGAAATGGCCTCCTTCCCTGTTTCCCTTGCCTGAGTGAGGCTAGGCTAGTGAATTCCAGTCCTGGGACGTACCTGTGAAATGTCACCCAAGATCTAGGGAGATTTGGACATAGATCTCATGAGATTTTGCCCTACATCACACAAGATTTGCAACAAGGGAAGCCTGGCTGCGCTTTAGGGAATCGGGTTTTGTCCTAGCAGTCCTAAATCTGGAAACAGTCATCTTTTCTTATTTCACCAGCCCAGAATAGCCTGGGCTATAGAATTCTGGCAGCTGCAGATTTCCCACAATATGTCGCCCAAGATCTCCAGAATTATGGCCTCAGATTTCCCACGATTTGGCCTTAGATTTCATGAGATTTTCCTTTAGATCACGCAAAGTATTCCAAAAGGCAAACCGGGCTGCATTTGGGAAGAGGGTGGTGTCCCAGGCATCCCAATCTGAAAATGGCCATCTTTGCCTGTTTGCCTGCCTGAAAGAGCCTGGGCTAGGGAGTTTGGGCTCCTGCCGAGTTCCCTCCATATGTCATCTGAGATCTCACAAGATTTGGCTTTAGATCTCGTATGTTTGTCCTACTTCACAGAAGACTTGCAAAAAAGGAAGGTTGGCTGCTTTTCAGTGGGGCAGGTGTGGTCCCAGTAGTTTCAGATCTGGAAAGGGGTGTCCTTGCCCGTTTTCCCTACCTGAACAAGGCTAGGCTAGGGAATTCCTACTCCTGCTGAGTTCCTGAGAGATGTTACCTGAGATCCCATAAGATTTGGCCTTAGATCTCATGAGATTTGCTCTAGATCACTGGAGATTTGCCAACAGGCAAGCCTGACTGCTTTTCAGGGGGCTGGTGTGGTCCCAGCAGTCCCAAGTCCAGAAATGGGCATCCTTGCCTATTTTCCCTGCCCAAATGAGACTAGGCTAGGGAATTCCAACTCCTGCCAAGTTCCCTCAAGATGTCCCCAAGATATGGTAAGATTTGGATTTAGATCTCACAAGATTCTGCCTTAGATCTCGAGATTTGCCATACATCACATGGAATTTGAAAGAAGGGAAGCCGGGCTGCGTTTCAGAGGGCTGGGTGTCTTTCCAACTGACCCCAATCCAGAAATGCCCAACTTTGCCTGTTTCCCCTGCCCAAAAGATCCTAGCCTAGGGGGGAGGAGTTAAGATGGTGGAAAAGTAAGGCAACCCTGGGCTTTCTTCATCCCTCAAACACAGGTGTATTGAGGTCCAATTACTTGGAATGCCCAGGAAATTGATCTGCAGAGCAGCAGAAGGATCTCCACAGTTGGAGGGAGACAGCTTGGCAGGAGCGAGGTGTTTGGATGTGAATTGGGAGAGAGAAAATGGCAGCACCACGGAGGGGAGAGACAAATGAGAGAGAGAGAGGGAGTGGTTGTGAAAGCGCGGCATCGAGTTAGCACAAGAGGAAAACCTCCCTGGACCACGGACTGGGGAACAAGAAGTTAGGAGTGTGCCAGTTCTTTTTTGCAAACAGCCTTTGCAGATGAAACTCTGAGGTTTTGAAGTGCACAACTTTCTCCGTAGCAGAGCTTTGGTGAGTACTTCCGGGGAGGAGGGAGCTGGCCCTGGAGTGCATAGCATGGTGTAGCAATCTCCAGGACACACTGGGAAAGAATTGTTCCCTTCCCAGAGTATTTTGGGAAGAAGGTTTATTGCATCCCCAAGGAAAAAGTCCCTGCAGATACCAGCCAAAGGCTTTTCATCAGCAGGGTGGAGAGGCTCTATTCTGAAAGAGGGGAGTGGATCCATGCTATGCCAGTCCTCTAACACTTTAGATTTTGAATCCCAGCTGTCCACCAAGGAGAAGGCAGAGGAGAGTTTTGGAGCAGGGCAAGCTGACTGCCCTTGCTATTCTGTGAAGGGTGCCTGAGCAGCTGAAGTTGGGATCCCCGGTCTGTGAAGGAGACTGGGGTGACACCATTTTTTTGTCCCCACACCAACATGATAGGACTTCAGAGAGCAGCACAGTGGCCGCCAGTGGAGATAGGACCCGCTGACAGCACACCCTGCCCCTCCGTGCCTGGCAACTGCTTATTTACTGGGGCAAGAATGAGTCTGATCCAATGCAACTGGCCTCTCCTCCAGACCAGGACAGCCACCACCCCTAGGCACAAACAGACAACTCTCTTTTTTTTTCTTTCTTTTTGTCCTTCCTCTTCTTTTTTTTTTTCTTTCATATTTTCTGATTTGTTTTGTCATTTCTTTTTATCTTTCTTTTGATCACACTTTTTATTCTTTTCTTTTTCCTTCTTTTCTCTTTTCTCTGGCTTTTTTCCTTCTTTCCTTCTTCTTTCTTTGGAATGAGCCTTGTGGTTTTTCAATTTTTTGTTTGGTTTCTTTTTCCCCTTTCCTTTTTCTCTTTTTAGGGGACCAGACTTCCCCCTCCCTTTTTTTCCAGGCTTACTTCAACAAACAAATCAAAGCACACTTAGTTAAAGGTCCAAACACTCCACACTGCAAGCCAGGAGGAGCTCTGCAGAGGACTGACCAGTGGTATAGAGCAGCCAAAATGCAACAGCAGAGTGAACACAAGATACATCAGAAATACTTCCTGGAGTGCCAGGCCTGGACAGTGTATGACTCCTTTTTAATATAGTAGTACTCTTAGGTGCAGGACACATAACCTGCTTTTAAAACATGCAAAAGGAACCTCCACACTGTTTTCCAGAGCAGCTGCACCAGTTTGCATTCCCACCAACAGTACAAGAGGGTTTCCGTTTCTCCACATCCTCATCAGCATCTATAGTCTCCTGATTTGTTCATTTTAGCCACTCTGACTGGTGTGAGGTGATATCTGAATGTGGTTTTGATTTATATTTCCCTGATGAGGAGCGACGTTGAGCATCTTTTCATGTTCCTGTTGGCCATCTGGATGTCTTCTTCAGAGAAGTGTCTATTCATGTTTTCTGACCATTTATTCACTGGATTATTTGTTTTTTGGGTGTGGAGTTTGGTGAGCTCTTTATAGATTTTGGATACTAGCCCTTTGTCCGATATGTCATTTGCAAATATCTTTTCCCATTCCATTGGTTGCCTTTTAGTTTTGTTGATTGTCTCCTTTGCTGTGCAGAAGCTTTTTATCTTCATGAGGTCCCAGTAGTTCATTTTTGCTTTTAATTCCCTTGCCCTTGGGGATGTGTCAAGTAAGAAATTGCTGCGGCTGAGGTCAGAGAGGTTTTTTCCTGCTTTCTCCTCTAGGGTTTCGATGGTTTCCTGTCTCACATTCAGGTCCTTTATCCATTTTGAGTTTGTTTTTGTGAATGGTGTAAGAAAGTGGTCGAGTTTCATCCTTCTGCATGTTGCTGTCCAGTTCTCCCAGCACTATTTGTTAAAGAGACTGTCTTTTTTCCATTGGATATTCTTTCCTGCTTTGTCAAAGATTAGTTGGACATACTTTTGTGGGTCTAGTTCTGGGGTTTCTATTCTATTCTACCCTATGACTCAGCAATAGCACTGCTAGGAATTTACCCAAGGGATACAGGAGTGCTGATGCATAGGGGCACTTGTACCCCAATGTTTATAGCAGCACTCTCAACAATAGCCAATTTATGAAAAGAGCCTAAATGTCCATCAACTGACGAATAGATAAAGAAATTGTGGTTTATATACACAATGGAATACTACGTGGCAATGAGAAAGAATGAAATATGGCCCTTTGTAGTAACATGGATGGAACTGGAGAGTGTTATGCTAAGTGAAATAAGTCATATAGAGAAAGACAGATACCATATGTTTTCACTCTTATGTGGATCCTGAGAAACTTAACAGAAGTCAATGGGGGAGGGGAAGAGAAAAAAAGAGGTTAGAGAGGGAGAGAGCCAAAGCATAAGAGACTCTTAAAAACTGAGAACAAACTGAGGGTTGATGGGGGGTGGGAGGGAGGGGAGAGTGGGTGATGGGTATTGAGGAGGGCACCTTTTGGGATGAGCACTGGGTGTTGTATGGAAACCAATTTGACAATAAATTTCATATTTAAAAATAAAAAATAAGAACAGTTTAAAAAAATAAAAGAAAATAATAAAAGTAAAAAAAATAAAATAAAACATGCAAAAGACAGAAACTTAGTCAAAACGACAAGTCAGAGGAATTCTCCCCAAAAGAAAGGTCAAGAATAAATCACAGCCAGAGACTTTCTCAAAACAGATATAAACAATATATCTGAACAAGAATTTAGAACAACAGTTATAAGACTAATAGCTGGCTTGAAAAAAAAAAAAGCATAGAAGACACCAGAGAAACCCATCCTGCAGAGATCAAAGACCTTAGGAAATAGGATGAATTTTAAGTTTTTTATTTTTTTAACATTTATTCATTTTTGAGAGACAGCATGAGTGGGGGAGGGGCAGAGAGAGAAAGAGACACAGAATCCAAAGCAGGCTCCAGGCTCCAAGTTATCAACACAGAGCCTGACGTAGGGTTCAAACTCACCAACTGTGAGATTATGACCTAAGCTTAAGTTGGACACTTAACCGACTGAGCCACCCAGGTGCCCCAAGTCAGGATGAATTTTAAAATGCTATAGCTGAGATGTAAAATGAACTAGATACAGTGACAGCAAGTATTGAGAAAACAGGTGAATTAGAAGATGAAATTATGGAAAAATGAAGAACCTGGAAAAAAAAAAGAGGGCTAGGGAAACTACTAGATTACAAAAGGAAAATTAGAGAACTAAGTGATTCCATGAAACAAACAATATCTGTACCATAGTAGTCCCAGAAGAAGAGCAAAAAAAAAGGAGAAGATTTATTTGAACAAATTATAGTTGTTGAGAACTTCCCTAACCTGGGGAAGGAAATAGGCATCCAAGTCCAAGAGACACAGAGAACTCCCTTGAAAATCAACAAAACAGGTCAACACCACAACATATCATAGTGTAATTTGCAAAATACAAAGATAAAGAGAGCATTCTGAAAGCAGCCATGGACAAAAGGTCCTTAACATACAAGGGTACACACATAAGGTTAGTAACAGATGTTCACTGAAATTTGGCACACCAGAAGGGAGTGGCAGGAACTATTAAATGTGCTGAATTGGAAAAATATGCAGCCAAGAATCCTTTATCCAGAAAGGCTGTCATTCAGAATAGAAGGAGAAATAAAGACTTTCCCATATAAACAAAAACTAGTTTGTGACCACTAAACCAGCCCTGCAAGAAATTCTAAAAGGGATTTTCTGAGTGGAAAGCAGCAGAGTACAAAGGACCAGAGATCACCAGAAATACAAAATCTACAGGTAACACATGGCACTAAATTCATATCTTCCAATAATCACTCTGAATGTAAATGGACTGAATGTCCCAATCAAAAGACATAGGGTATCAGAATGAATTTTTTTAAAAAATCCATCTATATGCTGCCTACAAAATATTCATTTTAGACCTAAGGACACCTACAGATTGAAAGTGAGGGGATGGAGAACCATCTATCGTGCTAATGGATGTCAAAAGAAAGTCAGAGTAGCGATACTTAAATCAAACAAACTAGATTTCAAAACAAAGACTGTTAGAAAAGATAAAGAAGGGCATTATATCAAAACTAAGGGGTCTGTCCATCAAGAAGAGCTAACAATTGTAAATATTTATGCACCAACTTGAAACACCAAAATATATAAAACAATTAATCACAAACATAAGCAAATTTGTTGATAATAATACCATTATCGTAGGAGACTTTAATACTCCACTTACAACAACGGACAGATCATCTAAGCAGAAAATTAACAAGGAAACAATGGCTCTGAATGACACTGGACCAGATGGACTTGAGGGATATATTCAGAACATTTCATCCTAAAGCAGCAGAATACACATTCTTCTCAAATGTACATGGAACATTCTCCAGAATAGATCACATATTAGGTCACAAATCAGCCTTCAATAGGTACAAAAAGATGGAGATATACCATTCATATTTTCAGATCACAATGCTATGAAACTTGAAATCAACCACAGGAACAAATTTGGAAAGCCCTCAAATACATGGAGGTTAAAGAACATCCTACTAAAGAATGAATGAATGGGTTAACCATGAAATTAAAGAAATTTACAAATACATGGAAGCAATGAAAATGAAAACATGACTCCAAACAGTTTAGGATGCAGCAAAGGGAGCCCTAAGAGGAAAGTACATTGCATTTCAGGTCTATCTCAAGAAACAAGAAAGGTCCCAAATACACAACCTAACCTTACACCTAAAGGAGCTAGAAAAGAAGCAGCTAATAAAGCCCAAAGCTACAAGAAGGGAAATAATAAAGATTAGAGCAGAAATAAACAATATAGAATACAATAAAACAACAACAGTGGAACAGATCAATAAAATTAAGAGGTGTTTTTTTTTAAAGAATAAACAAAATTGATAAATCCCTAGCCAGACTTCTCAAGAATAAAAGAGAGAGAACCCAAATAGATAAAATCACAAATGAAAGAGGAGAAATCACAACCAACACCACAGAAATAGAAACAATTATAAGAGAATACTATGAAAAATTATATGGCAACAAACTAGACAATCTGGAAGAAATGGACAAATTCCTAGACACACACTACCAAAACTGAAACAGGAAGAAATAGAAAATTTGAACTAGCCCATAACCAGGAAAGAAAATGAACCAGTTATCAAAAATCTCCCAACAAATAAGAGTCTTGGGTCGTATGGCTTCCAAGAGAATTCTACCAGACATTTAAAGAGGTTAATACCTATTCTCTTCAAACCACCCCCCCAAAAAAGAAAAAGAAATGGAAAGAAAGCTTACAAACCCATTCTATGAAGCCAGCATTACCTTGATTCTCAAACCAGACAAAGACCTCACTAAAAGGGAGAATTACAGGCCAATACCCCTGATGAACATGGATGCAAAAATTCTCAAAAAGATAGTAGCAAATCAAATTCAACAGTACCTGAAAATAATTATTTACCATGATCATATGGATTTATTCCTGGGCTGCAGGTCTGGTTCAATATTTGCAAGTTAATCGATGTGAACACCACATTAATAAAATACAGGATAAGAACCATATGACCCTTTCAATGGATGAACTAAAGCATTTGACAAAATACAGCATATTTTCTTGATAAAAACCTTCAAGAAAGTAGGGATAGAAGGAACACACCTCAACATCATAAAAGCCATATATGAAAGGCCCACAGCTAATATCCTCAATCAGGAAAAACTAAAAGCTTTCCCCTAAGATCAGGAACATGACAATATGTCCACTCTCACCACTGCTGTTCAGCATAGTACTGGAAGTCCTAGCCTCAGCAATCAGACAACAAAACTAAATAAAAAACATCCAAATCAGCAAGGAAGAAGTCAAACTCTCACTCTTTGCAGATGACATGATACTCTACATGGAAAACCCAAAAGACTCTGCCAAAAAACTGCCAGAGCTGATACATGAATTCGGCAATGTCACAGGATGTAAAATCAATGTGCAGAAATCAGCTGCAGTTCTATACACCAATAATAAAGCAGCAGAAAGAGATATCGATCCCTTTTACAATTGCACCAAAACAATAAGATACCTGGGAATAAACCTAACCAAAGAGGTAAGATCTGAATGCTGAAAACTATAGAAAGCTTATGAAAGAAACCAAAGAAGGCACAAATAAATGGAAAAACATTCCATGCTCATGGACTGGAAGAATAAATATTGTTAAAATATCAATACTACCCAAGGCAATCTATGTATTCAATGCAATCCCTATCAAAATAACACCAGCATTCTTCACAGAGCTAGAACAAACAATCCTAAAATTTGTATGGAAGCAGAAAAGACCCCAAATAGCCAAAGTAATGTTGAAAAAGAAACCCAAACCTTGAGGCATCACAATTCCAGACTTCAAGCTATATTACAAAGCTGTAATCATCAAGACAGTATGGTATTGGCACAAAAACAGACACATAGATCAATGGAATAGAATAGAGAACCCAGAAATGAACCCACAAATATATGGCCAACTAATCTTCAACAAAGCAAGAAAGAGTTTCCAATGGGAAAAAAGACAAGTGTCTTCATCAAATGGTACTGGGAAAACTGGACAACAACATGCAGAAGAATGAAACTGGACCACTTTCTTACACCATACACAAAAACAAATTCAAAATGGATGAAAGACCTAAATGTGAGACAGGAAACCATTAAAATGCTACAGGAGAAAACAGGCATCAACCTCTTGGACCTTGGCCATAGTAACTTCTTACTACACATGTCTCCAGAGGCAAGGGAAATAGAAGCAAAAAATGAACTATAGGGACCTCATCAAGATAAAAAGCTTCTGCACAGTGAAGGAAACAATCAATAAAACTAAAGGCATCCAGATGGCTAACAGACACATGAAACGATGCTAAAACTCACTCATAATCAGAGAAATACAAATCAAAACCACAATAAGGTGTCACCTCACACCTGTGTCAGAATGTCTACAATCAACAACTCAGGAAACAACCGATGTTGGCAAGGATGCAGACAAAGAGGAACACTTTTGCACTGCTGGTGGAAATGCAAACTGGTGCAGCCACCCTGGAAAACAGTATGGAGGTTCCTCAAAAAATTAAAAATAGAACTCACCCTATGACCCAGCAATTGCAGTACTAGGTATTTATCCAAAGGATACAAAAATGCTGATCCAAAGGGGCACATGCACTCCAATGTCTATAGCAGCACTATCAACAATAGCCAAATTATGGAAAGAACCCAAATGTCCATCGACTGATGAATGGATAAAGAAGATGTGGTATATGTATACAATGGAATACTGCTCAGTGATGCAAAATAATGAAATCTTGCCATTTGCAACAATGCAGATGGATCTAGAGTGTATTATGCTAAGCGAAATAAGTTAGTCAGAGAAAGGCAGATACCAAATGATTTCACTCTTATGTGGAATTTAAGAAACTGAACAGATGAGCATAGGGGAAGGGAAGGAAAAATAAAATAAAAACAGAGAAGGGGGCACCTAGGTCGCTCAGTTGATTGAACATCTGACTTCAGCTCAGGTCATGATCTCTTGGTTCACAAGTTCGAGCCCCGTGTCAGGCTCTGTGCTGACAGCTTGGACCCTGGAGCCTGCCCCTCCTCTCTCTCTCTCTCTCTCTCTCTCTCTCTCTCTCTCTCTCTCTCTCAAATAAATAAACTTTAAAAAAGGGAGAGAGAGGGAGGGAGGGAGGGAGGCAAACCATAAGAGACTCTTAAATACAGAGAACAAACTGAGGGTTGCTGGATGGGTGGCGGGTGGGGGCATGGGTTAAATGGGTGATGGGCATTAAGGAGGGCACTTTTTGGGGTGAGCATTGGGTGTCATAGGTAAGAGATGAATCACTGGGTTCTACTTCTGAGGCCAATACTACACTGTATGTTAACTAACTTGAATTTAAATTTTAAAATGTGGAGTTGCTGCATCATATGGTAATTGGTATATGTTTAATTTCTTCAGAAACCACCAGACCATTTTCTACAATAGCTGAAATATTTTACATTCCCACCAGCAATATGCAAGGGTTCCAGTTTCTCTCCATGCTTGCCAACATTTATTTTCTGAGAGGTCATATGAACCTCTTCAAGAAACATGATCAGGCAGCCACTTTGGGATATAAAGATGGCCACACAACTGGGGTGTTCTTTGAAAGGAAGGTGGAACCTGATAAAACCTGTTTCCACAACTGCTTTCCCAATACTTGGATACCTCCCCAAAACTCATAGGCACGCAGTTCCTTCCACATTGGTGCCTTGTCCCCTGTTGCCTGGAAAATCCCTTCAAATCTCAGCTGGGCTTCTCTGCTGAGTCTTTCTTGGCTCATCCAGGTCAAGTTGCCATCCTTCCCTTAGTAACAGGCTGACATCATGGTGCAGTGGAACTCCTCAATAGCCACCACCAAGAGGGATCCTCTTAGTGTCCTCAGAGCACAGGATAGATCATGGTGCATCACTCAGTAAACCTTTGTCCACTGAATGAACAATGGTCTTAATCAGTGTAGGCCAGGTGGAACGCTGCAGTGGGGTTCTCTGAGATCTGCCCTGTGCTCACATGCACTGTGCCACACCCTAGGGATGCTGTGGCTGCAACTGTTGCCACAAGCAAATTATATCACTGACAGTGGTAGTCTGCTAGGGCTATGTGTCCAGAGCATGGGAAGGGTCCTCCAACCATCAGCACTCTGCTACAGATTGCCATAGACAGGGTGAGATAGAAGGTAATGACCCACAGGTAAAAGAGCTGAGCTCACCCCCAAGGAAGAAGGTCCTAGAGTTGGGGACTACGGAAGACCAAGCTCTAGAAGTGAGAGTGTCCTGTGAGGGCAGCCCCTGCCTTTGCGGTGCTTCTCAGCAGGATAGGGTCGATTTCTCTTCTTCCCCATCACCATTTCTGCTAACACAGTGGCTGCCAGAAACTGAGCATTCTTACTTTCGTCACAGCCGCTCGTGGGAGGAGGATGGATTGGTGGGGCCAAGACCCCAGCCCAAGTCAATCTGACTCTGAAACTCATAACTTGCCAACCCCACCCTGAGCCCACTGCCTACTGGGCATGGCAATCCCTGAGCCCTTTAACTTGTGGAGTCTGATGATAACTATGAGCAGTTAATGTCACAACAGAATTGAATTGCTGGTCTCCCAGTTGTTGTTGGAGAATTAGAGAATTGGAGAATTGGTTGGTGCCAGAGAAGATATCCCAGACTTTCCAACTCCACTTTCAGGGACATGGACTAGTGTCTTGAAATCACCCATGTGGGAATGTTTACACCACAGTAACCAGAAGAGGCCTGCCACGCCCTCCTCCAGGAGAGCAAGTTATTACACATTTATCAACGCACCACTGCACAGGCAAGTGGGAGACAGGGACCCAAGCAGGTTTCCCATGAGCCCTCCTCTCTGCTCCCTTCAGGGCAGAGCCTGGGGAAATGAGAATACACAACCTGTTACACACAACCATGTCTGTGCTGGCCCAGGACCCCACACGCTCCCATTTATCCCCTTCCTCAGGCCTCCTGACAGGAAAGCTGGGCCACACCTTCTCTAAGGAGGGCATTAGCAGAGATCAGCTCTGGAAGAGTCACACAGGACAGCTACACTTAGGATGGGAAGGAAAGCTGGGGACCAGAGGCCCAGGTGGAGCCCTGCAAAGGGGTTCTCCAAGACCTGCTCTGTGCTTGTGTGCACCATGCCACATACTGTCCTCACAGAGCCTGCCATCTGGGGACACAGGGAGGCAGAGATTAAATGAAAAGCCATTAAGTCACTCCTCCATTAGAGTGTGTGATGAATGCTGTAGACGAGTCTACAGAGGGGGCCACACACAGTGAGGGTCGGAATATGCTGGCCTAAGCCAATGTTCCTACTGAGTGGGACTCAATCCACATTAGTTTTACAAATGCAAAAGAAAAGAGACTTTTAACACCTAGAGGTTGAGTACTGCATTAGTTTTCTATTGAAGCTTGAACAAATTTCCACAAACTTGGTGGCCTGAAACAACAGAAATTTATTATCTTACAGCTGTGCAGCTCAGACGTCTAGTGTGGGTCAGCAGGGCTGTGTTCCTTCTGGAGGCTCAAGGGGAGATTCCCTTTGCTAGCCTTGTCCACCTTGTGGAGGACTCCTGCTTTCCATGGCTCACAGTCCTTTCCTGCATCTGAAATGCTTCTAGAAAGGAATGCAGCCCTGCTGAAACCTTGATTTTAACTCAGTGAGACCTAGGTTTGACTTCTGACCTGCAAAACAGTGACAAATACACCCATGTCACTTTAAGCCACTATATTGATGGTAATTCATGCCAGCCATCGAAAATCAATGCAAGAGTGAAGGTGAGGGTCAAGTTCAGGGGCAAATTTTTGTGGAGGTGAGAGCTAGGGTCAGATCAGGTTGAGATTAGGTGCAGAGTCTGGGGGGGGGGGAGGGTCAAGGTCACCCTAAAGGTCAAGGTTGGTGTGAAAGTAGGCATCACAGGAAGCAGGGTCAGGGTAAGTTTCATGATCTGGGTCAAGGTCATAATCAGTGCTTCAGGGTTAGTTTTAGGTAAATTGCCTGAGTGAATGTCAAGTTATGACTCAATTTGAACATTAGAGTCAGGATTACTGTGAGAGTTGGGTATAATTCAGGTTCAGGATGAGAATAGATCAGAGTCAAAGTGAAGGTAAGGGTCAATTCTGAGTAGGTATGGTGAATGCCAGATTCAGAAGCAGGTTAAGGATAACCTGCAATGTCAATATCAGGGTGAAGGTCAAAGTCAGGTCACTTTCAAGGTGAAGGTCATGTTTAGGATCAAGGTTAGGGTGAGTGTAGGGTCAGGATCAGGGCCAAATGTGACATCAGCATCATGATGGTAAGTCTTCCTTTTTTCCTCTCCCCTTTTATTTACAACTAATTTGACATTCATAACCAAACAGAAGTGCCTCTGCTCATCACACCAGGACACCCAGATTTCTACCCACCTGTGCATCAGAAAGTGAGTGGACAGGACCTTGAAGGAGATTGCAGATCCAAGAAAGTTGAGGAGCCTGCCCCCCCTTACTTGTTAATTGGGGGAAACACAACTGGAAACTACAAAACAGGGAGACATTCACTGGAGACAATTTCTGGAAGCCCAGCCAGCCTGATGGGAAAACCAGGCACACCACTGAAGCAGGGTAGAGATGGGTTTGGAGGCAGAGGAGAAGGAAGAACTTGAGTTGGTCCCTTCCCAGGGCAATACTGGTGACAACCTGCCTCTCAGCCAGCGCAGGTGGAAAGCGAAAGTGGTGAGTGAGTCCATGACTGGACATTGGAGGAAAAGGAAAGAGGCAGCAGACGAGGATAACAAAAGGCATTGGAGGAACATGTTTCCTGCTGTGTGCTTCAGGATTTCAGCAGGATATGTGACAATGGACATCTGGGAGTCCCCCCACTGCAGGATTCCCCTACCAGGATGTGGACACCCCCAAAGCCCCAGGTACCTGTCCCCACTCTGCTGCAGCCCTAAGAGCCAACTCAGGGAGAGAAACCAAAAACTTAAGCAATAGTGCCACCTTCTGTAAAACAAAAGAAAGGTTTCTAATTGCCAGCAGGTTGAACTGTAACAAAGTCAACATAGTCTCTTAATTAAGGAAGATGTTTACTACCTCCAATGCCAGGCACTGGAGTGTCATCATACACTCATTAGGGCGGCCAACAATTGGCATCATAGTGTCATCGAACACTGTGAAAAATCACAGTAATGCAGTATCACAAAAAGAAGATAAGTCTCCAGTAACCAGCTCCCAGGCATGGAATATTGCAGTCTAACTGATAAAGAATCCAAAATATCTGTGACAGAGAGATTCAACGAGCTACAAGAAAGCCCAGAAGGGTAATTCAAGGAACTCAGATATAAAATTAAAGAACAGAAGGAGTTATTTACCAAAGAGATTGGAATATTAAAAAATAACCAAACAGAAATTCTGGAGTTGAAGACTTCAGTGAACAATATGGACTCATTAAAGAGGTTAGGTAATAGGTTAGGTAATGTCAGATGGAAGAAATGACAAGGGACTTGGGGATGGGAAGGAGAATGATTCAGGAGAGAGAACTAACATTTGTAAAAAGTGCTATGGTGTCTGATAAGAAAAGCAAATATAAGAACAACTGGTGTGCCAGAAGAGAAGAGAGGACAAGGTAGCAGAGAATGTATTTAGAGGATAACGAAGAACTTCCCAAACCTGGAAGGAATTGAACATGTAAGTCCAAGAAACTAATAGAACACCATATTATCTGAATGCAGAAAGATCGTCTCCAAGGAAAGTCATTCATTATATTTGACGTTATAACGAAACTGTCCATCAACTGATGAATGGATAAAGAAATTGTGGTATATATACACAATGGAATACTACGTGGCAATGAGAAAAAATGAAATATGGCCTTTTGTAGCAACGTGGATGGAACTGGAGAGTGTAATGCTAAGTGAAATAAGCCATACAGAGAAAGACAGATACCATATGGTTTCACTCTTATGTGGATCCTGAGAAACTTAACAGGAACCCATGGGGGAGGAGAAGGAAAAAAAAAAAAAAAAAAGAGGTTAGAGTGGGAGAGAGCCAAAGCATAAGAGACTGTTAAAAACTGAGAACAAACTGAGGGTTGATGGGGGGTGGGAGGGAGGGGAGGGTGGGTGATGGGTATTGAGGAGGGCACCTTTTGGGATGAGCACTGGGTGTTGTATGGAAACCAATTTGTCAATAAATTTCATATATAAAAAAAAAAGAAACTGTCAAAAATCAAACATAAAGAAAGCATCTTAAAAGCAAACAGGAAACAAAAGACAGTAACCTACAAAGGAGTTCCCATTTGGCTATCAGCAGATTTCTCAGAAGAAACTATAGGCCAGGAGAGAGTGGAATGACCTATTGAGTATTAAATGATAAAAAATGCTAGCCAAGAATGCTTTATTAACCCAAGTTACCCTTCAGATATAAAGGAGAAATAGAGGCCTTGCTAGACACACAAAAGCTGAGAAAGCTCACCACCACGAGACTAGCCTTGAAGGAAATGCTGAACGGGGTTCTTCAGATGAAATGAAAAGACATTGATGAGTGACATAAATTCAAATGAAAGTACATAATATACTAGTAAAGGCAAAAAATTAACACAATTAGAAAGTGGGAACTCTTATATTAGAATGATGTGTTAACAACTTAAT
Source organism: Lynx canadensis (assembly GCF_007474595.2). NCBI lineage: Eukaryota > Metazoa > Chordata > Mammalia > Carnivora > Felidae > Lynx > Lynx canadensis. The sequence continues at coordinate 60,679,427 of NC_044304.2, forward strand.
TATAGTTTGGAGGCTAATGGAAAAGAGCATTAAAAATAACTGAAGCCACTATAACTCCTCAGGGAATTCACAGCATAAAAAGAAGCACATTTTGGGGCACCTGGGTGATTCAGTCGGTTAAGCGGCCGACTCTTGATTTTGGCTCATGTCATGATCTCACAGTTTTGACTCGTGTTGTGAGTTCAAGCCCCACACCAGGCTCTGTGTTCACAGCGTGGAACCAGCTTGGGATTCTCTCTCCTCCCTCTCTGCCCTTCCCACTCACGTGCTCACCCTCTCTCTCTCAAAGTAAATAAATAAACAATATTAAAAAAAAGAGGTACATTGTAACATCAAAATAAAGGAGGAAGAGTGAAAGGGTGGAAACTTCATAGGGAATGGAAATAAGGTGCTATCAGTGTAAAAAGGATTATTTTATCTAACAGATGTTTTTCGTAATCCACATGGTAACAACAAAACAAAACTCTAGAGTGAGTCACAAAACAAGAAAAGGGGAGACCAAAGTACATACTGTGGAAAACCAGCCCTTCACAGAGGTAGACAGAAACAAAGGTGGGGGGGGGGGGAATAACAAAGGAAATACAAGACAAGCAGAAGACAAAATGTGAGGTAGCAGTATTGAGTTCTTACATATAAATAATCACTCTAAATATAAATGAACTGAAGCCACCAATCAATGGGCAGAATGGCTGCATGGATTAAAACATGAGAACCAGGGATGCCTGGGTGGCTCAGTAAGTTAAGTGTCTGACTTTGGCACAGGTTATGATCTCACAATTTGTGGGTTCAAGCCCCTCATCAGGCTCTGTGCTGACAGCTCAGAGCCTGGAACCTGGTTCGGATTCTGTCTCCCTCTCTCTCTGCCCCTCCCTTGCTCGCACTCTGTCTCTAGCTCTCTCAAAAATGAATAAACATTAATTTTTTTTTTTTAAATGAGACTCAACAGCAGCAGAATGCACACTATCCTCAAGTGCCCATGGAACATTCTCCAGAATGGACCACATGACAGGACACACAACAAATCTTAGCTACTTTGACAAGACTGAAATCGTACCAACTATCTTTTCTTACCACAATGGTGTGAAACTAGGAATCAACAAGAGACAAACTGGGAAATCCACAAATATGTGGCAGCTAACAGCACGCCCTGAACAATCAATGGGTCAAAGGAGAAATCAGAAGGAAAACAAAAAAGTATCTCAAAAGAAATAAAAAAGGAAACACACCATATCAGAAGGTATGGGATGCAGCAAAAAACAGCATCTCTGAAAATTTAAAGTGACAGGTGCATACATCAGGAAATTGTAAACATCTCAAATAAGCAACATATCTTTACTTCTCAAGGAACTAGAAAAAAAAAAAAAAACAATTAAGCCCAAAGTTAGCAGAAGGAAGAAAATAATAACGCTCAGAGCAGAAATAAGTAAAATAGGGATGAGGAAGGGTTGATATAAATGAGAACTGTTTCTTCAATAAGATAAACAAAATCAACAAATCTTTAGCTAGACTAAGAAAAAAACAGAAAAGACTCAAAATTAAGAGTGAAAAAGGAGATATTACAACTGAGACTGCAGAAAAACAGGATTGTGAGACTATTCTGAACAATTATAAGCCAAAAAAGTTAGATAACTTAGAAGAAATGGATACATTCCTAGAAACAATGTTTCAAAACTGAATCAGGAAGAAATAAAAAATCTGAACAGACCTGTAACAAATAAAGAGATTGAATCAGTGATCAAAAACCTCCCAACACAGAAACCTCCCCCAGGATGAGACGGCTTCACTGGTGATTCTAACACATTCAAAGAAGAATTAATGCCAATTCTTCTCAAAGTCTTCCAAAAAATTGGGAAGAAGCACTTCCAAATTCATCCTGCAAAGCCAGCACTGCCCTGATACCAAAGCCAGAGAAAAGAAAACTATATAGATCATCATCTCTGATGAATATAGATGCAAAAACTCAACAACATATTAGCAAACTGAATTCAAGAACACCTATAAAGGGGGCACCTGGGTGACTCAGTCGGTTAAGCATCTGACTCTTGATCTCAGCTCAGGTCATGATCTCAGAGTTCCTCAGTTTGAGCCCTTCATCAGGCTCTGCACTGACAGTGCAGAGCCTTCTTGGGATTCTCTTTCTCTCTCTCTCATATATATATATAGCATTTATATATATAAATTATTATATATATATATATAAATGGCATTATATATATATATTGAATATATATATATTGAATGAATGAATTAATTAATTAATTAATTAATACATATATACATACATGCATGCATGCATACATACATAAATAAATGAATGAATGAATAAATAAATAAATAAATGTTAAAAAAAATAAGAACACATGAAAATAATTATACACCATGAGTAGGATTTATCCCTGGAATGCAAGGATCATTCAACATACACACATCAATAAATATGATACATCTAATTAATAAAATAAAAGAAGGGCGCCTGGGTGGCTCAGTCAGTTGAGCATCTAACTCTTGATTTTATCTCAGGTCACAATCCCACATTTTCATGGGTTTGAGCCCCACATCAGGCTCTGTGCTGACCCTACAGAGCTTGCTTGGGATTCTCTATCTACCCCTCCCCAACTTGCACTCTGTCTCAGAATAAGTAAACTTTAAAAAATTATAAAAGAAGAAAAGAAAAAATCATATGATCATCTTAATAGATGCAGAAAAAACATGTGACAAAATACATAATTTCATAAAAACCCTCAGCAGATTGAATATAGAAGGAACACACCTCAATATATTAAAGGCCATATGTTATGAGCTCACAGCTAACAGTATACTCAGTGGTGAAAATTGAAAGTTTTTCCTCAAGGATCAGGCACAAGACAAGGATGTTTACACACACACCACTCTTATTCAATATAGTATAAGAAGTCCTAATATAGTATCATAGTATTCAATACGGTATTAGAAGTCCGAGCCAAAGCAAATAGGCAAGACAAAGAAATAACAGGCATCCAAATCTTGAAGGAAAAAGTGAACCTGTCACTATCTGCTGATAATATGAGTCTGTATTTAGAACATCTGAAAGGCTCAACCCAAAAACTGTTAGAACTAATCAATGACTTCAGTCAGGTTGTGGGACACAAAATCAACTTACAGAAATCAGTTGCATTCCTATACACTAACAATGAAACATCTGAAAAAGAAATAAAGATAACTATCCCATTCAGAATAGCATATAAAACAATAACATACTTAGGAATAAATTTAACCTAGGATGTGGAAGTCCTATACAATGAAAACTACAAGACTTTGCTGAAAGAAATCAAAGAAATGGAAAGACAAACAAATGGAAAGACATCCTGTGTTCATGGATCAGAAGAACTTGTATTGTTAAAATGTCCATTCTACCCAAAGCCATCTACAGATTCAATGCAATCCCCATCAAAACACCAAAGGCATTTTTCACAGAAATAGAAAAAACAGTCCTAAAATCTTTTTGAAATCAAAAAGACCCAGAATAACCAAAGCAATCTTGAGCAAAAAAGAACAGAGCCAGAGATACCACAGTTCCTGGCTTCAAACTATACTACAAATCTTTACTAATAAAAACAGTATGTTACTGCATATACAGACAAAAATAGACACATAGACCAATGGAATGGAATAGAAGGCAAAGAACTGAACCCCTGCTTATACAACAAGAAAGCCAAGAACACACAATGGGTAAAGAACAGTTTTGTCAACAAATAAGGTGGGGTGGGGTGCCTGGGTGAGCGTCCAACTTCAGCTCAGGTCATGATCTCACAGTCTGTGAGTTCAAGCCCCACGTCGGGCTCTGTGCTGACAGCTCAGAGCCTGGAGCCTGCTTCAGATTCTGTGTCTCCCTCTCTCTCTGCCCCTCCCCTGCTCATGCTCTGTCTTTCTCTGTCTCAAAAACATTTTTTAAAAAATTAAAAAACATTTAATTAAATAAAAACATTTTTTAAAAAATTAAAAAAATAATAAGGTAGGGAAAACTGGATGAGCACATTGAGAGCAATGAAATTGGACCCCTGTCTTACAGTTGAGTAGATTAAAGACTTGAACATAAGGACCTGGTACTATAAAGCTCCTAGAAGTAAATGTAGGGAAGAAGCTCCTTAACATTGGTTTTGGCAATGATTTCTTGACCATGACACCAAAAGCACAAAAGACGAAAGTGAAAACGAACAAATAGGGCTCCATGAAACTTAAAACCTTTTGTACAAAGAATCTACTAACAAAATGAAACAAACAATCCAAATTGGAAAATGGGTAGAACCAGACCCTTTTCCAAAGAACACATACAAATAGCCAACAGGTGCATGAAAAGATGCTCCACATCACTCATTATCAGGGAAATGCAAATCAAAACCATAATGAGACATCACCACACACCTGTCAGAACACCTATTATCAAGAAGACAGGAGATAAAAAATTGCTGACAAGGACATGGAGAAAAGGGACCTCTTTCACACTGCTGGTGTGCATGTTTCAACCACAGTGGAAAACAATATGAAGGTTTATAAAAAAAATTAAAAGTAGACCTACCAATGATCCAGTGATTCCACGTCTGGGTATATACACAAAGGAAATAAAAACAGGATTTTGAAGAGAGATATGCACTCTCATATTTACTGCAGTATTTGTTCACAATAGCCAATATGGAAACAACCACCCTCCCGTCAACAAATCAATGGATAAAGATGTGGTACACATGGAATATTATTCAGCCATGAGAAAAGAGGACATCCTGCCATTTGCAAGAGCATGGATAGACCTTGTGGAAATTACGCTAAATGAAATAATTGAGATGGACAAAGACAAATACTGTAGGATATCACTTATATGTGGAATCTAAAAAAGCCAAACTCACAAAACGAGTGAAATGGTGGTTACCAGGGGCTAGGGAGGGAAGGGGACTGGGCAGTTTTTGTCTAAGGGTACAAATTTACAATGAAGATTAAATGAGCCCTAGAGATACAATGCACAATACAGTGAATATAGACAATGTTGTATTATAATCAACAAACTTACTAGGAACGTAGAACTTCATTATTCCAACAACTAAAAAGACAGAATAATTCTGTAATATGACAGAGCTGCTAATTGTTGCAATCATGATATGTATCAAGATACATATGTACATTTAAGATGTACATGTTAACTTGATACATTTAAGATGTACATGTGAAGTTGATACACCTTAAATTTATACAATATGTCAAATACATTTCAATTAAAAACTGGATCAGGGTCAAGATCTGGGTGAGTAATGGTGATTATCAAAGCAAGGCTGCACATCAGGGTCACAGTCTGGACCTGTGTCAGTTACGGATTTGAATAAGGTTCAGGGTCAAGGTCAGGGTTAGGTGAAGTTTCATGGTCAGTAGTGGGTTGATCAGGGTCATGAGGGTCAGGGACATGATCAAAATCCAGCTGAGGTTCAGTTAGATCACTTTTAGGGTAAGGGTCAAAGTGTTATGGTGAGAATCAGGAGGATGGTGAGGGTCAAATTCACATGAAATCCAGGGTCATGGTCAGTGTCAGAGTGGAGGTCAGAAGGGTCAGAATCAGGTCAAGGTTGAGTTTTGTCAGCAGGGTGTGAAGGTATCTCAGGGCCCTGAATGACAATCAGTCTTATCAATTGAGGTTGTTGACTGTTAGAATCAGGGTTACAATCAGGGTTAAGAATAGGGTCAGATCTGTGCAAGGGAGAGTCTGGGTGATGGTTGAGTTTCAAGGTGAAGGTCAGAGTCCACTTTATCACTGAAGGAAGATCAGGGATAGGGTCAAATTTAAATGACTTTCAGTTTTATGGTCAAGGTCATAAGAATCTGGATCAGGATTATGGTCAGAGTCAAAGCAAGCAACTCCTAACTTGGGAGTTACGATGAGGTCAGTCAGGGTCACGGTAAGGATCAGATAGCATTAGAATGATGTTTTCAGAAACTCAAACTGAGAGGGTTATATGAGGGACATGATCAAAGTCAGTGTCAGAGTCAGACATGATGCCAGGAGGATCCCACTGAGACCCTCAGGCAAGAGTGAAGTTGAGTGATGGTCAAGTGGTAGGTAGGACTAGAGAGAGCATTTCTGTTGGAGGGAGAGTAGAGCTTTAGGGTAGAATCAGAGGGTAATAAGTCAAGGTCAGAGTTGGGAGTAGGATATGTAAGGTTGAAGTTCAAGGTTAAGTGTATCAAGGTGAGGGTCAAGGTCAGAGTCAGAGTGAAATTGGTCAGCAATTCCTGCCCCACCACCCAGCACCACGTGCAGTTTTTGCAAATGCCACTTTCTGAAATGCTCTCTCCCACTGAGCTATAGGTCTACCTCCCTCACCTGCTTGGAGTCATGCCCACCTCCACAGAGACACAAGTGTCACGGAGGCAGGGATCCTGGAACAGAATGTTTTGTTCACTGATGGATTCCGAGCACTCAGAAGAGTCTGTGGCACAGAGTCGCTGCTCTGTTGAAAGCTTGTGTAATAAAACAATGGGTACGCATTAGGGTGTTTCTGGGCGGCGGGGGGGAGGGGGGAGGTGCATCTGCAAATAAACTGTACCCAGTCATTCTCTCTGTGGGAGAATTACAAGAAACTTTCATGGTCGACACATGTATATATTGTTTAAAATTATTTAAACTCAACATTATTTTATAATCACCAAAAACGGATCTTTCCATTTTGAGAGAAAACAAAGAACTTTCAGTAAAGTTCCTGATAAAGTGATTGGCACAAGATAATCATTGCATTGCAGCTGTTACCCAAACCTCGAACAACTGGCGGCCTGGCCTGTCTGGGAGCCTTGGAGTACCCTCAAAAGGACTCTATTCCAGTTCTCTAAAGAGTAAAGACAAACCAAGAGGCAAGACAACATGGAAAGTATTTATTGAACAGCAGCTTTGAAAACGAATCCTCAGTTCACTGAAGGGATACATTTTCCCCATTCCCACTTCACCCCTTTCCCACACATTCCTGTCCTTGGCAGGCTCAAGCCTGATGCAAAAAAAGTGACTATGCTAGATGTACTTGTACACAACCTTGGAGGGCACAGTTTGGAGGTGCAGACGGACAGGACATTTGTAAAAGTGGGAGAGCAGAGTTTCACTGTAACCCACCAGGAAGTAGAACTTGTATGCAGGCAGCTGCCTCAGGACCAGGGCACAGATCTCCACCTGATTAGCCCGGCGCTTCAGGATAACCTGGTCAGCTAGACACCCTGGAAAAGTGCCCAGCATGAACTTTCGAAGGAAAACATCCTCCACTGTTCGCTCTGCAGCATGGTCCTCCCCATCCAGGTTACCTGAAGAGAGAAGGGCACCGTGAAGAATCAGCAAAAACCTCCGGAGGTAACATCCAAGAGCACTTGGCACTCAATTCCACCCCCCACCCTGGCTTCTTCTCTTTTCTTCCATAAGTGAAATAAAAAGAGTACCACTTTAAAGTCCAAAGTACAGGGGGGCCAACATGGCAGAGAAGTAGGGGGACCCGAAGTTCCCTCGTCTCTCAAACAAAGCAGTGTTGAAGCCAAAGGACTTTGAACTCCAAGAGTCCAGAAGGCAAAGTGACAAAGTAGCTTCCAGGGACCCACTGGGACCTGACAGGCCATAGGTGCATGATTGTGAACTGGGAGAGAGAAAATGAACCGAGTGGGGGGATCCCCTTCTGCAGAGAGACAAAGGGAAGAGAAACAGAGGCTGGGGAAGCATAGGACTGTATTTGGACAAGAGAAAATCATGGACCAGGAGGAAGAGATCCACTCTCTAACTGCGGGGCTTACTCTGGGGGCTGGCTGCCCTGACCGCGCACCTGAGGAGGAGCGGAGCCTGCCCCAGACTGGTGGCTAGGTCAGAGACACAGTCTGCAGTAGGAGAAAGCGATCCCCTCCCTGGAGTGCTGTGGGAAGAAGGCATACATCCGCTCAAAGCACAAAGACTGCCTGCGCCTGCCAGCCAGAGACCATATATCGGGTGGTGCCAAGCGGCACTTCCCCAGTACTGGGGTGCATGGAGCAGGAGTTTGAATCCCAGCCAAGCACCAGGGAGGCACAGGAGTCAGCGGAGCAGGGCAAACCGCCTCTTTTGCACCCGTGGCACAGTAAGGACGGCTCGAACAGAGTGGTTTGGGACACCCAGTCTGTGGAGGAGAGACTGGGGTGTCGCCATTTTTCTCCCCATCACCACCAAGGTGGGTCCTCAGGGATCAGACAGCGGGGCCCCCAGTGGAGGCGGGACCCACCTACACCAAACCATGCCCCTCTGTGCCGGGTAACTACGAATCTCCTGGATACTCGAGCAGGCTTGATGCTGAAGACAGACAGATAGATGCTCCTCCAGACCTGTGCTGCTGCACTGCCTGGATTAATTCTCAGACAATTCTTATTATATAGATATGTTCTTCCTTTTTTCCTTCTCATATCTTCCCTCCTCCAATCGGGTTATTCTGGTTGTGGTTTGTTTAAGCAGACACATTTAATCTTCTTTTGATACATGTTCTACACCTCCTTTTTTTATTTTCCTTTCTGTCTCTCTGGATTAAGCCGTATAGTTTCTCTGTCCGGTCAATTTTTATTTTTTCTTTTTCCCTGTCCCTGTCATTTCTTTGTATGGGATAAGGCCTCTTCAATCAGCACCACCTCCACCCTGCTGTTTACTTGTAGCTGGTGTTTCTGGTTTTTTGTTTTTGGGGTTTTTTTTGTTTGTGTGTTTGTTTTTGTTTTCTGTTTTTTTGTTTGTTTTCCTATTAAGGGCTACTTCAGCAAACAAATCAAAGCACAACTGATGGAGGGTTCAAAACATCACTATGAGTAGGGAGATAAGGTAACCAAAGTCACAACAACAGAGAGCAAGTAACACACTCCAAAAAACACCTCCTGAAGGGCCAGGCCCTGGACAGTGTATCACTCCTCTTTAATATAGTAGTGCTCACAGGTGCAGGACACATAACAACGTTTTAAAACACATAAGGGACAGGAAACTAGCCAAAATGATGAAATGGAAGAATTCTCCTCAAAAGAAATTCCAGGAAGAAATGATAGCTAAAGAATTGATCAAAACAGATATAAACAACATAACTGAACAAGATAAATAATAGTCATAAGATCAATCGCTGGCCTTGAAAAAAGCATACAAGACAGCAGAGAATCTATTGCTGCCAAGATCAAGGAACTAAAAAATAGTTATGATGAATTAAAAAATGCAATAAATGAGGTGCAAAATAAACTAGAGGCAGTGACAGCAAGGACTGAAGAGGCATAGGGGAGATTAAGTGAAACAGAATATAAAATTATGGAAAAGGATGAAACTGAGAAAAAGAAAGATAAAAAAATTCTGGATCACAAGGGGAGAATTACAGTACTAAGTGATTCAGTGAAACGGAACAATATCTGTATCATAGGAGGTCCAGAAGAAGAGAGAGAGAAAGGGGCAGAAGCTGTACTTGAAGAAATCATAGCTGAGAACTTCTCCCATCTGGGGAAGGAAACAGAATTGAAATCCAGGAGGCATCCGAATCACCTTTCGAACGTAACTTGAATAGATCTTCTGCATGACATATCATAGTGAAACTGGCAAAATACAAAGTTAAAAGAGAGAATTCTGAAAGCAGTCAGGGATAAACAGGCCTTAACCTACAAGGGTAGACACATAAGGGTAGTAGCAGACCTATCTACTGAAACTTGGCAGGCCAGAATGGAGTATAGGAAATATTCAATGTGATGAACAGGAAAAATATGCAGCCAAGAATCCTTTATCCAGCAAGCCTGTCATTCAGAATAGGAGAGATAAAGGTCTTCCCAAATGAACAAAAACTGAAGGAATTCATCACCGCTAAACCAGCCGTACAAGAGATCCTAAGGGGGACACTGTGCGTGAAATGCTGCAAAGACCACAAAGGACCAGAGACATCACTACAAGCATGAAATCTACGGATAATACAAAAACTCTAAACCCATATCTTTCAATAATAACACTGAATGTAAATGGACTAAGTGCTCCAACCAAACGACATAGGGTATCAGAGTGGATAAAAAAAACAAGACCCATCTATTTGCTGTCTACAAGAGACCCATTTTAGACCTGAGGACACCTTCAGATTGAAACTGAGGGGATGGAGAACTATCTATCATGCTACTGGAAGTCAAAAGAAAGCTGGAGTACCCATACTTCTATCAGACAAACTAGATTTTAAACTGAAGGCTGTAACAAGAGAGGAAAAAAGGGAAGTATATAATAATTACAGGGTCTATCCATAAGGAAGAACTAACAATTATAAATGTCTATGCACTGAATTCGGCAGCACCCAAATAGATAAACAACTAATCACAAACATAAACAACCTTATTGATAAGAATGTGGTAACTGCAGGGGCAGTTTAACACTCCACTTACAACAATGGACAGGTCATCTAGACAGAAAATCAATAAAGAAACAATGGCCCTGAATGATACACTGGACCAGATGGACTTAACAGATACATTTAGAACTTTTCATCCCAAAGCAGCAGAATATACGTTCTTCTCAAGTGCGCAGGGAACATTCTCCAAGATAGTTCACATAATGGGTCACAAACAGCCTTCAATAAATATGAGAGAATTGATTATCATACCAGCACATTTCAGATCACAATGCTATGAAACTTGAAATTAATCACAGCATAAAGTGTGGAAAACCCCCCAAATACGTGGAGATTAAAGAACATCCTACTAAAGAATGAATGGGGGTGCCTGGGTGGCGCAGGCTGTTAAGCGTCCCGACTTCAGCCAGGTCACGATCTCACAGTCTGTGAGTTTCGAGCCCCGCGTCAGGCTCTGGGCTGATGGCTCAGAGCCTGGAGCCTGTTTCCGATTCTGTGTCTCCCTCTCTCTCTGCCCCTCCCCTGTTCATGCTCTGTCTCTCTCTGTCCCAAAAATAAATAAACGTTGGAAAAAAAAAAAAAATTTTAAAAAAAAGAACGAATGGGTCAACCAGGCAATTAAAGAAGAAATTTAAAAATACATGGAAACCAATGAAAATGAAAACACAACAATCCAAACCCTTTGGGATGCATCAAAGGCAGTCCTAAGAGGAAAATACATTGCAATCCAGGCCTATCTCAAGAAACAAGAAAGATCCCAAACACAAAAATCTAACAGCACACCTAAAAGAACTAGAAGCAGAACAACAGAGAAACCGAAACCCAGCAGGGGAAGAGAAATAATAAAGATCAGAGCACAAATAAACAATATATAATCCAAAAAAACAGATCAATAGATCAATAGAACCAAGAGTTGGTTTTTTGAAAAAATAAACAAAATTGATAAACCCCTAGCCAGACTTCTCAAAAAGAGAGAGGATCCAAAGAGATAAAACCATGAAAGAAAATGGATTATCACAACCAATCACTCAGAAATAGAAGCAATTATCAGAGAACACCTATGAAAATTATATGCCAACAAACTGCACAACCTGGAAGAAATGGACAAATTCCTGGATACCCACAACTATCAAAACTCAAACAGAAAGAAACAGAAAATTTGAACAGACCCATAACTAGTGAAGAAATTCAATCAATTATCAAAAATCTGCCAACAAATAAGAGTCCTAGACCACATGGCTTCCAAGAGAATTCTACCAGACATTTAAAGCACAGTTAATACCTATCCTTCTCAAGATGTTCCAAAAAACAGAAACGGAAGGAAAACTTCCAGACTCATTCTATGAAGCCAGCATTACCTTGATTCCCAAACCAAAGACCCCACAAAAAAGGAGAATTACAGGCCAATATCCCTGATGAACATGGATGCAAAAATTCTCAATGAAATACTAAGAAATCACATTCAACAGCACATAAAACTAATTATTCACCATGCAAATGGGATTCATTCCTGGGCTGCAGAGCTGGTTAAACATTCGCAAATCAATGTGATACATCACATTAATAAAACAAAGGAGGAGAACCATATGATCCTGTCAATCGATGCAGAAAAAGCATTTGACAAAATACAACATCCTTTCTAAATAAAAACCTGCAAGAAAGTCGGGATGGAAGGAACATACTTAAAGATCATAAGAGCCATAGATGAAAAGCCCACAGCTAACATCATCCTCAATGGGGAAAAACTGAGAGCTTTCCCCCTGAGGTCAGGAACACGACAGGGATGTCCACTCTCACTGCTGTTAACATAGTGTTGGAAGTGCTAGCATTAGCAATCAGACAACAAAATGAAACAAAAGGCATCAAAACTGGCAAAGAAGAAGTCAAACTTTCACTTTTCGCAGATGACACGATTCCCTATACAGAAAACCCGAAAGACTCCACCAAAAGACTGCTAGAACTGATACATGAATTCAGCAAAGTCGGAGGGTACAAAATCAATGTACAGAAATCGGCTGCATTTTTATACACCAATAATGAAACAACAGAAAGAGAAAAAAACTGATCCCACTTACAACTGCACCAAGAACCATAAAATACCTAGGAATAAACCTAACCAAATATGTAAAAGCTCTATATGCTGAAAACTACAGAAAGCTTATGAAGAAAATTGAAGAAGACACAAAGAAATGGAAAAACATCCCATGCTCATGGATTGGAAGAATAAATATTGTTAAAAGGTCAATACTACCCAAAGCAATCTACACATTCAATGCAATCCCAAAACTGCACCAGCATTCTTCTCAAAGCTAAAACAAACAATCCTAAAATGTGTATGGAACCACAAAAGACCCCAAATAGCCAAAGTATATTAAAGAGGAAAACCAAAGCAGGAGGCATCACAATCCCAGACTTTAGCCTCTACTACTAAGTTGTAATCATGGTATTGGCACAAAAACAGACACATAGACCAATGGAATAGAATAGAGAACCCAGAATTGGACCCACAAAGTATGGTCAACTAATCTTTGACAAAGCAGGAAAGAGCATCCAATGGAAAGAAGACAGTCTCTTCAGCAAATGGTGCTGGGAGAACTGGACAGCAACATGCAGAAGAATGAAACTAGACCACTTTCTTACACCATTCACAAAAATAAACTCAAAATGGATGAAAGACCTAAATGTGAGACAGGAAACCATCAAAACCCTAGAGCAGAAAGTAGGCAACAACCTCCTCAGCCACAGCAATTTCTTGCTCAACACATCTCAAAAGGTAAGGGAATTAAAAGCAAAAATGAACTATTGGGACCTCATCAAGATAAAAAGCTTCCGTACTGCAAAGGAACCAATCAACAAAACTCAAAGGCAACCGATGGAATGGGAAAAGATATTTGCAAATGACATATCGGATAAAGAGTTAGTATCCAAAATCTATAAAGAACTTACCAAACTCAGCACCCAAAAAAAACAAATAACCCCGTGAAGAAATGGGCAGAAGACATGAACATTTCTCCAAAGAAGACATCCAGATGGCCAACAGACACATGAAAAGATGCTCAACGTCACTCATCATCAGGGAAATACAAATCAAAGCCACACTGAGATACCACCCACGCCAGAAGTGGCTAAAATGAACAAATCAGGAGACTATAGATGCTGGAGAGGATGTGGAGAAATGGAACCCTCTTGCACTGTTGGTGGGAATGCAAACTGGTGCAGCCACTCTGGAAAACAGTGTGGAGGTTCTCAAAAAATTAAAATAGACCTACCCTACAACCCAGCAATAGCACTGCTAGGAATTTACCCAAGGGATACGGGAGTGCTGATGCATAGGGGCACATGTACCCCAATGTTTATAGCAGCACTTTCAACAATAGCCAAATTATGGAAAGAGCCTAAATGTCCATCAACTGACGAATGGATAAGAAGATGTGGTTTATATATACAATGGAATACTACTGGCATGAGAAAGAATGAAATCATGCCATTTGCAGCAAGTGGATGGAACTGGAGGGTATTATGCTGAGTGAAGTAAGTCAGTGAAAGAAGGACAGATATCACATGTTTTCACTGATATATGGAACTTGAGAAACTTAACAGAAGACCAGAGGAGAAGGGAAGGGGGAAAAAAAGGTACAGAGAGGGAGGGAGGCAACCACAAGAGACTCTTAAATACAGAGAACAAACAGGGTGGATTGGGGGGAGGGGGGGATGGGTGATGGGCATTGAGGAGGGCACTTGTTGGGATGAGCACTGGGTGTTGTATGTAAGCACTGGGTGTTGTATGTAAGCCAATTTAACAGTAAATTATATTTTAAAAAAATTTTTTGGTTCAAAGTACATTATTTCATTAAATTCCCAAACAAATCCTGTGAAGTAGATATTATTGGTTATCCTTGTTTTACAAAATAGAAGAGCAAGGCCTTAACAGGGCACAAAAGCCAGATGATCCTTTTTGTCTAGCTCTTTCACACTCTTTCTGGGCTCCTTATAGAAGCACTGGCCACCCTTTGGTCCCGAGAGATGAGGCCACCAGCTTCAGAGATAGGGGCCATGAACTCTCTCACCAGCCAGGTACGCAGTCTCAACCAGTGAATTCTCAGTATAGCTCCTGCAACTCCTGCACATCTTAGAGCATCCACACCCATCCCCAGACCTTAGGACCAGAACCTGAACAGGGTGGAGGGCAGTCATGTGTATTTTAAGTAAGTTTCTAGACAGATGGATCTCAACACATCCAAAAGCTGAGAACACTCATAATGAAGAAAATACAGCTGATCCTAATCAGCTAATGGTTATATTCTATAAAATCACCATGAACAACGAAGTAGGCAACACGAACCATCGCTCCTGGGGGAAATACAGGGTTACGTTCTGTATGCCCTTGATTAAGATATTTTGGTCAACACATCAATACGTAACTTCGTTTCACATGTTTCTGTTTAAAGACACCTTGTTTAATACAAACGGCGATTAACACTGAACTCTCTGCCAGCAGCATTGTAACTCATGCCTGAAAGAAAGCCCACCCGACGTGCAGATTTTCTCTGCAATGTGCGTCACACCCTTCTTGTGCTTCACGGTTCAGCATCTGGGTTATTTTAAGGCGGTGGAATCACCGACGAAAAGCACAAAATCGTAAAAACGGAGCACTAGCAGATCTCAAAAAGAACACTTGCTTACAGCACGGACGCTGAAACAAGAAGGCAAAGCCTCGCTCAACCTCAGCGGAGGAGTACGCGAGGTCGCTGCTCTGCCCCGTCTAAGAATGAGGGTGACAGCACACGCCGCACACAACTCACGAATATGAAATCTGGAAATAAAACCTGTGAAAAAGTAGGAGCTGAAAGAAGCCTCTTGCACGTGTTTATCTCACGCTGTGTCACAGGCCGCAGCCAAGAACTTCTCCTTCCCACAGCCCCCAGCACAGCGGCCCCCGCTGCCCCCTCACCTTGTATGCAGCGACAGCCAGCCCTTGCGGTGAGCGATGTAGTGCGGAGCATGCGCCTCCTCGTAAGTCACCGGCTTGTCCCCCTTGCCCACTCTGACTCGGGCCGCCCGGTTCTAGAAGCAGGGAGGGGCCGTGACACTGAGATCACCCACCGACCCAAGCCGCGGCCACACCGCCCACGCGCCCGGCCGTGCTCACCTTAGTGCAGACCGCGGACGTGTGCAGGGCGCACCAGGAGCACGGCAGCTCTCGGCTCCAAGACAGCGCCTGTGAGATAAGGAGCACGTGACACGGAGACTAAGGCCCCGACTACGAACCGCAGGACCCCGCCAGCGTCGCTCACTCACCCGCAGCCTGAGCCCGCGGAAGCACACGGGCGCCGCCATCTTGGGCCAAGCGCAACGCGCCGGATGTACCACGGCGCCGGGAGGGGAGACGGGGCGGGGCGAGCTCAGGGCAAAGGTCAACCCTCGGGAGGCTACGATGGCAGACGAGACCAAATCAGATCCCGCGCTTGGCCGGGTTCGACCCCGCGGAATTGGCGGGGTCTCCCGATCCGGGCAGGAACCTGTCTGCGGGGGTGGGGCCTTGCCTCCCGGCTGGGGCGGGGCTCGTCTTCGTGGGCAGGCCCGCTAGTGGGCGGGGTCTCTATGTCGGGGCGGGACCTCCCGGGCGCTGAGGGGCCGCCGAGCAGCAGCAAGACGGGTGGGGCTTCTCAGTCGGAGCGGGTCTGCTCGCGTGCTTGCTGCTTGACCCGGGCGAGGCTGCTGAAGGTCTGGGTCTCAGCCAGGGCGGCCCCGCAGGCAGGTAGGCGGGGTCTCTTCGGCCCGGGCGCAGCCTGACTTCGGTGGCAGGTCGGCGGGCTCCTCCTCTGGGAGCAATGCTGAGAGCTGGACTTCCCCGCAACAAGCAGCCCGGGAACGCCAGCCATGCACCTCTCCTCGGCCTGCCACGGTCGGCGTGTGCGCGGTGGTTCAGGTTCGGAACGTGGGTGGTGCGGAGGTGAAGTCTCGCCCTCCTGTAGCTCGCACTGGCAGGGAAAGGGCCTCCGGGACAGCTTGGCGTTCGCCGGACTTGGACGTACCGCTCTCTCACCGGAACCCTTCCTTGGGACTCGGATGTGAGCGGAGCTCGTCCCCAGATTCTAGAAATCAAGCTGCTGAGTTCTGCCTCCAAATAATATTATTTAAAAAGAAAAGGAAAGGGGCGCCTGGGTGGCTCAGTCAGTTAAGCGTCTGACTTGAGCTCGTGTTTCGTGGGTTCGAGCCCTGGGATCTGACAGCTCAGAGCCTGGAGCAGCTTCGGATTCTGTGTCTCCCTCTCTCTCTCTCTGCCCTCCCCCGCTCACACTCGGTCTCTCAAAACAAACAAACATTTAAAAAGTTTCTTAAGGGGCGCCTGGGTGGCGCAGTCGGTTAAGCGTCCGACTTCAGCCAGGTCACGATCTCGCGGTCTGGGAGTTCGAGCCCCGCGTCAGGCTCTGGGCTGATGGCTCGGAGCCTGGAGCCTGTTTCCGATTCTGTGTCTCCCTCTCTCTCTGCCCCTCCCCCGTTCATGCTCTGTCTCTCTCTGTCCCAAAAATAAATAAACGTTGAAAAAAAAATTAAAAAAAAAAAAAAGAAAAAAAAAGTTTCTTAATAAAAATAAATTAAAAAAAATAAAAACCCCTTCTGGCTTGTATCCACAAAAAGAAGAAATACGTTTTGGTTAAAACTTAACACAGTTCTTTGGGGGAATAGGTAGGGTTTCACATGGGCCCAAACCCTAGTGTCTGGTTCTTGGGGAAGGAAATGTGTAAGAAAAGGCTGGATAGTAAGGAAATTCATACTCAAACCAGAACGTTGTGGCTGTAATCGGGTATCCAGTAATTGTTATCAGAGGGGAAAAATAGCAACACTGGGTATCTTATTTCAGAACTCCTCACAGAAATGGAAAAGCCTGGACTCGAGTCCGGCCCAGGTGTGGCAGTCTTTGTGGAACTGAGTCTCAGCTCCACAATCTAGAAGATGTGTTTTATTAGCACAACTACCTCATAGAGCTGTTACGATAAATGATTGTTATTGATAGGCTGAATGATATGGAATTCCAACATTTGGCCATTTTTGACCTACATCATTGACCCTAATGCTGCTTGTATACTCCTGTGGTTTCTCATGGTAGGGAGGACTGGATTGTCATCTACGTGGAGGGGAAATAGAGGCAAAAGTGGATGGTGAGTTACCCAAGATGACACAGGGGAGGGGCAGAGGGACCAAGATATGTCTCTTGGCTTGCAGCCACTGTATTTTCCATAATAAAGATTTCTGTGACAACTAGAAGCTCAAAAACAATCTTCATCAAGGGACAGCATCTCTCATGTCCAACTCACTAGAAATGTTTTATTTCTAAATTTTTAAACTGTGGCCTCCAACTGCTCTGCATACTGGATAAGGAGATAGAAGAAGAATGATCTGTTCTCCAATCACAATACTTTCCAGATAAGAGAACTTTCAACTTTTCCCAAAGGACCTTTTTTTTTTTCTTTAAGTGGGCTCCATGCCCAGCATTGGGCCCAATGTGGGGCCTGAACTCACACCCCTGAGATCAAGACCTGAGCTGAGATCAAGAGTTGGATGCTTAGGGGCACCTGGGTGGCACAGTTGGGCGTCTGACTTCAGCTTACGTCAAGATCTCTCAGTTCAAGGGTTTGAGCCCCACATCATGCTCTGTGCTGACAGCTCAGATCCTGGGGCCTGCTTCAGATTCTGTGTCTCCCTCTCTCTCTGCCCCTCCCCTGCTCATGCTCTATCTCTCAAAAATAAATAAACATTAAAAAAAAATTTTTTTAAGAGTCAGATGCTTAATGGACTGAGCCATCCAGGCGCCCCCTCAAAGGACCCTTTTAAACTGACATTTTTTTTTCTTTTAAAGTTTCCATAAAGTTTGATAATTTCATAATTTGAAAAGTTTTAAATCTGCCCAACATGCTGAGGAATATGGGATCTGGTATGTGAATTATAGGCTCCTGGCTGTGCAACTTAGGCAAGTGACTTGACCTTTCCGGAGCTTCAGTTTCTCTCATCTGTAAAATGGGAACAATGACATTGTGAAAATTACATTGTAAAATGCAACTAATAAATGTTTTTTAAAAAACAGAATAAAGCCAGGGTGCCTGGCTGGCTCAGCCTGTGGAGCATGCCACTCTTGATCTTGGGGTTGTGAGTTTGAGCCCATGTTGCGGGTAGAGTCCCTGACGTGTACATCTGCTTAGGGAGATGAACTTAATATGAAGGATTCATGAGGGCTCACAGGAACACCACGCTCCCCAGAGAAAGGAAGGCTGGTGTTCCAGCGAAGGTGATTTCTGAATTCTACTGGAGCAGCAGGCGGCAGTGCAGGGCTGCTGGGCAGAGGCGGCTCTGGTTCATTTCATCCTCAAGGCGTCAGGCAGTCACACCCTCAAATTTATGTTTGTCTTCATGTCACTGTCCCTTAGGCCTTGTTTGAGGGTGGGTCTTGTGTGTTTGCATGATTAAAATAACTGAAAAAATTTACTTAAGCATCAGTATGAATTTTCACATTGTTTTAAATCACCAGTGGAAAAAGCTTAATGGGTGTTTTATTTTTCCGTAATTGCCATTGGTTAGTGTTTTCATGTACTTTGCTTCTCCCATAAACCCTGTAAAGGAGGCAATATTGTCCAGGTTTTGCAGAAAAGAAGATAGAGGTCAGAGAGTCACCTGAGGTCACAGAACCAGCCAATAGTAGCAAGCCTTCTTGTTCCAAAGTGTGTGATTATTCCTTATTTGGGGTTCTCCCCTCCCTGGGTGGGCATGAACATTCAGAACCATGTAGGATGGGGGAATGGCCTGGATTTCTGGAGGTGGGTGCAGAAGGCTCAGTGCTGGCCCTGGGGGACCTCCTGGAAATGGAGTAGCCACCTTTAGGAACAAGGGACCCACACAAAGGGCCCTCCTGGGTCCCCAGACCAGAATCCTGGGAAGATGAGGGTGTACACCTGTTTTTTCTCAGATGTGAGCCTCTTTGCTCTCCTCATGATAGTACCAGGAAGAGCTAGGGTCACCTGTATGCTTTCAAAGTGGTAGTGTCTGCTCGTTTGAGTCTACTGGGCCCCACAGCAGAGGTACAGAACTGGGGTGGAGGGGGGCCATCCCTAAGCTTTCCCGGTGCTGCTTAGATGATTCTGATGTGCAGCCAGGATTAAGTCCTAAACTCCAAGTTTATGTGGGAGTCTTCCAGAACCTGATTTGTAGAGATCCTTCTCGAGGACAGGCCTGTTTGGTGCTTCTCACAGCCCTTTTCTACCACTGGATACAAGACCATGGCAGCGCTCACTCTGAGGGGCCTGGCCTTAGCCCAGTCCTACCACTCTTAGGCCACAAGGCAGAGGAGGGGGGTGCTGCAAGTCTCTGAGATGGCCCAGTGGGCTCCAGCACAGCTCACAGGTGCACCTGTATTCGAGGATAGAGTGCCAGCCAGGCTGCGGGACAACATTGGGTGAGACAGAGACTCTGGGCCCAGCTGGACTTGCAGAAGGCAGTCCAGCCTGGAACGTGGTTTCATGTCCTGGAAATCACCAGAATCTAGCCTCAAGGATGGATGCTTTCCTGTTGGATGCAGGATTAGCCGAGACAACCCCATTCGTTTGGACTTATCCTAACTCAGAACTGCTGA
Source organism: Lynx canadensis (assembly GCF_007474595.2). Lineage (NCBI taxonomy): Eukaryota > Metazoa > Chordata > Mammalia > Carnivora > Felidae > Lynx > Lynx canadensis. The sequence continues at coordinate 60,699,407 of NC_044304.2, forward strand.
CGTTTTTGCATTTTGTAAACCTCTGCTAAATCTGGTTCTTCATACTCCCGGTAATTCATCTCCTAGTGACCAAACATTCACCAGAGGTTCTCAGCTCTATTGTGGAATTAAGCCGAACCACCACTGACATCCAGTTACAGCAGAGTCTTGAATTGTCCTGTTTCTTGCACAGATAGCCAGAGGGGCTCTGATCTCAGTTCCCCCACCTCCGCTCTCCCTCTGCTGGGACCCAGGATGAAGGGGCAGGTTTGCTGGGTTAGTGATGTTCTGCTTTGGGGTGCTGAGGGAGGAGGCGTGGTCTCCTGCCAGCTGGGCCGGGTAGATGGGCCTCCTGTGTGCCAGCAGCTGGAGTTTTGCTCCCTGGTTCTCACACACCAGGCTAGATCTGGACACAAAAATGAGCAAGAGGCTCTTCCTCCCACAGGGACCCCAGACAAGAGGGCAGAAAAGCAGACAAGTAAAAGGAGAAAAGACAAGGATGAGGACAAGGCACCCCTCAGAGGGTGGAATGGAGTGGGAGCTGCCACCTGAGGCCATCCTGAGAGAGGTGACAGCCAGAGTCTGCCAGGAAAGGTACAGGTAGGAGCCCCAGGCAGACAACAGCATGAACAAAGCCATGGGGCACAGAGTGTGGGTTGGCAGGCAGGAGGCCGCCAAGTCAGGATCAAGGTCACCTGGGTCTCTTCTGTGGTCCTGACTCACCTGGGCCCATAAAGCTGCACTCCGGCGTAATTTGGATGAAGTCTTAGGAACTCAGGACAAGTTTATAGCCAAAATCATTTTTTTTATTGACTGATTTAGAAAAAAAAAAAATAAAGTTTTTTGTTTTTTTTTTTTAACTGGGCTAATTACATCTGAGGAGCTGGAGAGAGCTGCCGTATCAGGTTTACATTGGTGCAGATTTCTCAACACCAGCCCTCCTGTGTTTCGAGAAGTCTAAGATAATGTTGATTAGAAGACATTGCTTTAGGTACTATTAAGAAAGAGAAAGGGCTGGAGCACCCAGGTGGCTCAGTTGGTTGAGCATCCGACTTCGGCTCAGGTCATGATCTCACAGTTCGTGAGTTCGAGCCCCATGTCAGGCTCTGTGCTGACAGCTTGGAGCCTGGGTCCTGCTTCAGATTCTGTGTCTCCCTCTCTTTCTGCCCCATTCCCCACTCATGCCCTGTCTCTCTGTCTCTGTCTTAAAAATAAATAAAAGAGAAAGGGCTGCAAATTTTAAGATACCACTGATTACAAGATGTCCTGTTATAGGCACTTTCCTCTGCACAAGACTTGTGGGTGTGCAGTGCCGTGAGCACAGACTGGTTCCTCAAACACCAGGCTTGTGCACCCTCCCCAGAGCAGGTGCTAGTGGTGGCGGGGTAAGGCCTAGGGAAGTTGAGGTAACTTTGCTCAAGGGCAACATAATTAGCAGGAAGCAATGGCCCAGGTGCCCCACAAGCTGAGAGCTCTTCCCTGGGAGAGGGGCAGGCTCTCTTGTGCCTGGTCGCAGACTCCCAGGCACATTTACTCCATCACTGACTAACAGGGTCCCCTGGGAGCTGCCTGTCCACCTTCTCTGAGTGGCTCTCCACCTCACCAAGCTTGGCTCCAAGGATATCAGTGCCCAGTAGCCCCGTGGCAAATCCCAGGGCCCCTCAGACCCTGATGTCTCCAGGAATGGGCAGGGCAAACTTAGACTTAGCGTTCCGAGCCCCAGGTCACTAGGCAAGGCCTAAGTATTGTAAAAACTAGAATCACAAGAGCAGCTCTGACTTCAGTGTGTGAAGGAGAACCCCTCGTGGAATTGAACATCACCTAAGAAAGGATTAGGGGAGATTTCTGGGAAAATCACTTGGCTCCAGCACAACCTCTCCTGTCCCTGCACCTGAGAGGTGACAGTCTTCTGACATTGCCCAGGCAGCTGCGGTGGGGGTGGGTGCAGTTACTGAGTACACCCACCAGTGGGGTCCTGTCTGAGGCAACCTCGTGCTCAGATTCTGTTACACCCTGTCTTCAGACTGGTCTGTTTGCAAAAGTTTAAACACTTTTAGCAAGGGGGCACCTGGGTGACTCAGTGGACTGAACATCCAACTCTTGATTTCGGCTCAGGTCATGACCTCACAGTTTGTGGGCTCCAGCACCACCCCCCCCCCCCGCCCCGCATTGGGCTCCGTGCTGACAGGGAGGAGCCTGCTTGGGATTCTCTCTCTCTCTCCCCTTCTCTCTCTCTGCTCCTCTCCTGCTTGTGCTCCCCCCCTCCTCTAAAATATAGAAAAATGAAAATAAACACTTGTGGCAAATGCTAGTTGCAATTTCACAGCATCTTAGGTCAGGGGGATATAATTTTCCTGATTACTAAGCAGTTATTAATCTATTTTGGATCCTGCATCCTTTTGAAAGTCTGTTGAACTCTTTCCCCAGAAAAAAAAGCACACACATAATTATCTGGAATTCAGTGATTAAATCTTTGGACAATGGAAAGACCCAACAAGGTCAAGAATCTTTGCTTAGTAGGAGCCACTAGGGATAACTTTCATTTCAGATTTCAGGAAGAGCTTGAATCAATTTTTAAGGGAAATGGTTGATATTCAAAAATTCTAAGCAAGGTTTCCAATGTCTGAACTTTGGACCCATGATGATCCTGGCTGATATTCTTACTGTGCTGGAGAAGCTACTGGGTAGTTCCCCAGCTTTACGGGAAGAAAGTAAGAAGAGGTTTTAGTATTTCCAGGTGAACCAACCCCTTACAATTTGTGTTAATGATCCTGAAGAGAGAAGTTTCTAGTGCCTGAAGGTTAGAGGTTCTGAGTTTCAGAAGGGAAAAGGTTTTCCTAAATTTATAATGATATATTTTTTTTATGTTTTTATTTATTTTTGAGAGAGAGAGAGCAAGTGGGGGAGGGGCAGAGAAAGAGGGAGACACAGAACTCGAAGCAGGCTCCAGGCTCCAAGCTGTCAGCACAGAGCTCAACGGGGGGGGGCTTGAACTCATGAACCTTGAGACCATAACCTGAGCTGAAGTGGGATGTTTAACCAACTGAGCCCCCCAAGCGCCCCGGTTTTCCTAAATTAGCAAGAGGTCATGTTTTCAGCTTCCATCTGGTGCATCCAGAGCCAGGCTCCCAGGACCCAGGCACAGCACTGAACATCAGGGGAGCAGCAGCCTGGGCGTCCTGGAAGTACAGAAAAGGGCTTTGGGAAAGCGGTCCGGTCCAGAGGGCGCCCCCTTGTGGAGTCTGGCAAAGGATAACAGGGAACACACGGAGGAGCTCCTGGTCACCACTGGGGGCCCAGTTCTTCCCCAAAGTCACAACTTATGGAGGGGAGGAAGCCCCAGAGCCTAAGCAGCAGACCCCCAGAGCTGGTGAGGGAGCGGGGCTGGGTTCCAGGGATCCTGAGGTGCCCCGGCTTCAGGGAGGGCCAACGCTGGCAAGGATCAGGCTGAAGCATCCATGGTGGAGGGGCTCAAGGTGACGTCAGGGAAGGAGCCTGGCCCACAGACAGGAAGCCAGATGAAGGGCAGACGCCAGGGTCTGGCTTGGGTCAGCCTGGCAGCTGCAGGGGTCCAGGGGTGATGACCCTGAGCAGGGTCCCATCAGGTCAGCCCCTCTCCCCACCCAGGTGTGTGGGACGGGGCTTCACTGCTCTAGGCCTCCCTTCGTAGCCTAGAAAGTGGGACCTTGATGGCCACACCCAGCGTGGCTGTGAAGACTTTTATTTCTGTGCTCCTGGTAACAGCCTGAGGGCAGACCTCTGTGTAAAGACAGGGGACAGCAGGGCAGCTGTAGGACACTTCTCTCAGGTGTCCCTTCCCCCCACCCCCCATTGCAGATGCTCTGTGTGCAACCTCCTTAGACACCGTGATCCTCTTTGAGGAAACAGAGGAACCTGCCTGTCACTATCACATGCACATTCATTCACTCCACTCTTTTAACAAACATTTATTAAGCGCCTACAGTGCGCAGGGCCCTGTGCCAGGCACTGGGGGTACAGAGTCGGGTCACACACAGCCCCATTCCCAAGGAACTCACAGTCTGGGGCGGGGCAGACACGGCTGCAGGAGGTGGAGGGAGCCAGGAGGGACTCTCCATGGGGGTCAGTCGGGACCAGCAGGTCACGGAGGAAGGGCCTGCCTCCACTTCCTCAGGGCGGCGTCCAGCAACCCCCCCTCCTCACCCCCACCCCGTACCGGCTGGGCTGCAGGGGTACTACCCCCCACCCCAGGGATGAAGGAAAGGGAGCCAGAGCACAGGGGCCTGGAAAGGAGCTGCACACGGAACAAACTCCTGCTGTGTGTGCACGCCCTGCCCCAGGGCCCCTTGGCTCCCGAGAGCATCTCTGAGCAGGTCTGTGCGGTCACCTCCCTCTCAACACTGTTTAGGGAACCCCAGCCCCCTCCCCCAGGCTCTTGCCCTTCTCCCTTCTCACGGGGTCAGGTGCCGGGCACAGCCCCCACAGGCACACCACCTTCAGAACAGGCCCCCTCCTAACACTCAGAGCCGCCTCACCAGCTCAATGAGCTGCTGGATGTTTTTGTTCTGGTTGGACAGGCCGTTCCTGATGTTTTCCAGCAGACACCTCTTTAACTCAAAAATGGCCTCGCTGTACCCCAAGCTCACCGCAGCCATGGGAGGCACCCCATGCCACAGGCCAGGGATGTGCCAAACATGCTGCTTCTCAGGGTCGCAAAAGGCCAGGTCGGCCAGCGTCCGGATGCCATCGCCCTGCTTCTCCATCTGTGCGCCGGCTCTGCTCACGTCTCCAGGGGGATCCAGGAGCGGCCTCCTGTCCCGAGGCCTGGGGCCGGGGGCACACGCATCCTGGAGGTTCTGGTACACAAACTGATAGTTGGGCACGTGCCCCGTTTTCTCCAACCTCAGAAACGCGTGCAGAACAGCTGGTGGTATGTCCCTCGTCTCGGCCAGGCTCACCACAGTGACGTTGCTCAGCCCCATGAGCAGAGTGGCCAGGGAGGCCTCCAGCTCGAACCTCTCCCCGGCTGCGGTCAGGGCCCCGCCTATCAAGCCCCCGGAGTCTATCACCAGGATGTGGTCGCAGCCCAGATCCTGGCTGAAGTTCTCGGCCACGGTGACCAGCTGCATGAAGGCCCCTCGAGGGCCACACCCCCGCCCCGTGGCAAAGCGCAGCCCAAACATGGTGTTGAGAAGCGTGGACTTCCCAGTGCCCGGTGCACCCAGTGCCGACAGGACCACCAGGCGCGACCTCCTCTCCAGGCGAACGTGCAGCTCCTTCAGGAGCCCTGTGACCCAGTGCAGGGGGGTACTCAGCGTGCTGCCGTCAATCAGCTCCAAGGGCAGCCCCTTCAGCAGCAGCTCCAGGGCCAGGCCCGGGAAGTGGGCAAACCGCCTCTGGCCGGCCGGCAGCTTCCCTGCCTCCACCAGGCAGCTTTCTGCCTCGTAAAACTGTCCCATCTCCCGCAGGAAGTGCTCTACACCCAGGGGCTCAGGCCAGAGCAGCTCCCCGAAGTCCACCATGCCACAGTGCTTGGGTCTCAGGCTAAGAATGGTCTCGGGAGGCTGCCGTGGCCTTGGCTGGGCCACGCGGGCCAGTCCCCACTCCATCCACCTCAGGAAGTACTGCTTCTCAGCCAGTGAGGCGCTGCTGATGCCTGCGATGAACTCCTGCAGCCCCCAGGCAGGGTCCTGGCGGTTCTGCTGTGCACGAAGTTCTAGCAGCCGGTGCCCCAGCTCCGCCCTGCCCTTGTCAGGAGGGTCCCCTGCCCTCTGGGCCTGGCACAGCTCCTTCTCCACCTGGGCCGCCTTCCGCCAGGGGTCCCCCTGCAGCCACAGCTCGTCCCTGCGGTAGGCGTCACAGTCCTTGATCCTCCTGGTGATGCGCTCCATACGCTGCTTTGCCCGCTGACACTCGTCACAGTCCTCGTCCACCCTCAGCCCCAGCTTACGGGCCGCGTGCGCCATCTCCTCCACAGACAACCTCCTGCAGGGGGACCGGGCCACGTGCGCCACGATGGAGCGGACCCTGCGCACGAAGCCTGCGCTGTCGGTGCTGCTGACCTTCACCAGCACGTGTGAGTGGTCCATCTTCAGCACCGGGATGAGCTTGTTCAGGAACCTGAGGTTTGTGTTCCGCTTCCCACGGTAGGGGCTCAGGATGAAATAGTACTTGGTGGCCGAGCCCCTCAGGGAGTAGAGCAGCTTGTAGTCCTTCCTGCTGATGTTGTCGGTCAGGATGAACACGGCGGACGAGATCTCGGTCAAGAGCTTGAACTGCAGCCAGTGAGACCCGATGTCGCCCCGCAGGTTCAGAAAGGCCACAGGCTCCGGGAACACATCCAGGTCCTCCCTGCCGCTGGGGAGGAACCAGGAGACTTCCACCAGCCCATCTGCGATCTCCCGGGGGTTGGTGCCCACACTCAGGTCGCGATGCCAGAAGCAGTCCCGTGGCCGGTGGCTGGGGCTGAGCACAGCGTTGAGCAGCTGTGACTTGGAGTTGCTGCTGACCTCCATGCGCACGAAGGCGAAGGTGGGAGCCCGGGACAGCACCGCGCTGTCCTCTCGGAGGCCGCCCACGCCCCGCGGGGGCTGCGCCCACCACGTCCGCACCACGGCCCTCAGGGCCCACAGCAGAAACGTGTGGTAGTGGTTCTCCGAGTCAGGCAAGACGAGAGGGAGTGCAAACTGGCACAGGGACATTTTCAGCACAATTTCCTGCTGCAGGAAACCATCTGAGGAGAGCAGAAGGGCACAGAGAAGGTCCAAGGGGTTCACAGGCGTGTCGGGCGTCGGCAGCTCTGAGAAGGAATAGATGTCCGCGGAGATGTCGTCAGCCGCGTCCCAATAGATGATCTCCTCTTCCATCTGGCTCTCCTTCTCCATGGGCCTGGCGTCCGGGGGCACATCCAGCACCATGGTGGTGTTCCTGGCCTCAGCATTGAGGGCCTGCAGCTTCCTGAGGAAATTCCAGGGCAGGTCTTTGGGGGCCTGAGGGGCCCAGTTTCTCATGCTGTCGCTGCTGATCTGCAGGGCGTCCTGGAGGCTGAGCTTCTGGGCCTGGTAGGTCTCCAGCCCCAGCAGCGACAGCATCTCCTGCAGCCTGCTCCTCTCCGCTGTGGGGGGGTGGGGGGAGAAGACATCAGTGCTCACCCCACACATCAGGGGCCCCGGTTACAGGTGGGATGGGGGACAGCCTCCCAAGGCCTGCCTGAGATCAAACTCACACCACCCCCAGACCCAAACGCCACCAGACACGTTGGACATTAGAGAGAAGACACCAAGGGGCCACGTTTAAGAACTGGGAGAGTCCAGTCTACACGTCTGGTTTCTCCTGAAACCCATAAGACCCAGCCACACTGGGGCCCCAATTTAACCATGTAGAATGCACAGCCATGCACCCACACATGGGACGCAGGACCCCTTCTCTGACCACACCCCCACCCCTGCCAAGTGACCCCGTGGACTTTCCCCACACTCTAGGCCAGAAGCGGGGTCCCTGCACACTGTCACCAGGAATTTCCCACAAGCGACACAATCACTGAGTCACTCGGATTTTCCAGGTTACATTCTTTTCTTTTTACAAACAACTTGGAGGATTTTTAAAGGGAAAAGGAAGTTATCACTAGATAGAGAGTCACAGAAATCATAGCTAGCAACCAGTTTTGTGACTCTGAAGCCAATAATGTGGTTTTAATGTTACGGGGGTAAAATATTTGGTAGAGATTACCAGAAGTCTGCACTTACTTGTCCAGATCCCCAAATACCACCCAACACAGTACGAACTCTTAGCAAGCACTACACTCAGCACAGTAACTCCTCGAAAGGTTTCACCCACTGCCCCTGTTCTTGGGCATGGCATCTGGCCAATTTCCATACTGCATAGGATTAGTATGCTGTCATGGTCCAATAAACGAACAATTAAAAAATGCAAATCCTACTGAGCTGCAGGCTTTTTTCCACTCCTTTCTCAAAAGAGAAAGCCTATGAAGTTACCCACATGTTCATATAAACCCTGAGAGGAGGCACAGCCCTGGTCCGGGGCCCTCCTGGGTGACCAGCAGGACTCAGCCCTGGGACACAGGTGTCTCCTCCCCTGCAGGGGCCGCCTCTCTTCAGAACCTGCCCTGCGTTGGGAGGGGGTGGGGGTGCAGTGTGGCTGCAGTAACACAGGGCTGGTGAACTTGCTGCAGAAACAAAAGAGATGCACGGGGTCACACAGGAATAGAAAAGGTGCTGCTCAGGTCTCTTGAGTTTTGCCTGAATGAAACCAGGGACGTGGTTTTTCTTACCCAGACATGGAACAACAGTTTTTGTCTTTTAAGTAGCATGGTGGTGATGGGCAATGGGGAAAAGCCAGAACAAGAAACCTCACAGGCATCCATGCCTAGTGTGTGGCCCTTGGTGGGAGTATCACAGAAACCACTGGAACAGCCAGAGGGCCCCCCCGGATCCCACTGCACTTTAGAACCACTGTTGGAGCAGGGGGTGCCTGGGGGGAGGGGGTCAGTCAGTTGAGGGTCTGACTTCGGCTCGGGTCATGATCTTGCGGTTCATGGGTTCAAGCCCCGCATCAGGCTCTGTGCTGACAGCTCAGAGCCTGGATCCTGCTTCGGATTCTGTGTCTCCCTCTCTCTCTGCCCCTCCCCTGCTCACGCTCTGACTCTGTCTCAAAAATAAATAAACATTAAAAAAAAATTTAGAACCACTGTGGGGACTCGTCACAAGTAAGATTCCTGCACTTGCAGCTTCCCCTGCCAAGATGCTAGTGTCCATCACTGTCCCGGTTAGTGGTGGCACTAAGGACTAAGGGGCTAGCAGAGACTCTGACACAGGAGCTGTCTTCCCTTGACAGGACAGGGGTGAGAGCAGAGAAAACACGTACCTGTTGGGAAGTCACTGTCCTGAGCCTCATTTGTACCATCTAAAAAAGCAAAGGAAAATGAGGTGTCAATCAAATCAGCACCTTAGACTGACACAAATTAATTTAGGCTAAACCCAGAACCTTCCTTCTTCTCACTAAGACAGCAAGTTCTCCCCAGTGTTCACAATGTAAAATCCCGGTGAGTTCTCAGTCTACCCACCCGCCCCCTTTCCCCAGACTGGTCCACCCCAAACCCTGCTGTCTCCTCCCACATGAGACTCACAGTCATCTGCTTCCATTTCTCTCCATTCCAGATCTGGAAGAAAACACACACATGAGGACTTTCATCAGCAAGTTAGGACCTTTCTACCAAAAAGTCTCAGTGAGAATGTGGGGGCTCCTGTTTATTACTAGTGCTTTTAACTTCAGTTTTTCCTGTGTACATTTTTTTCCAGCCCCAAATATGACACAAAGTAGTAACAGCTACATATGAAACACTGATTTGCTCTAGAACATGTATCTTGAAGAATTTACTTCAAGTTTCCAAAAATAAAATATAAATACGTTCATGAAACTTATAGATTAATCTTTGATGTTAGAAACTATTTAAAACATAAGTCAATGCAAATTCCTTGGTTCAAGTTCAAGATGACCTCCTACAGACATCATTTTTATTCTATCATAGAGCTTTTGAAATCCCTGGAAATGAGGCACCTCTCCTGGGGAAGGGCCATGACTTCCACGTCCACAGTTATCTGTCCAAACTCTAGCATCAGGGTATGTCCATTGACACTAACACTTTACTACAGGGTGTATTTAAGTTAGTGCCATTCAGATGTACAAAGACCTCAAAACCCTACAGCCCTGACTGCAAACATGGGACAGTGGGAGCAAGACTTCAGTGTGTACTTTTTTATTGTTCCGGCTTTTGATCCAAGTAAAAGTACCATCTAATCCAAAATTAAAATTATGTTTTTTAAAGATTATGAATCAAGAAAAGATTCTGATATTTTCAGATTAACTCCTCTCATGATTTCCATATCAGGAGGCAGATAAACATGACCTTTCAGTCTTCTTTGATGGCATTTCTGGAAACAGATGTGAAGAGCAGGGAAGAGAAACAGGAAAGTGGTTGGAGAAATCACGAGAGCATGGAGGACAGATGAGTCACACACATCAAACCACTGTGTTGAGCCATCAAAAGATCAGTTTATTCAAAGTGGAGAAAAAACATCAGAAGGATTTTTTCCAAGGAATCCAAAATGCCCTCCGAGAAAATATGAGTTATAGGAGATGACGGGACAGAGAGGAGCCCGGGCCTGGCTCCAGGTAGCTCTGAGAGCAGTTGTGAGCAGGAATCACAGGGTAAACCTCAGACTCACAGAAGCCAGGGCCTCCTTTTGGTACGGATGGGACACAGCTCTGATGCGCACAGGGCAGATTACAGGTGGGTGACATCAAGGAGGCACAAAGTGGCCAAAGGGTCAGCCTATCAAACTGCAGGAACCACCGTGGGGCAGGGGACCCTAGACGTCCGTAGGCCAAGATCGCTGGGAGCCCAGATAGGCACCAGTCAGCAGCAGACGTGGGGGCCAGCAAGGGCTTGCTCCTGGGGTGGGGGCGAGCTCTTCACTATAGTTCCTGCCGGACAGGCCCAGGCTCCGACCCCCGGGGGTGCCAGGCTGACAGGGACAGAGTGCTGGCCGGGTGCTCCCACTGAAATGATAGGTCAGTGGGGGGATTAGAACGACTCTCACCCACGAAACTGATTTACTTTTCCCTAGTTATTATGGCACCCAGTACTCACTCCACAGAGCTTTCACCGTGTTTTGGAGTGCTTGCTACTGGACAGTCCGTGGACATCGAAGACACTGCTTCACACCTTGGGGCTATTAGCGTATATGAAGGAGAATGAAGTTGAACTCCCACCTCACACCCTGTACAAAGATGAACTCTATAAGACCTAAATATAAGAGTGAAAAGGAGTAAATCTTTGTAACCTTGGATCTGCCAATGGATCCTTAGCTGTCATGCCCAAAGCACAGGCAAGAACAGAGAAAAAAAAAAAAAACAGACAGGACTGCATGAAGATAAAAATTTGATGTGCATCAAAGAGCACTGTGAACAAAGTGGAAAGACAACCTACAGAATAGGGGAAAACACGTGCAAATCATATGCGATTCGGGTCCAGTTTCTAGGATACATAAACAACTCTCGCAAATTCAAACAAAAAAGAAAAAACCCCATTCAAAGGATGGGGTGCCTGGGTGCCTCAGTTAGTTAAACGTCCGACTCTTGGGTACCTGGGTGGCTCAGTTGGTTAAGCGTCCGACTTCAGCTCAGGTCATGATCTCGCAGTTTGTGAGTTCGAGCCCCATGTCGAGCTCTGTGCTGACAGCTTGAAGCCTGGACCCTGCTTCAGATTCTGTGTTTCCCTCTCTCTCTGCCCCTCCCCAACTTGTGTTCTGTCTCTGTCTACCAAAAATAAATAAATGTGAAAAAATAAAAAAAAAAAAGTTTGACTCTTGACTTTGGCTCAGGTCATGATCACATGGTTCAAGTTCGAGCCCCACATGGCGCTCTGCACTGACAGTGTGGAGCCTGCGTGGGATTCTCCCTCTCCCTCTCTGCCCCTCCCCTGCTCTCAAAATAATTTCTCCTTTCTTATTGTGTTAAAATATATATAACATGGGGCACCTGGGTGACTCATCCGGTTGAGCGTCAGACTTCAGCTCAGGCCATGATCTCATGGTTCATGAGTTCAAGCCCCACATCCGTCTCTCTGCTGTCAGCACAGGGCCTGCTTCAGATCCTCTGTTCCCCTCTCTCTGCCCCTCCCTAGCTCATGCTCTCCTTTTCAAAAATAATTTTAAAAACATTTTTTAAAAAAATACACATAACAGGGGCACCTAGGTGGCTCAGTTGGTTAAGCATCTGATTTTGACTCAGGTTGTGATCTCACAGTTCTTGGGTTTGAGCCCTGCATTGGGCTCTGTGCTGACAGCTCAGAGCTGGAGACTGCTTTGGATTGTGTGTCTTCCTGTCTCTCTGCCCCTACCTCCACTCATTCTTGCTCTCTCTCAAAAATAAACATTAAAAAAATACACATAACAGAAAATTTACTACCTTGCATATTTACTACAGCTGAGTGGTGTTGAATCAGTTCATTCACTGTTGTGCAGCCATCTACCACCCGCATTGTGAATACGGAGTCCTAATCCTACTAGACAGTAACTCCCATTCTCCCCGACCCAGTCCCTGTAAACCAGTTCTGGTCTCTGCGACTCTGAGTGCCTCACATACACAGAATCACACAGCGTTTGTCTTTTTGTGACTGGCTTATTTCATTTGGCATGATGTCCTCATGGTCCATCCATGCTAAAGCATATGGTGGGATTTTCTTCCTTTTTAAGGCTGAATCACATTCCATTGTGCAGATGGACCACATTTGGGAAATCTCTCCAGGAGGTGATGGACACTTGGGTCACCTTCATGTTTTAGCTGTCGTGATGACACTATTGATATAGGTGCATAAAGATCTCCTGCAGACCTTGCTTTCAATTCTTTGGGCCCCGCCCAGAAATGGAACTGCTAGGCCATATGGCATTTCTATATTTAATTTTTTGCGGAAGCTCCACCCAGTTTTCCCCAGCAGCCACACCATTCACACTCCCACGTCCATTTCTGATTTTAGTGATAGGAGTATTTTCTCCTTTTTTCTTAGTCAATGTAGCTAAAAGTTTGTCAGTGTTGTTGCTCTTATCCAAGAATTCATTTCTGGTTTCATTGATTTTCTGCACCATTTTTCTAATCTCTGTTTTACTGATCCCTGCTCCAATCTTTAGTATTTTCTTCCTCCTGCTAGCTGCGGGTTTCACTTGTTCTTTTTTTTCTGGTTCCTTAAGTTGTAAAATTATGTTGTTGATTTGAAATGTTTATTTCTTTAAATTTTTTTAATGTTTATTTTTTTGAGCGAGCAAGTGTGCATGAGTTGGGGAGGGGCAGAGAGAGAGAGGAAGACACAGAATCCGAAGCAGGCTACAGGCTCCAAGCTGTTAGCACAGAGCCCGATACAGGGCTCAAACCCTCGAACCACGAGATCATGACCTGAGCCAAAGTCAGACACTTAACTGACTGAACCACCCAGGTGCCCCAGATGTTTTTTTTTAAGTTTATTTATTTTGAGAGAGACAGAGACAAAGTGAGTGGCGGAGGGGCAGACAGAGGGAGACAGAATCCCAAGCACGCTCTGCACTGTCAGCACAGAGCTCGACACAAGGCTCAAACTCATGAGCCATGAGATCAAGACCTGAGCTGAAACCAAGAGTTGGACACTTAACCGACTGAGCCACCCAGGAGCCCCACATGTTTCTTATTTTTAATGTAAGTTCTTATAGCTCTAAATTTTCCCTCTTAACACTGTTTTTGCTGCATCCTACATGTTTGGGTGTTTTGTGTTTTTGCTTTCATTTGTCTCTAAGTATTTTCTAACTTTCTTGAGATTTCTACCTTGAAACCCTGGTTGAAAGTGTGTTTAGTGTCCACAATTTTTACAATTATTCAGTTTTAGGTTTTATTGATTTATAACTACATCCCATCGTGCTCACTTTACAATATCTATCTTGTAAAATCTCTGTAGACTTGACTTGTGGATGTACACTTTAGAAGAACGTGTGTGTCATGTTGCTGGGTTAAGTGTTCTCTATGTTTGTTAGATGTGGACAGTTTACTGTGCTCTTTAAATCCTCTATTTCTTTTCTTGTCTTCTGTCTGGTTGTTCTATCTATTATTGTGAGTGGGGTATTAATGTTCCCAGCTCATACTGTAGAGCTATTTCTCCTTTCTATTCTATCAGTTCTTGTTTCAAATATTTTGATGGGCTGTCATTAGGTGTGTACATGTTTATAATTATTGTATCTTCTTGCTGTATTGAGTCTTCTATTAACATACAATGCCCTTGTTTGTCTCTTGCAACCTTTTTTATGTGGAATCTATTTTGTCTGATATTAGTATAGCCACTCCTACTATCCACTGGTTATTATCTGCATGGAATACCTTTCTTCATCCTGTCACTTTCAACTTCTTTTTATCTTTGGATCTCAAGTGAGTCTCCTGTAGACAGCATATAGTTGGGCCAATCTCTGTCTTTTCATTGAAGAGTTTAATGCCTTTATACTTAAAGTAACCACTGACAAGGAGGCACTTACTTCTGTCATTTTGCTCTTTGTTTTCTATATGACCTATATACGTCCAAAAACTTTGCCCCTTTACATTCTACCCCCACCTCTTTTGGTTGTTGATATGACAAAAGCACATCTTTATACACTGAGTGTCCCAGAACATAAACTACTAATTCTTTCAAATGCATTAGTCTCATAAGTTATGCAGGAAATAAGATTTGGAGTTAAAAACCAAAGTTACAGTAATATTACTATTACATTTTTTTTCTTTAAAATGTATTAGTCTTATATAGAAAACAAGAAGTAAGCTACAAACCATTGTTAGAATTTTACATTAGCTATTATAATTGCCCATGTATTTACCTTTATTTAGATCTTTACATCTCAATACATCAGTAATACAGTCACTGTTTAGTGTCCTTTCTTTTCACCTGTAAAATTCCCTGGTGCATTTCCTGTAGGGCAGGTGTAAGGTCACCAACTCCCTCAGCTTCTCTTTACCTGGGAATATCTGTTTCTCCTTCACTTTTTTTAAAAGTAGGCTTCATGCCCAGCATGGAGCCCCATATGGGGCTTGAACTCATGACCTTGAGATTAAGACCTGAGCTGAGATCAAGAGTTAGAAGCTTAACTGAATGAGCCACCCAGGCATCCCTCTCCTTCACTTTTGAAGGATAGATTTGCTGGGTATAGGATTCTTAGCTCATAGTTTTTTTGTTTGCTTAGCACTTTATTTTTATTTTTTAGCACTTTAAATATATATTCCCACTGTCTTCTGGTTTCCAAAGTTTCTGATGAGGAATCTAGAGATGATCTTGGAGGATCCTGTGTATGTGATGATCTGCCTCTCTGCTGCTGCCTTCAAGACTCACTCCTTCTCTTGTTGAAGTTTAATTGTAACGTGTCTCAGTGTGGGTCTCTTAAAATTCATCTTACCTGGACTTTGTTGAGTTTCTTGGATTTTATATGCATGTCTTTTTAGGAAGTTCTCAGCCATTATTTCTTCAAATATTCTCTCTGCCCCTCTCTCTCTCTCCCCCCTCCTTCTGGGAGGCCCACAATGAGTACCTACTGATGGTGTCCTATGGACATCTTAGGTTCTGTATGCTTTTCTTCAATCTTTCTGTCTCTGGTCCTCAGCTTCCATAAGTTCCATTGTCCTATCTTTAAGTTCATGGATTCTTTCTTCCATCTGCTTCTATCTGCCTCTGAATTCCACAAGTGAAGTTTTCATTCTGGTTCCTGTTCTTTTCAGCTCCAGAATTTCCTTTGGTTTCTTATTCTAGCTCTTTATTGATATTGCTGTTTAGTTCACATATCATGTTCTTGACTTTCTCCACATTTTCCTTCAGATTTCTGAGCATCTTTAGGATCATTGTCTTAAAGTCTTCGCCTAATACATCTGCCCTCAATCTTTTCAGTGCCCGCTTTTGTTCAATTTGTTTTTCTTTGAATGGGTCATATTTCCCTGTTTACTTGTGTGCCTTGTGATTGCTTTATTGAACACTGGACATTTGAATCTAATAATGTGGTAACTCTGGAAATCAGATACCCCCACCTTCCCCAGGGTTTGCTGCTCTTTGTTATTATTTGTTGGGTTGTGTAGGTGAGCTCTGTGCTCAGGAGCAAACTGAGGTGTGAAATTTAGGCCCTCTGAGGTGTTTTCTGAAATCTTCTTTGGGAATGCCCACCCACTATCTAATTTCCCCACATATGCAATTGCTTTTGAATGTTCTAGTGTCTAATGTCTGGCTCCCAGAAGGGGAAAGGGCAAAAAATTAATGGGAGGAAGGGTGCTGGTCTTGAAATCCCCTGGAAGTCACTTCAGCTGGAGGAGGAGGGGCTTGCAACAATAAGGAAAGGGCAGCAACACCAATGGCCACCCTGTGTCTGCACTTCTGTGATCAGAAGCAGTAAGCAGCAGAGCGGAGATCCCCGGTATTTGGGCAGGGTTCTTTCTGCCCACTCCAGCTGGTTCCCGCCAGCCGTGTGCAAGCTGCTGCAGGACTGTGTGCACAGCAGCCTGCATCTGTCTAGGAATGGGAGGCAGGGAGCTGCTATTGTGCTGAGAGACGTAGCTTTTCCCAAACTAACTACAGATTTACTACCCAAGCCTCCCCCTGGAAGTGGCAAATCTCCACCTGACTCCAGAGTTACAAAGCAGTTAGTGGCCAGATCCACCAGTACAAGTGCTGCGCAGGTTGGGAGACAGATTCCTGGCGTTTCCTATTCTGCCACCTTCCCAGAATGAGAAGAGTTTAAAGAGTTTTCTTAAATTTCTTTTAAAGAATGAGCTAAAGGGGCACCTGGGTGACTCAGTCGGTTGAGCATCTGACTCTTGATTTCGGCTCGGGTCATGATCTTACAGTTTGTGAGTTCGCGCCCCATATTGGGCTCTGTGCTGACAAGACGGAGCCTGCTTGGGATTCTCTCTCTCCCTCTCTCTCTGCCCCTCCCCTTTTCTCTTTCTCTCTCTTAAAATAAATAAACATTTTTTACAAAAATAAATTTAAAAAATAAGGAATGAGCTATGAAGTAATTAACACCCTCAGATGGAAATGAGGTAAATAAACTCTATAAGAGGATTATATATAAAACGAATCCATGCTTTTAAAAATCGGGAGTGTGAGTATCCCTGGAAGAGGCAGGGTGGGAGGGGACTACTGGGAAACTGACGTGTTTGGCTTCTTTGTCTGGATGCTGCTTAAGATAGGTCTGTTCATGTTTGTGAAAATTTCTCCAGTTACACACTGGGAATGTGGGCACTTCTTCAGGTGTACATCACACTTCAATACAACTTCCCTCTTAATCCTATAGGTTGAAGAGTTTGCTTTTAATTCTTATTAATGAAACAGGCTAAAGAGGAAATCACATACCTCAAGAAGAAAATTTCTTAAAATAATTACTAGAGGCTTATTCATTGGAGAGATAATAAAGATGGGACGTAGGAAGGTAGCAGAGTGTCTCTGAGCATTGGTTTCCTCAATGAAACAAAGGACCAATAGTGACTAACCACCTGGCTCACAACAGGCATCCAGTGGGGGGACTCCCTCCCCCAATCACCCCATGCTGCCTCCCAGTCTCTCCAGAGCAACTCTCGTTCTGACAGAAATCCCTGTGGTCAAGGAAATGTTCTAAGTCTGCATGTCCAACAAGCACCTGAAATATACCTGGTGTGACCAAGGTAGACGTTGTGTGCCTAATGGCTACGGTACCGAACAGCACATTCTAGATCTTGAGAAGGGGTAAGGCTTTGGCCAATTTCTACTTGATCCCAACTTTGCTGTGAGGCTTGACCTGGCCTTTACTTCTCCCAGTGCCTACCTTCTAGAACAGAAGCTCCATGGGATGTGGGCCACTGCATTCACTACTATTTACTATATTCACAGTGCCTACTCCAGTGCCCGCACACGGTAAGTGGTCAACAAATATTTGTTTGGATGAATAAAATAAAACAGAATTTGATTAATCCAGACTTCTTTACATATTTTTGTGGGGTTATCTTTGCATACCACTCTGATATCCAATAGGACATATTTATTTCGAGAAGCACTGAATTAGCAATAGATCCAACATGGATTTCTAAGAGAAAAGGTGTCTGATGTGTGGCCACCATACCTCAAAGCTGAAGTCACGAGAGGCAGTCCCAGCCCCAGCCCCCAAACCCACTGAGGAAGAGACCCAGCCCGTGTGAACCACAGCCAGGAAGACCACGGATCGGTCTGCTTGGGACAGTTCTGCTTTATCCCTGTTGTCCCAACACAATGCTCAGAAGTGCCCAGGTCACAAGGTAGACAGTCCCCCAAAGCCAAGATTCAGGGTGGCAGGAACAACATGCTTGAATTGGACGATACGTTCCCAGAAAACTGTGGGATAATCACCTGTTGGAAACTGAACCCTACTTTGAATATATGAAGTTAAAAGGCCCTTGAATGGAATCGTTTCATAAAAGGAAAAACAAAAGCCTTAGGCTTATTTATTTCTGAGGCCTGTGCGTCCCTGCCCAGGATGCCGCCAGAACCAGCTTCCAAGCGGGTGCCGGCCCCCGTTACCTGCAATGGCCACCGCGGTCCGTCTCTCAGATGCTTTTATTCCTGGGGCCACTTCTCCCAAATCTGAGCGTCTGAAACAATTCCAAAGGAAAACTGTAATGAAAATAATGAAGTAATACCACAACTTGATTCTACCTGTCAAGTTGGCTGCATGTCAGAACCTCTTTGGGGGGACTTGAAAACTACAAATCCTGGCCGCGCCCCAGCTCGTGGAAACCAGACCTGGGGGCTGGGCCCGGGCAGCACTGTTTCAAAGAGCTCCCTCGGTGATTCCAACGTGCAGCCACCACAGAGAAGCCCTGGTCGAGAAAAACCAGCCCTCTCTGCAACCGCAGGCCAGAGCACACATCGTCATTCAAAAAGACAGAAAAATATACATACCCTTTGACCAGTAATTCCACTTCTAGCCTAAGGAAATAATTAAGATTTAGTTACAAAGATGTTGATGTCAGCTTTACATATAATAGTGAAAAACTGGATGCCTTTTAAAATCAAAGTCCGATTACAGAGAAGTATGGTACAGTCTTATTCTGTACTCATTAGAAAATACTGTATGGATCACACCTTGTGGACACAGAGACGTTGGACGATGTTACAGAATGACGTGAATGATATATTCATTAGCAGGAGGAAAAGTCAAGTTACAGAACAATATGTGTAGTATGACGTTTCAATAAAATTGTATTTGTGTATTTCCCTACAGGTGTACATAAGGAGATCTAGAAGGATATTCATCAAGAGTAACGGTGTGGGCAGACAGGGGTGGTCCTGAATTCTTTTAAGTAGGTTTGGTAAGTGCAGTCCGTTTAAGAATGAACTATTTTAAATATAAAATTGAGTAAATGTGCCAATTTTGTCAGGAGCCAGGGGTTCCACTGGTGAAGAAGGGACACACAAATATGGAAAGAAGAAGCTAGAACAAGAACTCCCAGGGGCGCACAGGAACCAGTGAGGCCAGCGCGACGGCACGATTTCTACACGCGAGCGTGTGGGTACGCGTTTGCATCTATGCGCATTCTCTCTCCTAGCTCCGTCCACCAAAAGGGCCAAAGATACTCTACGGAAGCAGTGAGCGCACCAACCCCCTTCTGTGCCATTCCACACTAAGAGACAACAGGTCTCCTTGGAGGGATGGCCGGGAAAGAACAAGAGAAGTCTGAGCATCTTCAGAAAACAAGGAAGTGCTCAAAAAAATGCTAGGGTAGGTCACAGAACATAGGTGCCAGCTTGAAGAGGCTCCTAAGGCCAAGTCTGGGACAATCTGAGTGTGAGCATAATAAATACAGTAACTAATGAAAAACCATTGAAAAGCAGGACTGAATGAGTCCGTGTAGGTATATATAAACAAACTGGGGGAGGGAGGAGGGCTCTTGCTCACAACTATCCGATGAGTCAAGTGCTGCAGCTGGAGTAGTATCATTCTGCGACCATCTCAATCTCAATGAAGACTGGTTCAGGCCAGGGGCACCTGGGGGGCTCAGTCGGTGAGCGTCCAACTTCGGCTCAGGTCATGATCTCAGGGTTTGTGAGTTTGAGACCCATTTCGGGCTCTGGGCTGACAGCTCAGAGCCTGCTTGGGATTCTCTCTCTCCCTTGCTCTCTGCCCCTCCCTCGAGTGCACACGTGCTATTTCTCTCTCGTGTGCGCGCTCTCTCTCTCTCGGTTTCTCTCAAAATGTCTCCCCACAGACTGCTTCTTAGGGGTCAGGGAGGAAAAAAAAAAACCTAGTAATTACAACGATGCACACTTGGGCAATACCTGACTGGGTGATCAAATCAGTGACAACATGACAGATGGCCACTGTGTGCCCCAGCCATCGCACCCTGAGAAAGAACACGTCACCGGGCAGTGTTCCGGCTAAGAATGAAAAGTCCTGGTCTAATTGTGGGGGCAAATCCAAAACAGAAAGTCACCTGGAGGGGAGGACTATGTTATCCCAAAGTCACAAAGGACAAAACAAAGGTGGAGGAAACGTTCCAGATTCAGGGTGCTGGAGAGATGTGAAAACAAAATGCAGGACCTGACCCCACACTAGATCCTGAACCGGAGGGAGAGACTTTGGGGTCAACTGACAGAATTGAAATGTGGGCACTATGCGTGTTGAAAGCATGGATGTTGATGACTGAACCACAGCTGTAAGAGAGTATCTCTGCTCTCAGGAAACCCCGAAGGATCTGGTGAGAAAACAGGATGCTGCATGTAGCTGACTCTCTAGTGCGTAAGAAAGATTACGCATGAGTGTACTCATGTGTGTACATAAACACACATGCAGCGAGAGCCGGAGCATGAGAAATGAAAATGGTAAGTGAGCTAAAATATTAAAAACAGCAAACTCTGGATAAAGGGCCTTTCACTTTTATCATTTATCTCTAGGTACAAGTTATTTTAATAAAAAATCTCAAAGTTTATTTTGTTCTATTTACATTCTTTAAGTGAAAGAAGCATGTATTAGTAAAACCAAAAGAACTTAAAAATGATGCAATGAGAGGGGTCTGGGCCAGAATAAGATGTGCAGGTGCCCCAGAGAGACCAGACTGCTGTGTCTTCCAGGAGCATGGGGACACTCAACTCCATGTAAGGGACCCTCAGACCATCCAGCCCCCACTAATTCCCCAGCAAACAAGTCACACCCGCAGTCCGGAAGGAGACTCCACGCCGGGTCTCTGGGCGTCTCATCCTCTGCCTGCTGTGAGGAGAGTCCTGGAAACACAACTGTACAGCACAGACCGCTAAGCTCCGCCCCCGATGCTGATAAAAAAATGAGAGTTTTCATTGCTTTTGTAGTAAGAAAAAAAGTAACCTTAAAAATAGACAACAGGACGGGTATAAACTGGCTCCCAGAGTAGAAGCAGGCATGGCCTGGCCGCACACACGCGCCTGAGGTCCAGGCTGGGAGAGGGGAGGACCAAAGGACAGGTGTTTACAGTCGGGGGCTCCTCCCACCCACACACGGGCTCCTGGGACAAGAGCTGAACCTCAACCCTTTCCTTCCAACACAAGAAAGCAGGCAACAAAAGTGATATTATCACAGGGATTCTGTCCTGTATTCCTGTCCACAAACTGCACATCTGTATTGTGAACGGAACACAGGGCCCAGCCTGGCAGGGGATCAGAAGCTTGGCTCCGCCTGGCACTTTTTACCTTTCGATCTACTTTCAACGCTTTCACAGTCTCAATTGTGTTCAAAGTCCTTTGCTGAAGCTGTCACCCCCATGCGACTACATTTGGAGACGAGGTCTGTGCAGAGTGTGATACTGTGATTTAAAAGAATTTATTTGGTTCGTCTCCATTCCTGGCACACAGCTCCTAAAAACCCTTGGGATTTTCTTTGTGAGGTGTAAAGGTGCCTCTTATAATGTTAACGAGTGAGTTTGGGAAAGCACCTGAGGATGGGGGCAGGTGGCCTGGGGACCTAACCACGTGGTTACAGGATTGGAACTTTAAGTTCGTGGACAGGAGGGGCTGGAGGTTGGATCAATCACCAGTGGTCAATGAGTTCATCACTCATGCCTGTGTAATGAAGCCTCCAGAAAACCCCAACAGGACGGGGTTGTGAGGGCCTCCAGGTTGGTGAGCACGAGATCTGAGAGGGCAGGGAGACTCCGTGCCCCTCCCCACACACCTGGCTGGTGCAGATCCTCTTCTGGCTACTCCCGAATCACTCCTTTTGTAACAAATGGGTAATCTAGTAAGTAACACGTTTCCCTGAGTTCTGTGAGTCACTGCAGCAATTAACTGACCCCAAAGAAGGGTCATGGGAACCGGACTCACCCCTAGTCAGCCAGAAGCATAGGAGGCAGCCTGGATTCTCACTGCTGGCATCCTAGGCAGGAGGTGTTCATGGGAGCCCCGAGCTGTAGCCCATGTCACAAGCACGGCAGCGGCCCGGGCCGGCGGCGTGGAAGTGGGGCTGGGGGTGGGGGTTGGAGGGAGGGGTGGTCTTGCATGACAAGACCCTGAACCTGTGGGAGACGCTCGCTGTCTCCAGGCAGACAGGGTCAGCGATGAGCTCAATTTCAGACACCCTGCAGGTGTCTCAGAATTGTTTGCTGGTGTGGACAGAACCCCCCCCCACCCCCCGCAACATTACAATTAGATCAAGAATTCCGTTTTGGTGGCAACTGCAGTTAAACGAGGTCCTAAGCCTGGGGCTTGTGGAGAGCTGGCTCTCTGTCTGCAGCTTCACAGAAAAGGCCACATGAGGCCACGGCGAGAAGGTGGCCGTCCACAAGCCAGGGAGAGAGGCCTCAGGAGAAACCAACCATGACCACACTGCAGTCGGGGCACCCAGGATCCAGGACCCTGCGACACAAGTCTGTTGCTTCTGGCACCATGAGCACAGCAACGCCATACCCAAAACGTCCGGCGAGGTGGAAACAGCACAGAGGCCTGCCCACCGCCCCCACACCAGCAAACACGGCTGGACCCAAACCTCAGTCCTCTGGCTCCCCCAGGGCTCATCACTTTTAAGACTCAGGTAGATTTTAGGTAACTTAAAACTACAACTAATAATTACAAAAACCCTGAGTACCCGGCCCGGCCTCAGGCACATGCAGCCCAGGAGGCTTTCTGCAGAGCAGGTGTGGGAAATTACTAACATCATCACTATCTTTTTCTGCTTCCCAAAATAGGGGGAATATAAAATATGGAAGAGTACCAAGAAAATGCCTTTGCTCTTTTGAAAATTACTCAACAGATGAACCAATCCCCTCCCCCCCGTTAGTCTGATTCCATTGCTACAGCTCATTCTAGCTCCGGCTTCCAGAGGACGACATTCTGTGAGGCTGGGGTCACCTCCCCATTACGGGCCAGAGTGCAAAGCCAAACATGGAAGCCAGCTCAGGTCCTGTGCAGAGGCCCATGGTGGGCGTGGGCTCCTGGCCTCCATGCTGACCAGACCTGGGGCATCTCCCCACAGGGACAAGGGGTGCTCTGACCGCCGCCCTGAGGGCCCAGTGCATCTAGCGGTACTTCCTTGCTAAGTCAGTGAGCAGACACTGTGGTCTGCACCCTTCGACGGCTTCCTTTGAGTCCAGCAGGAAAAATGAGGGCCCCGACAACTCCCTGGCCGTGTCTCCTAGGTGATGGGGCACGCCATACTTTCCTTGTCCTTCTTCTTTTTCCAACTGCCCAGAAGATTTACCTGCAGAGGTTTTCTACATCTGGAGAGTCTGATTCTGGAGACCAGGGTGTTCAATGCACGCTGACCCACCTCTGACAACGGAGACCAGTGCACCCCGTCAGAGCTGCACACTTCTCGGGCAGCGGTCTTCAATGCCCAGAATAAACAGTCCAAACCTGGTGAGCAGGGCTAATTCCTAGCAACAAACCCCACTCCTTCACCAGGTGGTGACAATAAAGCAAGGTGGCACAGAAAACCATCCCAAGCAGGATATGAGAGAAATACAGGTGCATTTGCTTACTGTAATGCAGCCAGCAGCCTACTATCAATTGCTTTGGATAATAAAGAATCTGCTCAATTTTTGCTGTTTTATGCTGACAACTTGTAAGACCCGCCAGTCGCCCTCCTGCCCCACACCTGGGCCAGCTGACAAGTAAGCCTAGGGACTTCTTCCTCTGCCCTGGAGGAGGGGTGGGGGGCCCTCCTCCCATTACCACCCCCGGAACAAAATAAACTTCGAAGCCAGTTGTTCTGCCTAGGAAGCCTCACTAAATTAGTAATAAACCTTTATAAACCAACCTGGTGTGTGTTTAGGGTTGAAATGTGTCCCCCCCAAGGGGCACCTGGGTGGCTCAGTTGGTTAAGCGACCGGCTTCGGCTCAGGCCATGATCTCATGGTTGGTGAGTTCGAGCCCCATGTCGGGCTCTGTGCTGACAGCTTGGAGCCTGGAGCCTGCTTTGGATTCTATGTCTCCCTCTCTCTCTGCCTCTCCCCTGCTCATGCTCTGTGTCTGTCTCTCAATAATAAATAAACGTTAAAAAATTTTTTTAATAAAAAAAGAAATGTGTCCCCCAAAAAGGTATGTTCAAGCCCTAACCCCAGTACTGAGTGTGGTATTATTTAGAAATAGGGTCTTTGCAGATATAATTAGTTAAATTAAGACCAGATCATACTGGGTAGGGTGGGTCCTCTTACTAGGAAAGTGTGGTTGGTCCACAGCGAGCAAAACGTGGGCAGGGGAGGCAGAGACCGCAGTGCTGTGTCTACAATCCACAGATCACCAGCAGCCACCAGAAGCCAGGGAACAGGGAGGCACCAACCGGGCCCACACCCTCATCCCAGACTCCTGGTGTCCGGAATGGTGGCGGAATACGCTTCTCTCTTCTTTGTGGCCCTTGTGACAGCATCCCCAACAGAGTTCATAGAGCACGAGTGTGGCTCCTGACGGCTGGATGCGGCATTCTCCCCAGTGCGTCCCTTCTCTGCTACTTGCAAGGACACCAGTCATTGGAGGACGGCCCACCGAGCCCAGCATGACCTCATTTTAACTAATCACAGCTGCCAGGAGCCTATTTCCTAAAAATGGTCACATTAACAGCTATGAGGGGTTAGACCTCAACACACGTTTTGGAGGTGACACGATTCAACCTCTAACAACATGCAAGCCACAGGAGAGGCCATCCCAGCTCCACAGGGACCACCCACATTGAAGTGTTCAACTCTCATCATGTGCAGGGGCATGACTGGCTGAGAAAACAGAGGAGCTGGGTCTGTGGCAGTGCCTGGGGGCAGGGACACAAGCAGATGTGGGATATCACAGCACACCCCCTCAGCAGCCCCCCTCCCGGGGCCATAATCATCGCACCCCCAAGTGGAGCAGGAACGGGGCTGCGTGCAACGAGGCTGTGTCCTGGGTTCACTGAGCGAGAGGAAGTGACTCTGAGTCCTCCGAGAGCTCACACAGGAGCCGTGTCACACCCCACAAGACACACGGGCTGACCTCTGAGCCAAAGCTGGCCGTCCCCGCCCCACACAGCTCATCAGGGTGCTGTGAGGGTCTGGGGAGGTTTACATGTGGGAAGCAAGTTCATATAAGGCAGTCAATGTTCTCCTGGACTTACCCTCACATTTACCCCCTGCCAGGGACTTCCCTAGGAGTTTCGGATCATTCTGTGAAGGACACAGACATCCTTGCTCTCAGCTGGGGGAGATGGACAAGTAATAACTTTTAAGTAGAAGGCACACTGGAAGATGCCCTGAGGCCTGGGCTGGGGCTGCTGTGGGTAAAAGGGGGTGGGGACTCCCGGAGTGGCGGGGGGGGGGGGGGGGCACAGGAGAGCTCAGGCAGGGCAGGGGCCCAGGATGAGCGGGAGGGCAGGGTGAGCAGAAGGAGGCAGCAGGATAGGTAAGGCTGAGCTCTTCAGGCCACAGACAAGATCCACTTTTATTCCAGGGGAGGAGGGAGGGGGGAAGTGCTGAGTGTAGGTGGTACACCTGTCCAGTGACAAAGGTCATACCTGGGTGGTGGCAGCACCAGAGACACTGACACAGGGCTGGACTCAAAGTCTCTGTGAAGGGTTCAGCAGACGAGGCAGAACGTGTGAGACAGACAGTGCAGGCAGCAGACAGCCGGACTGACAGCTGCCCGCATCTCAAGAGACCAGTGTAAAGAAACTATTTGTGCGTCCCCAGCTTCCCAAATTCTCTCACTGGGGCGGCAGTTTTCCAGATCTACTTGCAAATAAAAGAATCAAAACCCACGGCCAACGCCCTGTAGACAAGCAGGTTAGAAACGTACATTTACAACGTCAATGAGAGGCGTGAAGAATCCACACAGCAAACAGGCAGCATCTGTATGAGAACTTTCAGATCCCAAAGACCATAAAAGACTTGAACAAATGAAGAGGTGTATCCTATTTGAGAAAGGAAGGCTTAACGTGATTTTCTAAGTCAATGTTCCCTGAGTTAACCTGTCTGTGCATCTAGGCTGAAAAACAGATAAGCTGATTCTATGGAGAAATATTTGTACAATATCAGGAAAATTCTGAAAAAGAACAGCAATGAAAGAGACAAAACCTGCCGGAGAGTAGGACACAGGACCAGCCACCAGAAATGAAGGCTGCAGGCCCAGCTCATGAGCAGACAGGCCGCTGGGTGGCAGGAGGCCCAGGGGCAGGCCCCAAACCCACAGGGAATCTGGTCCCTGACCCTGGGAGCTCACAGTGTCTGGGGGCTAAAAACAACCTGGAAAAGGTAACGGCAAACCCTGGCCACTCCCTTTACCAAAGTTATCAACTGGACCTAAGATTTAAATTGGAAAAGGAAACAAAAAGTGCACTCAAAGGAAATATTAAAGACTTAAAAATCAGAGCCGGGAAGGCTTCATAAAGTCACAAGGCAAACGACAACAGGAGAAGTCTTTGTAACACAAATGGCAAAAGGCTGGTTTTCTCCATGTACGAAAAGCTACAAATCCACAAGAAAAAGCCAAGACTCCAAAGAGAAAAGTGAGACAGGACATCTCCAAAATGCATGTCAGGTTTAAAACAAAACAAGGAGGACCCAGAGCCCAGCTGTGCCCTGGAGTCGGGGGGGTAAGGATGCCTCCTGGGTGGGACCTGGGCACCATGCCTGCGTTTCCACAAAAGTCCTTTCACACCTTTTGAGATTTGTACCGTGTGTGCATTACTTGTTGTGAGAAATAAGGCAGCTAATGGGGTGCCTGGGTGGCTCAGTCAGTTAAGCGTCCGACTCTTGATTTTGGCTCAGGTTGTGATCTCTCAATTCGTGGGATAGAGCCCTGTGTCAGGTTCTGCCAGTGTGGAGCCTGCCTGGGCTTCTCTTTCTATCCCTCCCCTGCTCATGCTCTTTCTCAAAATAAAGAAATAAACTTTAAAAATTTTTTTTAAAAAAGAACACTCCCTGACTGGAAAGCCCCTGACACTCGTGGTCCTGGGTAGGATGCCCTTCCCTAAGCTGGACAGAGGCCGGCAGCACGGCCATCCCGCCCGATCAAGCACTGGCCCTCCACCACGGCTAGGTGAGCTTTGCTGAGCTGCTCTGCACAGCCAGGGACGCTTTGCCTACAACGCCCCTCGTCGCTCTCCCTTCTTCTCCAGTGGGGGACACCCTGAGGGCTGGTGTGGCTCCTTGGGGAATGGGCAGGGGGAGGAGGTGGCAAAGTCTGCAGCCTGCTGGTAAGACCACATCCCTTCCCCAGGAACGACAGCAGCCACTGAGCGGGCAAAGAGCTCCTCACAGACTTCTCCTGGAGCAGACACACACCTTGCCTGAGTTCCTTAGTGTCTCCACCCCACAGTGCGTTTGTGGGTCCTCTCCTCCCCCCTGGTGTGAAGAGCCCATCTGGACCAGGCCAGGCTCTGGCAGGAAAGCTGAACCCGTCCCAGAAGGCGAAGCCCCAGATCCTTTCCTTCCCCACAAAATGATGGTGTTAGGAGAGGATCTTCCTGGATAGGAATGATAAACAGTTAAAATAAAGTCTCAGATACTTTTAAATGTGTGGTGCATGATGGGGGGGCACCTACACCAGCAGACTTGCTCACCTCTTGCTCTTCTGTTCGGGGACAGGCCTCACTGTGTTACATCTCACTTACGGGGTGTACATGGCTAGAACCCAATGTCAACAATGGGATCAAAGCCACTGGGACTATTTCTGAGGGAACACAAGCAGTCAGGTAGGAAGTTTCTATCTTTAAAGACCCAGTGAGTGAATATGCCATTAGCTTCCTAGTTCTTTTTTTTTTTTACTTTTTTTTAATGATTTTATTATTTATTTTTGAGAGAGAGAGAGAGAGAGAGAGAGAGCGCGAGCATGAGCAGGGGAGGGGCAGAGAAAGAGGGAGACACGGAATCCGAAGCAGGCTCCAGGCTCTGAGCCAACGTGGGGCTCGACATCATGAACTGTGAGATCACGACCTGAGCTGAAGTTGGACACTTAACTGACTGAGTCCCCCAGGCGCCCCAGCTTCCTACTTCTTAACTCAGTAATTCCATCAGACAAGCAAAACTTTTAAAGTCTGATGTCGTGTGTTGGGAGGTGCAGAGAGGGAAGGTGGTGTGACCCCTTGTGAGGACACTTCAGTAGTTTCAGGCCCCCTGACCACAACACCCAGTTCTTTGAACCTACTCTAGAAAAAGGTATGTGCATGTCCAGGGGAGACGTGATGTGTGGCATCATCTTACAGAGAAAACTGGAAACCTCCCTAACTATGTAACATGACCATGTCACATGATATGATATAAATGTCAAGATTTAGGTAGATCTGATCCTGGTTCTGACATGTTGGCTGAGGACAGCAAACTGCAGAATAGCATGAGAGCATTTAAGTAAAAACAGAACAAATACATGCTCTGAAAAGCAAACTGTGTTATGTATATTTTCCCACAATAAAAAAATGGGGCGGGGGGGGACAGAGCAAGAACAAACATAATGTGTAAATGCACAGGAAAATGTCAGAATAGTTGCCTAGTTAAGACACAGGGGCAGGGGGTGGGGGGCAGGGAACGACACTCCAGGCGTATCTGGAAGTCTGTCTCTCTGATAAGAACAGCCTAATTAAAAATACACCAGGGACGCCTGGGTGGCTCAGTCGGTACAGGCCATGATCTCGCAGTCTGTGAGTTCGAGCCCCACGTCGGGCTCTGTGCTGACAGCTCAGAGCCTAGAGCTTGCTTCAGATTCTGTGTCTCCCTCTCTCTCTTTCTGCCCCTCCCCCACTCACACTCTGTGTGTGTCTCTCTCTCTCTCTCAAAAAATAAATATTTAAAAAATTAAAAAAAAAAAAAAAGAAGATTCTTGGGGCGCCTGGGTGGCTCAGTCAGTTAAGCGTCCGACTTTGGCTCAGGTCATGATCTCGCAGTCTGTGAGTTCAAGCCCAATGTCGGGCTCTGTGCTGACAGCTTGGAGCCTAGAGCTTGCTTCAGATTCTGTGTCTCCCTCTCTCTCTGCCCTCCCCCACTCATGCTCTGTGTCTCTCTGTCAAAAATAAATAAGCATTAAAAAAAAATACACCAAAAATTTTAAAGTGGTAGTTTATGGAAATTTGGATTACATTTGATTTTGATTTTGTTTTATACTTTTTTTGTTTTTTAAATTATATGCCATTAACAATCAAATGTAAATATATTTAGCCCATGTAATCCAGGTTTGCTGTCCCTCCAAGTGAGTGTAGATGAGTGCTGTAAGGCTCCTGAGGTAAGAGCCCTTCAAGATGGGCTGTGGACAACAAAGGCTACAGACCCTTGGTCCCACCAACATACTCGCTGACCCCTGACACTGCACAGGAACCCTGAAAGCCCACCAATGAATCATGGACCCCAGGCTAAGAACTTCTGATTTAGACAACGTTTAAAACCACAGAATAGGGGCGCCTGGGTGGCTCAATCGGTTAAGCATCTGACTCTCCACAACAGCTCAGGTCATGATCTCACAGTTTGTGGGATCGAGCCCCCGTGTTGGGCTCTGTGCTGACAGGGTGGAGCCTGCTTGGGAATCTTCTGTCTCCCTCTCTCTCTGCCCCTCCCCCAGTCATGTTCTCTTTCTCTCTCAAAAATAAACTTAAAAAATAAAAAAATAAAAAACCACCACAGAAACGCCACAATCTGGCAGAGAACACATTGGGATTACAGAAATGGACTACAGACTCCCCGGCCCCGGGAGTCCTGACAGCAAAGGCACAGGCAGAGCACAGAAGACTAGCCATGGGGCAGCAAGGAGTGAAGGCCGGCAGGATGGAGCTGACGGTAGCAGGGTGAGGAGCTCCGTGTGTTCCGGCCCCACCACGCTGCTGTCACATGGACTCCCCCTCAGTGAGCAGTGGGCAGCGAGCCCACAAACGAGGCCAGGCCCACAGTCTGGCCAGGCACCCTGGTCTCTGCATAGCTCTAAACTCATGGGGCTGGGGGTCACCTCAGATGTATCCTTCCCTGTGATGCCCGCTTTCTCACCATTTCCTTCTGCAAAATGCCCAGCCCATCAGTAAGGGTCTCTTTCTTCTCTCCCAGCTCTCTTGCAGAGATTCACTTAGGAGAGAAGATGGGATTCAGAGGTGCCTCATGAACAGCCCAGGAGAAATCACAGATCCCTTCCCATCCCTGCCCTGATGCCCTGGACTAGTTTCCACAGTACCGAGTCCAGCAGGCTGGACGTCTGCTGGTCAGCTGACTGAGACAGGCGAGAAAGTCCCAGGAAGTCTAGGTCTTCCTGGCTGGACTCTGCCCTACCAGTGAAACCTGCAGAGTAGACACCCAGGGTTATATCTGGAAGTACGACTGTCCCCAAATGCATATATGCCACAATGAGTGACAGTTTCTCTCTACAAAATAAATAAAGCAAAATTAAAGTTTTGTGACCTCAGCTCTGCAATGAGTACATGTCAGAAAACTACAGTTTAGTACTAACTGCAGACTCATGGGGCACCCGCTATGGTACAATATCAAATCTAAACTAATGCCACCTGCTACAGGGACACCACTTAGGTAGAGCCTGCTGGCTCTGAGAGGGCTTACCAGGCCACCATAACTCCACCTCTGACCCAGGTCTAAAAGGAGTGTGCTGGGACACCAAATGAGCCATCACGTTTGGAAGACCAGACAGCAGCCACACACAGGCTCAGACATCACCCTGCCTCGCCTGCTCCAACAAGAGGGGCCAGAACATGGTGGGACCTTGAACCTCTGGAATCAGTCTGCCTTCTGAGGATGGGCCCGTGTTTATTCTACTTATGAACTCAAGAGTCCTGGGCACTTTATGACCAGAGCTCCCAGACCTAGAAAGCCCTGCAGGTAGAGGAAAAGATCCACCACTTGGTTATCACAAACACCTGCTCCACTGGAGGCTGAGGACAGAGCCAGCCCCACCTGTAAGAGGGCCTGACACCACCGTTCTCTACCCACTGGAGCTGCTACACAGCCACCAGGTCTAAGACCCTCTGAATGTAGACAGTAGTCAAAAAAAGAATTTTACCAACTAAAGCAATGACCTTGAGGCTAATTTTCCTCCTCTGTGAACTGAGGTATTGGATTAACTGTCATTCCCAGCTTCATGACCACTTATATTATGGAAGCAAAAACTAATTACAGTTCATTGCTGAGGTTTTATTTCACAAGTAAGGAATTTTTTCAAAATTACGA
Source organism: Lynx canadensis (assembly GCF_007474595.2). Lineage (NCBI taxonomy): Eukaryota > Metazoa > Chordata > Mammalia > Carnivora > Felidae > Lynx > Lynx canadensis. Next base: position 60,730,514 of record NC_044304.2, read on the forward strand.
ACTCTGTGTGTCACCATCTTTTCCTCAAGAAAGAACATTTTAGCACCCAGGCGGTGGAAAGCGGTGATGTCAGAACAGGGGCTGCCACCCTATCGGGGCCCGCGGCCCTGGCCTGACCCGAGTCCCGACCCGAAGCCCCAGCCGGCCCGGCAGAGGCCTCCACTACCCCCAGGGACCCCCCCCCCCTACGGGGACCCTCGGGGACCCTCGGGCTGCGCCCCGCGGGGTGGGGGGGAGGGCCCGGCATCCGCTCCCGGAGAGCAAGTGGAAAACAGCTGCGCAGGGCAGGGCGGGGGCGCCGGCCGACCGGGCTCCGGGCCCTCGGGGCCCAGCGGCTACCGGATTCCGGGCCGCGGCCCCGCCCTGCTCCCAGTCCCCCGCCCGGCCGCCCCGACCCGCGCCCCTGCAGCCCTACCCCCCCCCCCCCCGACCGGCCGCGCCCGCCCACAGGTCTGCTGCGAGGCCCGCGGGCCCGGCGTGCGGGGGTTCCGGGCTGGGGGCCTGTGGGCAAGGGGCCGTGAAGGCGGCCCCGCGCCCGCACCTGCCACCCTGGACCCGCCTCCCCCACCCCACGCGGCCCCGCAGACCCCTCCCCGGCGCGGCCTGAGCGACCTCACTCACCCGGGCGACGCCATCAGCGCGGCTTGAGGTCTCGGCGCTGCCGCCGCCTCCGATTCCTCCGCGCCGAGCGCCCTCGCCGGGGAGGGGCCTCGCGCCGGGCCACGGCACGCCCGACGGGGCAGCTCCGGACGGCAGGGGTTGCGGGGAGGGGCGCCGGGGCAGCTCGGCGGTACGGGTCCGCGATGGTGGTTGGGGCGCTCGGGAAGGTATCCCAGGGCGCTCGCGGAGGGGGTCCGGGCGATGGGGGGCGCTCGGGGAGCGGTCCCGGGGCGGCGGGAAGGGGGCCCGGGTGGTGGTGGGGCGCTCGGGAGGGAGCCAGGGCGGCGGGGAGAGAGTCCGGGGCGATGGGGGGCGCTCGGGGAGCCGGTCCAGGGGCGGCGGGGAGGGGGCCCGGGGTGGTGGTGGGGAGGGAGCCCAGGGCGCTTGGGGAGGGGGTCCGGGGCGATGGGGGGCGCTCGGGGAGCGGTCCCGGGGCGGCGGGGGGCGATCCGGGAGGAGGCGCGGGTCAGCAGAGGGAGGCGCTTGGGGAGGGGGCCCGGGACAGTGGATCGGGGCGCTTGGGAGGAACGCAGGGGTTCGTTGGAAGCGCGCCTGGGAGCGGTGGGGTTCGCCGAGCTTTTGGAGGTGTTGGGAGAGGGCCAGTATGTCTCCCAGCGGCCTTGGGCGGGGGTGGGGGCGACCACAGCACCGGCTTGGACCCGGAGCAGGGCGACCGCGGCGGCCCACCTGCCCGGGTGCCCGCGGGCCAGGACTCTCGGACGGGTGCCTAGGTTGCCAAACCAACCGAACACCTGTCCCGGGGCCACGAAGCTGCGACGGGGCTGGGTGAAGTGGACACCTCCCTGCGATCTGAGTTTAATTTCTGTAAGGAACAGCGTTTTCTTTAGCCCAGGAGAGCAAGGCGTTGTTACTACTATTAAACAAGTGGTAACTTTGCTATTTCTTACTTGATTAAGTGCTGTCTTGCATGAGTTGCTGGCCTCTCTGAGCCAGTTACCCCGTGTAAATGTGTATAAAGTACACTGTTCATCTCTAAGGACCGTGGAGCACTTTTATTATTCTTTACGTTGTGTTATTAAGCAATAATAATGAGTCTGGGGTTCCCACAGTGGGTTTCACAGGCACCATCTGTGAGTGCTTGAGCCTCAGTTGCTGTTTCAGCAAAATGAGTTTTCAAAAATAAATGAGCTCTTGTAAGTGAAAACGCCTGACAAAAAGCTCTGGAAAATATAAACCACTGTTGATCACATTTCTGTGTTATATTCGGTATTATTGATAATCAATATTTTGTTTTTACTGCTAATAAGAATGAGAGAGAGCAAAGCAATGACTGAAACCTTGCCTCTGGAGCCAGAATATCTGGGTTGAAATCTGAGAGCCACCAATTACCAACTCTGGAAACATGGGCAAGATAGAATCTTCTCAGGGCCCATAGTTTACTCATTTGAAAAATCAGGTAGAAATAGGTGCCTTTCTCTGAGGGTTGAATGAGTTAATATTTGTACAGTGACTAATACATGGATGGTGCATGGTCTCTTCCCCTTCCTGAAAATCCATATACCGTTGTGAGGATCCGTGTTCCCTTCAGTAAAATGGAAGCTCACGGAATTGCTGCCCTAAGTTCAGAAGGTAATTAATGCTCGGTAAAGGGAGTTAAGTAAATCCACAGGGGCTTCGAGACCCAATCGGAAGAAATCTCAGAGGACCGGGTTAGGAAGAGTTTGGGAGCGGACAACTGTTAAATGGCCTAGTTCAAGGCAGTAATGATTGCTACTAGAATGAGGGAGGTCAGATAATTTTTTTAAATAAACTTAGTTAAATTTAAAATATATTTTATGGGGCACCAGGGTGGCTCAGTCAGTTAAGCATCCAACTCTGGATTTTGGCCCCAGGCCATGATCTCATAGTAGTGAGACAGAGCCCACATCTCCTGGGCTCTGTGCTGGGTATAGAGCTTGCTTAAGATTCTCTCTCTCCCTCTCTCTCTCTGCCCCTCCCTCACCTCAAAATAAATACATAAATACATAAATAATACTTTAAAGTAATAACTATATACAAGGTCTCCGATATATTATTCTTCCTTAACATAAGTTTTAGTGTGTGTGCCATTTCACTGCCTGGTGGATGATTCTGTTCTAACCAGCCATATTGTTGGACATAACTACTGCTGCAGTATTCATTATTGTAAGGAATATGGACAATAAATGTCCTCATAGCCAAAACTCTCCAACCATGATTACTTCATCCAGTAATCATCCATGATTATTTCCTTAAGCCAAGTTTCTAGGAGCTGTATTTCTAGGTCAGATGATATTAGTATTTTAAGTCTTTTCAGATAAATATATAATATACATATATACATACAAGCAAACACATACATATATACTAATACACACGTATATACACTCACACCATATATACACACATGAAAACACATATACGTGCCGATAACATGTATATATGCACTTACATATATACACATACATATATACATATGGACAACACATATACATACACTTACATATTTAAACGTACCTATACACAAACCTACAGATTACTCTCCCAGCATAGTCACCAACACCGGTAATAGTGCCAGTTTCCCAAACTCACTCTGTAAATTTCACCAATTTCTTTTATTGCCAGTGTGATAGGTTAAAAAAACAGTATTTTGGCAAAATGGCTCACTAGGAAGTTCCCGTTCTCATATCCCCACAGAAACGTGAAGGAAAACCACCTGAAACTCTCCGAACTAATTGTGTAGAGGCTCTGAACACCCAAGATTTACAGCAACCAAGCAAACACTCAAGCAAGAAAAGTCATATTTAAAATTGCAGGAAAGTTCAGTGGCATTTTTAATGCGTTGTCCCACCCCTTCCCCACAGTAGCAGTGGCCTTGGCCTTCAACAGGTAGTATCCAGTTTCCCAGTCCCCACAGACTCATTGCCTTCAACAGGCTTATTCACAAACTACCTTAGAAACAAACGGTAAAGGGAGTCCTTCCGACTGAAATGGCAGGGCACTATGGGTAAGAGGACAACCCTAAAACCTGAAACTATAAAACTCTTGGAAGAAAAACTAGGGAAAAAGCTAAATACTGCACTCTGCAATGAATTCTTGGATTAAAACACCAAAGCACAGGCAACAATAGCAAAAAAATAGACGAATGAGATTATATCAAACTGAAAAAACAATGCACAGCAAAGGAAACAATCAGCAAAACGAAAAGGCAACCTAGGGAATGGAAGAAAATTATTTGCAAACCACAAATCCCATATGAGGTTAATATTCAAAATATAGAAGAACTCCTACAACTCAATAATAATTTTTTAAAAACTGATTTAGGAGTGCCTGGGTGGCTCAGGTCGGTTAATCTTCGGACTTTGGCTCAGGTCATGATCTCATGTTTCGTGGGTTCAAGCCCCGCATTGGGCTTTCTGCTGTAGCGCAGAGCCTGCTTCAGATCCTTTGTCCCCCCACCCTCAAAAATAAATGAATAAACTTAAGGAAGACTGATTTTAAAATGGGCAAAGGACCCTCTAGACATTTCTCAAAAGAAGACGTACAAATGGCTAACAGGTATATAAAAGGTGTTCAACATAACCTCATCAGGGGAAATGCAAATGAAAACCACAATAAGATATCACCTCACACCTGTTAGAATGGCCATTGTCAAAAAAACAAAACATATGTGTTGGTAAGGATGTTGAGAAACAGGGTACCTTGTACACTGTTGGTGGGAATGCAAACTGGTACAGCCACTGTGGAAAACAGTATAGAGGTTCCTCAAAACCTAAACATAGAAATACCATATGATCCGGGGCACCCAGGTGGCTTAGTGGTTGGGCATCCAACTCTTGATTTTGGCTCAGGTGATGACTCCAGAGTGTGGGATCAAGCACCGTGTTGGGCTCTGCACTGAGCATGGAGTTGGCTTAGGATTCTCTCTCTCTCTCTCTCTCTCTCTCTCTCTCTCTCTCTCTCTCCCCCCCCTTCCCCACCCCTCTCCCCCAATCACAGGCTCTCTCTCTCAAATAAAATAAAAATAAAAGAAAAATTAAAAGAAAACAATACCATATGATCCAAAATCACACATCTGAGTATATATCCAAAAGTACTGAAGATCTCAAAGAGATATCTATACTCCAATATTCACTGCAGCATTATTCATAATAATCAAGATATGGAAACAACCTAACTGTCTATCAAGGAGTCAATGGATAAAGAAAAATGTGGTGTATAAATACAATAGAATATCAGTGAGCCTTTAAACATAGAAAATCCTGACATTTGCAATGACATGGATGTACCTGAAGGACATTACGCTAAGTGAAATAGACCAAAGGACAAATACTGCATGATCCCACTTTTAAGAGGAATCTAAAATAGTAAATTTAAAACCACAACATAGAATAGTGGTTACCAGGGCTGGGAGGAGGGAAAAACGGAGAGGTGTTGGTTAGTCTAAGTTACGCAAAATGAGTAACTTTTGGAGATCTAATGTACAATATAGGGTCTATATTAACAACACTCAATGGTATACTTAAAAATATGCTAAGAAGGTAGATCTTATGTTAAGTGCCATTAACCACATACACACAAGCATATAAATATATATATATATAATAAACAAATAAATAAATAAACATAAATAATAATACATACAGGGAATGAGAGGAAAGCTTTTGGAGGTGATGGATAGGTTTATGGCCTTCATTGTGATGTTTCACAGGGATATTATGATCTCCAAGCTTATCAAAGTGTATACATTATGTATGTACAGCTTTTTGAATTTCAGTCATACTCAAAGAGATTGAGAAAAGTCCATTGCACTTCCACTCACTAACAATGAGCAATACGAAAAAGAAATTAAGGAATCAATTCTATTTACATTAGCATCAAAAGAAAAAATCTTTAGAAATACATTTACTCAGGGGCACCTGGGTGGCTCAGTCAGTTCAATGTCTGACTTTGGCTCAGGTCATGATCCCACCGTTGGTGGGTTTGAGTCCCGCGTCGGGCTCTGTGCTGACAGCTCGGAGCCTGGAGCCTGCTTTGCGTTCTGTGTGTCTCTCTCTCTCTGTCCCTACTCTACTCAAGCTCTCTGTCCACTCTCTCAAAATAAATAAATAAACATTGAAAAAAATTAAAAAAAAGAAATACATTTACTCAAAATGACAAAAAATGTGGACACTGGAAACTACAAAAACAATGTTGAAAATACTAATGCAGATATAAATAAGTGGAAAGATATCCCATGTTCACAGATTGGAAATCTTAATACTGTTAAGATGTCAATGTTACCCAAAGCAATTTACAGATTCAATGGAGTTCCAATCAAAATCTCAAAACATTTGTTTACAGAATAGAAGAAGTCATCCTAAAATTTATACGGAATCTCAAGAACACTGAATAACAAAAACACTCTTAAAATGAAGAACAAGTTGGAGGACTCATACCTTCGAATTTCAAAACTAGCTATAAACTTCGTAATCAAAATAGTGTAGTACATAAACAACAGACATATGGCCAATGGAATAGAAAAATGAGCCCAGAAATAAATTTCACATACATGGTCCAACATATTTTTGACTCAAGTGCTAAGACCATTCAATGTGGAAAGGACAGTTTTTTCAACAGAATGAAGTTGGACCCATAGCTTACATCATATACAAAAATTACTCAAAATTGGTCAAAGACCCAAACGTGCAAGTTAAAACAATAAAACTCTTGGAAAAAAACATAGGGGAAAAGCTTCATGACACTGATTCTTTTGGCTATGACACCAAAAGCATAGGCAACAAAAGAAAAAACTTGATCAATTAGACTTCTTCAAAGTTTAAAAATTTTTGTGTATCAAAGGACATTATCAAAAGAGTGAAGACAACCCACAGAATGGGAGAAGATATTTGCAAATCATATATCTGATAATGGACTCATATCCAAAATACATAAGAAACCCTACAACTCAACCACAAAAAAAAAAAAAAAAAAAAAAACCAAACAACCCAATTAGAAAATGGGCAAAGGGCTTGAATAGACATTTCTCCAAGGAAGATATACTCACAGCAAATGAGCACATGAAAATATGCTCAACATCATTAGTCATTAAAGAAATGCATTAAAGTATGTGAGATACCACTTCCCACATACTAAAATGACTACCACCAAACAAAGAAAATATCAAGTGTCAATGAGGATGTGGAGAAACTGGGACCCTAGTACAGTGTTGGTGGGAATGTAAGATGGTTTGATCACTGTAGAAAACAGTTTGGCAGTTGCTAAAAATGCTAAACACAGAAATACCATATGATCCAGCAATTATGCTTCTGGGGTATATGTCCCAAAGAAGTGAAAGCAGGAACTCAAACGGATACTTGTACACTAAGGTTCAAAGTAGCAGGTATTCACCATAGCGAGAAGGTGGAAACAACCCAAATGCCTATCAACAACTAAATGGATAACAAAATATGGTATAAACATAAATGGAGTATTATTCATTCACAAGAAATGGTGGAATTTTGATTCATACTACAACACGGATGAAACTTGAAAACACACTATGTGAAATAAGCCAGACACAAAAGGATATTGTGGGACTCCACTTACGTGAGGAACCCAGAGCAGGCAACTAACAGATACAGAAAGTGGATTAGCAGTTACCAGGGTCCAGAGGTGGGAGAATGGGGAGTTACTGCTTAGTAGCTACAGAGTCTCTGTGGAATGATAGTTTTAGAAAAACTGATGTCGTGGTTGTACAACATTGGGAATGTAATGAATGCCACAGAACTGTACACTTAGAATTATTACAATGGTAAATTTTATGTTGTATATATTTTGCCAAAACAAAAAAAAATTGAAGAGAATCTATTTAGACATCTCAGAAATTTAAAAAGTATATTGTTGAAATAAAAGGTCTGAAAGAGTGGATTTTAATTATCAGAAATGCAAACTATACACTAATCAGAGCTAATCCTAAAACAGTAAAAAGCACTGAAAATTTATTTTAATATCATAATTATCTAATGAGTTGGTAAGAAAGCTGGGCATTCTCTGGTCAGGTCCCAGAAGCAAAGAGGTGAGCCTAGAGAATGACAGCAGCTTCCTTCTGGGGACCTTCACCACACCAGGGAACCTGCATTCGAGATTTCACAGCTTCCAGCATTTGAGGAACAGAAACCAGCCCTCAGGACCCATCCAAGGTAGGGGCTGTAAAAGAGTAGCCTCTGTCTCTAAGGCTAGGATTCCAAAGGGTCATACCCAGTGAAAGAGAAATAACTGGCCTCCACCCCTGAGGAGAGTGTCTCCAATTTGGTTTGGAAGAAGATTCCCTCTGAGGATATGAAAACCACGAGTAGTCCTTTCATGGCTGTGCAGCCTGAACTCCTACCACCTGGGTAACCTGAAAATTAGAAGGAACTTTAGAGTGATCCTGGGTTGGGAGTGCTTCTAGAGCCTGGCAGATGCCAACACAAATCCCCTCTGAAAGAATCCACATTTATTCGGGGCATCAGAGAATTATGAAATAAGATTCCAAGAAAAATAAAATTCCAAAGAAAATTCCAAATAAAATTTTGGTAGTCAAACATAACACAAACAGAAACATGGCACCATGAATGAGAAAACAAAAACAAAAAACAAAGTCAAACAGACCTTTAAGAATTTCAGATAAATGGAATTATTAGACACAGACTTTACAATAACTATGTTTAACACTTTGAAATAGACAAAAGATAACCTTGAATATATCCAAAAAGGATGAGATTTGAAAAACAATCAAAATTTAAATACAATAGAATTGAAATTACAAGTGTAACAGATGGGTTTAATAGCAAATTAGACACACTGAAATTAGTGAAATGGAAAATAGTACTGAAAAGTTTATCAGTAATGGAGAACAGGTCAAAGTGAAGGAAAAGATGAAAAGGGCTAAGAAACCACAAGATAATGTCAGAAGGTCTAACATATGTATAATTATGGACTCAGACAGGAGAACAGAGAAAATGGAGAAGCAATATCTGAAAAGACAGTTACTAAGAATTTTCCAGAACTGATGAAAGATACTGCCTCACAGCTTCAAAGGGCTAGACAAATCTCAAGTGGGACAAATAAAAGAAATCCACACCAGGTTCTATAAGAATGAAATGCATAAGAGACTGTACTTTAGGTGAGAGGGAATTAGCAGATGGATCTGGGCTTCAAGAAGTAATAAAGAGCACAGAAAATAGTAATTTAAACAAGCATTGGCCTTAAAAACAATAATATGTATTGTGGGTTAAATTTAAAAATGTTTAAAGCAAGAGTTGGAGGCAAAGTAATGGTCTCCCAAAGATGCCCACATACTAATCCCCATACCCTAGGATATTTCGTGTCACATGGCAAAGGAAAATTAAGAGTGCAGATGGAATTAAGGATGGTCATCAACTGAATTTAATGTGGAGCACCTATCTGGATTGGGGGAAGGGACAATGCCATTACCAGGGTCCAGGAAGGTCGATGAGGAGATGCAAGGACTGCTCCCGGCTGTCGCTGGATCTGAAGAATGAGCAAGGAGTCACGAGACAAGATCGACAGGCACTGGGAAAGGAAGGAAACAGAATTCTCACCAGCGGCCTCTGGCAAGGAACACAGCCTTGTCAGCACCTCTAAGCTACAGAAGTGGAAGATGATGAATTGGTGCATACTAAGCCACTAAGCTGGTGATAATTTGTTTACAGAGCAATAGGAAACTAATAGAGAGTTTACAATACATGTCCACAATAGCTTCAGAGTTGGAAAATAGAGTTAAAGTATTTTAAGAGTCTTTATCGAGGGTGTAAGTGGTGTGAAACTAGCTGGAAGCAGCTTCTTACAAGCCACTTCTGCACCTCTCTTCCAAGTGCACATTCACTGAAGGTAGCCTGAAATCAGATGGAAGTATTTACATCACAGAAATAGGCAAGTGTTACAAATTGAACTTTTATTTACTAAATGTGTTACTTTTTAAGAGAAGAGCATTTGGAATTCTTGGAGTAAACAATGAAAGTACTACACCCTAACTTGGCTTCCAAAGTATTTGGGGAGAGGGTTAACAGTGGGAGAGGAGAAAAAAAACACCAAATATATACAAAAGAGGATAAGAAGAAACATGAAACTGGTAGTTCAAGAAAAAGTACAAGAGGATAGTTATAAATTGAACATATCAGTAATTACAATCATGTAAATATGTTAAATGTTCAAGTTAAAAGACAGTTTGTCATGCTGGTATTAAGGAGACACTTCTCAAGCACAAGTATACTGAGAGGTTGAAAGTCAAAGGATACAAAGATATTTAGGTAATTCTAACCAAAAAGAAGTTTCTATAGCTACACTAATACCAGACAAAAGAGATTTCAAAGCAAAAATCACTACAAAGGATAAAGAGGAAAACTTCATAAAGATTAAATGTTATTTCACCTGGCAGATAAAGCAATTTTACATTTGCATGTGCCTCATAATATAACCTTAAATACATAAAACATAAACATTGATAAAATGACGAAGAGTATTTTAAAAAATTCAACTGAGTACATTTTAAAGGTCTTATTGTTTTACTCAGTGATTCGTGAATTGGGCAGCATCCCATGCAGCAGATGGAAAGAAGCTCTGAAGAGCTGGACACAATGAAAGACTTTGACAGGCAGAAGGAGCAAGGACAAGGAAGTGGACTGGTTCTAGCAAGGTCACTGCCCTTTAGGGGATGGCAAGGGTGTAGCAGGCAGATGACCTCACTAGTGCTGACCAGGTGGTTCCTGATTGACGAGTCTAAGTCTCAATCTGGTGATGTGGGGTTTAGCACAAGTGACTCCATTTTGGGCCTGTTGTCTTGTTTTTAACAAAGGAAATAGACTTATCTAACATCATGGTGGGAGATTTTAGCATCATTCAGAAACACACACACAATCAATTAAGCACATGGGATATACAAACATAAATCTGACTTAAGGGACATTTT